>NW_012134303.1:327097-339306 GCF_000956105.1 Propithecus coquereli | reverse complement strand
TGACGGGCACTTGGGTTGTTTCCACATTCTTGCAATAGTGAATTGTGCTGCCATAAACATTCGGGTGCAGATGTCCTTATCGTAGAATGTTTTGAGCTCTTTTGGGTAGATGCCTAATAGTGCTATTGCTGGATCGAATGGTAATTCAAGCAACAAAAGAGAGAGCAACCTCATAACTTAACCCAGCGCCTTTCAGTTTTTTTTTAAGAGCAACTTTTGTGAAACCACGGATAAGTCAAAATTTCGTGTTATTTTTGAATGTGAGTTCCGTCGTGGAACCAATGCAGTGCAAACAGCTGGAAATATCAGTGAAGCGTTTGGGAAGGATGTGGCTAACCACAGTACACTGATGGTTTGAGAAGTTCCGTTCTGGTGATTTTAATCTTGAAAATGAGCCATATAGGTGAGCTGAGACCAAGGTGAATAATGATGAGCTGAAATCTGTAGTGGAAGTGAATCCATCTCAATCTATGCGTGAATTAGCAGCAAGGTTTGATGTTATTATTCCGACAATATTGGAACATTTGAAACAAATCGGTAAGGTAAAGAAGTTGGATAGATGGGTTCCATATGAATTAAACGAGCGTCAAAAGAGAAATCGTCTCAAAGCTTGCCTTTCTTTGCTGTCATGACATAAAGGTGAACCATTTCTATACCGCATTGTGACATGTGATGAAAAATGTATTCTTTTTGACAATCACAAGCATTTGGCACAATGGTTGGATAAAGATGAAATACCAAAACACAGTCCAAAACTGAATATTCATCAAAAAAAGCTAACGGTGTCTGTTTGGTGGTCCGACGCTGGCATTATCCACTACAGCTTCATGAAACCTGGTCAATCCATTACACCGAGTGTCTATTGCAACCAATTGGATGAAATGATGAGGATGCTTGCGATTAAGCAGTTGATATTGGTCAATATAGAGAGGCCAATCCTCTTGCAAAACAATGCTCGACCACATGTTGCTCAAACTACAGCAACTGGACTTGGAAACTCTCTGTCATCCACTGTATTCACCAGACCTTGAACCAACTGACTACCACTTCTCCCAGGCTTTGGACCACTTCTTGCAAGGAAAAATATTCAATTCTCAACAAACTGTGGAAAACACCTTTGGCAATTTCATCACCACTTGCTCTCCAGGCTTCTTCACTGCTGGCATAAACAAGCTACCATTAAGATGGCAAAACTGTGTTGATAGTTTAGGCACATACTTTGATTAATTGTACTGCTTTTTGTTTGAGATATAGTAACCTACACTTTGGATTCAAAACTGGACAGTTCATGTTTAATGACCTAATATATAATGATAACTACAGAGGGTAATCTTTTGAGAAACATGGGAATCTCTGAGTCACACTGATGTAAATAAGTATGTTAATAAATACACTAATAAATAAGTAAGGGAGAAGAGAAGGCTCTCCCTTTTTTTCAAATGCCAACTAATAATTCTAAAAGGAGTATCAGAATTGGAAATGAGGCAGTTAACAACTGTCGTAGTAATAAGTGATTCAGGCAAGAAACATAAATGAATGTTCTGTCTGCACCGAATCTCACAGCAGTCACTGTGTCACCATGGTAACAATGCTGGCCAAGAAAGCTGAGAAGAGCAAATAACCACCACTTTGATTTGTTTTTTAATGTGTGCTAGGAACTGAGTCAGACTGACATAACCACAGTAATTAATCTCAAGTATTCCTCAAAATAAATATTCCTGGCAGCTTGAGCAATATATGCATTTGTACATACACACCCACACACATACATGTTCTATCCCTGTCTCCTGTCACTACCCAAGATCCCAGGAATTCATTGAGGTGGACTGCCGGGGGTGGGTATAAAAGAAAAACTCCACAATTCAACAGATTTAATTCTGGCCACATATACATTGGAAAGCTACTAAACTATTTTACTGATGCATTTTTCTAGAGATGATCTGTGAATTTGTCTCTGGAACATTTTTCACCCCAGTTACAGTACATTTCCAATAACTTCTAAAAGCTGACATGGAAACACAAGCAAATACATGTTAAGCATCAAGTACTTTTTCCATCCTAGATTAAGTAGTTTGAAATCTCAACCTAAAAGATTAGTCATTAGCTAGTGTTAAACATTTGGTTGCAGACAGCTCAGTGAAAATGGAATTTGCAGAACTGTAATTTAAAATACTGGCATTTATAACAGAATCAAGAAGTATGAAATAATTAGAAAGAATCCATACAAATATGTACATTGAACACTACAAAATATTGCTAAGAGTAATTAAATAAGACCTAAATAGAGAGACATAATACGTTCGTGAGTTAGAGGACTCAGTATTGTTAGGATGCCTATCCTCCTCAAACTGATCTATATGTGTAGTGCAATCCAAATAAAAACACTAACAAAAAAAATTTTAAAGAAATTGAAATTCTACACTAAAATTCATGTGAAAATACAAAGGACCTAGACTATGAAAATAACTTTGAAAAAGAACAAAAATGGAGTGTAAACACTACTGGAATACTAGTAGAAGAAACCCTAAGGGAAATGTTTAAGGATATTGGTTTAGGAAAAGGTTTTATGGGTAAGACTACAGAAGCACAGGCAACAAAAACAAAAATAGGCAAGTGTGACTATATCAAACTAAAAAGCTTCTGCATAGCAAAGTAAACCATCAGCAGAGTGAAGAGACAACCTGTAGAATGGGAGAAAATATTAGCAAGCCATTCATCTGATAAGGGGCTAATATCCATAATATACAAGGAATTCTAATATCCAGAATATAAAAGGAAATCGAACAACTCAAAAGCAAACAAACCAAAACAAAACAAACAAAAAAATCCCTAGAATCTAATTTAAAAATGGGCAAAGGATATGCATAGACATTTCTCAAAAGAAGACATACAATGGTTAACAAGTATATGCAAAAATGCTCAACATCTCTAATCACGAGGGAAATGCAAATCAAAATCACAATGAGATATCATCCCCCCTAAAAGACAAAAAAACAATAAATGCTGGCAAGGATGCAGAGAATAAGAAACTCTTATACACAGTTGATGGGAATGTAAATTCATCCATTATGGAAAACAGCATGGGGGTTTCTCAAAAAACTAAAGATAGAACTACCATAAGATCAGGTATTTATCCAAAGGAAAGGAAATCAGTATGTTGAAAAGATACCTGTACTTCCATGTTTATTGCAGCACTAGTCACAATAGCCAAGGTATGGAATCAACCTAAGTGTCAATCAGTAGATGAATGAAGAAAATGTGGTATACATAAACAATGGAACACTTTTCAGCCATAAAAAAAGAATGAAATCTTGTCATTTGTGGCAACCTGGATGAGCCTGGTGAACATTACGTTAACCAAAATAAGTTAAGTACAGAAAGATAAATACTGCATATTCTCACTTGCCTGTACATGCAAGATAGTTAAGAAATCTTGCCCTCTCCTCAATCCTGGTTGCTGTGCTCTTATCGCTAACACCCTGGTACTTGAGAAACAAAATACTGTCTCCAAGATCCAGTCCTTTTGTGAAAAGAGTAAGCACATTACCAGTGTTGTCATTCTCCAGAGATGTCGTATGAGTATCTGTATGTTAGTGATGCAGCATGGGCACCATACCAGTTGAATTTTAAACCAGTCAGTACCTGGGCCTTAGAAAACCACCATGTATAAGGGAGGTTTCATTGAATGTTGGGAGCACAGATATTAGAATTAGACAAAACTATATGGAAATTCTGGCTCTGTTATTAATCAGCAATATAACCTCTGAAAATTTCTTAACTTTGTTCAGCCTTAATTTCTCCACCTATCAAATAATGATAACAATAAATACATCAGAGATTTTTTAGAATCAGGAAAGGAAATAAGTACATATTTACATTACAGATGATCATGAGCATAATTTTTGTGCAGTAGAATGTTTAGGGTGATATAACTGGGATAAGGGTGAAAGATCACCCATTTCTATGCAACCGGTGTGTACATTCCTGCTTCCTGCTGTCTTGCCCTCTCAGTCAGCAGAAGAGAAGCAAGAGAACTTGGTGTTGTTTATGTCCTTCAAGGTACAGAAAGACAAGATACCACAAAAGAACAAAGCAAAATAATCATGCTGCCAAACAGAACATTGTCCCAGGGCTGTATCAATCACACTCTCACTTTATGACACGGAGTAAGTCACGCTACTCCTCCTTCTTTCCATCAAAACAGGATAATACGTCTATCCCTGATGGCTATTAAGAAGAAGCATAATGAAGAGACACTTGCTCTGTTTTATATTAAAATAAATTAAAAAGCCAGAATAATTAAAACCAATATAAGAATATGTAATTTAATGAAATAGAATAGAAAGCCCAGAGAGACACCACAGTATTTATAAATGTTTACTATGATGAAATGGCATTTTTAAATTACTGGGTAAAGAAAAAATTTTTTAATTAATTATTTTTATAAAATATTCAAAAGAAAATAAAGTTATATTTTCATCCTTATTGCATATTATATAAGATATAATGTCAAATAATAAAAGGATTATTTAAAATTGTGTATCTCTTAAGATCCTGATATTTAATAAAAGAGCTAGCAAACAAACAAAAACCCTCTATTGTACTATATAGAGCATTTGGGAAAAGCTCACATATGCAGTTTAAATTGGCTCATTTGAATCATGAGGTTTGTCTGATCAGTGGTGGGGTTTGTGAATGATGGCTGAAGAAAGGACCTTCTCGAATTCAATGTATTGGCGTTATAGGTTATTAAGTATGAAATGTCCGATTTCCTTTAGTACTAAGTTTGACAGTTGATATCGCTGACATTTCACTTTTTTTTTTTTTTTTTTTTTTGAGACAGAGTCTCACTGTGTTGCCTGGGCTAGAGTGCCGTGGTGTCATCCTAGCTCACAGCAACCTCAAACTCCTGGGCTCAAGCGATCCTCCTGCCTCAGCCTCCCGAGTAGCTGAGACTACAGGCATGCGCCACCATGCCTGGCTAATTTTTTCTATATATTTTTAGCTGTCCAAGTAATTTATTTCTATTTTTAGTAGACATAGGTCTCACTCTTGCTAATGCTGGTTTCGAACTCCAGAGCTCAAACAATCCACCCGCCTCGGCCTCCCAGAGTGCTAGGATTACAGGCGTGAGCCACCGTGCCCGGCCTAACATTTCACTTTGATACTTCTTTTTTTATTATTATTGTGAAGGTACATCCTTATTCTTTCAAATGCACATTTTGGCTTGTGATCATCTTTTATTTTTTTTCGAGCAATTTTTGTGAAACCATGGATAAGTCAAAAATTCATGTTATTTTTGAATATGAATTCTGTTGTGGAACCAATGCAGTGCAGACAGCTCAAAATATCAACAAGGTGTTTGGGAAGGATGTGGCTAATGAATGCACAATATGTCGATGGTTTGAGAAATTCCATTCTGGTGATTTTAATCTTGAAAATGAGCCATGTAGGTGACCTGAGAACAAGGTGGATAATGATGAGCTGAAAGCTGTAGTGGAAGCGAATCCATCCCAACCTATGAGTGAATTAGCGGCAAGGTTTGACATTACTATTTCAACAGTATTGGACCATTTGAAACAAATGGGCAAGGTAATGAAGCTGGATAGATGGGTACTGCATGAATTAAATGAGCATAAGAAGAAAAATTGTCTGGAAGCTTGCCTTTCTTTGCTGTCACGACATAAAGATGAACCATTTCTACACCATATTGTTACGTGTGATGAAAAATGGATTCTTTTTGACAATCGCAAGTGTTCAGCACAATGGTTGGACAAAGATGAAGTACCGAAACACAGTCCAAAACTGAATATTCATCAAAAAAGCTAATGGTGTCTGTTTGGTGGTCCAGCGCTGGAATTATCCACTACAGCTTCATGAAACCTGGTCAATCCATTACAGCGAATGTCTATTGCAACCAATTGGATGAAATGATGAGGATGCTTGCGATTAAACAGCCGAGATTGGTCAATAGAGACAGGCCAATCCTATTGCAAGACCACATGTCACAAAAAACAATGCTGCTCAAACTACAGAGGATGGGCTTGGAAACTCTCTGTCATCCAACAAATTCACCAGACCTTGCACCAACAGACTACCACTTCTTCCAGGCTTTGGACTACTTCTTGCAAGGAAAAAATATTCAGTTCTCAACAAGCTGTGGAAAACGACTTTCACGGTTTCATCACCACTTGCTACCCAGGCTTCTTCACTGCTGGCATAAGCAAGATACTGTTAAGATGGGAAAGCTGTGTCGATCGCTTAGGCACATACTTTGCTTAATTTTACTGCTTCTTGTTTGAGATATAATAAACTAAATTTTTTATTTGAAATCAGACATTTCATATTTAATGACCTAATATCACAGTTTGAAATATCTCAAAGACCGTACATTACATTCAAGAGATTTTTGCATGCATAAAATTACTGGTGGCAAAGGTAGCTGGCTGTCCAAGGAACTAATATTTAGTTCTCAACTTCCACTTTAAAGATAGGGAATTATTTTTGTCAGTATCTGGGCCTCATGCCTCATTCATTCATTCCTTTATTCGTGTAATAAATGAACCTTTAGTAGTGGCTAAGTGCTCAGTTTTTTACATTGCAGGATTGTAGGATGGTTGTGATATCTTATGGTGATTATTAATCATGTCCTGTGATGCTGGAACCATATTGCCTTAGTCAAATGGTGTACAGAATGTCATTTCCAGAAGAAAAGAGGAGATGTCTTCCTTAGCTACTTTTTGTTCCAATCATATGTCACTCCACAGAATGATCTGTCTAGAGAGGTCTTGCTCCATAATAGAAAGTCACAGACCATTCAGCAACCAATTGCTTCTGTAGCTGGTTCAAGATAAACACATAATAATTTTTATTATTTTCTTTGCTTTTGACAAGACTTATTTGATGCAGTCATTTTTTAAATAAAGACTGGTGTCTGGAGTAAACCAATTCTTTGCATTGCCAATAATATAAGCAATGGCCATCTGTTATCTCCCATCTCCCTTGACCAATTCCTCCAGAGAACAAAGCAGCTTTTCTCTTCCCATTAAACATTTTCAGGGTTTGTGCCTATCAGATTTTTGGAGTTCTAACTGATTACAAACACGCACTTTTCTGTCAGCAAAATGAAAGCAAAGCAAGGGTGTCTCCCAACACCTTGGGAGATTATCCCCTTTAATCAGCTTGATGAAGAAAGGTTTTGGATTGCTTAAATATCTCATTTATTTGGGAGATTGCTGTGGATTTTAGCTCATAGTTACATCTTCCCATTTATATTTTTGTAATTTCTAGATTAATATGAATGCTTGAAATCTGACTTTGTAGCTTGCTCCAATAATTCACCCCTACAAAAGTGTCATTTAATTGATATTTTCTTTATGGGCATATGCTTATCTGTTTGTATAACAAATGCTTCCTTATCAGATCTTCTCCTCTAGTTTATATTTTTATTACAAAGGTAGTATTTGTTTACCTAAGAAAAATTTGAAATAAGATAAGCAAAAATAAAAAACAAAACACTCTAGTTCCTCAACTAGTTATAATCAGATTCTTGATATATGTCATTACAATTTTTCCCTTTGCATTTACTTTTCAAAAAGAAGATCATGTTTTAGTACATATTGATGCCTTAAATTATTTTTAACTAATGCAAAATATCCCATATTATGGACTATTATAAATTATTGATTTCATATCCTATTAACTAATTCATTATGCTCTCCTAATAATTATTTATTAAGACTCTTATGGGTATATTGAATATTTCTAGTTCTACAAATATAAACCATGCTACAATTAACATATTTACATAATATTTTTGCCCACTTTTATGCATTTTTCTGTAGGATAAATATCTATTAATTTCTCATTCAAAAGTATGAACATTTATATTTTTATAGATACTGGCAAATGACCATTAAAAGGGGTTATACGAAATTGTTCCTCTTTACATTCAATGGTTTATGAGATTGCTTGATTCTCTGCAACAGTGGTTTTCAAATTTGAATGCACATTAGTGTCACCTAGGGAACTTTCTAAAAATTATCAAGGCCCAAGTTCCTCTACAGACCAATTAAATCGGCATCTCTGGGAGGAGAAGCCTGGGCATCCGTATTTTCTAAAAGCTCTCCAGGTGATTCCAATGCAACCAGGGCTGAGAATCACTATTCTACACCTTCACCAACGATCAAAAATGTTTTACTCATACCTAGAAATTCTACTTCTAGAAATTTTTCCTAGTTGTACTTTTTCACAAATGAGTATGTGTACAGTGCAGGGTTGTGATTTTGCCAGAACGAAAATAAGGCAAGAAAATTCAGAACCCTGGCAACAAAATCTCAGAAAATGATAAATTTCAAACTTTTATTCAAAACTAGTATTTACTGTGGCCTGCAATGTGTGTGACACACCTCTTCAAAAGTAGAATTTATTAAGTTCTCAGTTTGTATGTTTGAAAGTATTAGCTGGAACCTTCAGTAAATTATGCGAAGCCTAAACACAGGGGAATCTTTGGGGTAACATGAATAGATTTCTATCAACTAAAAAAACTCAGTGGACACTAACATCGTCAGTGTTAGGAATATGCAGAATGGCAATTCAACCATTAGATGCCAGATTCTTTTTAAAGATGGATGAGTGGTTATCTACAGAAGTGGTCACAACAATTTTTAACAGGGGAAACCTTTTCCCAAACACACCCTTTACACATAACCCCGAAGCTAAGCTGTCTTAAGGGTGGTATGGACCACACAGGTCCAACCCATGCAGCTTCCCCTGAACCTCTGTAGTGCCTTCTGAAGCATTTCCAGGGAATCTTAGGACTCGAAAAACACAGACTGAAAAAACACTGACCTGGGGTAGGGTATCCCACTGATATGTTGGAAATGGGTTACAGATATGCCAGTGATACTGCTTCCCTCAATGCTCAGAGTAGTTGCAGCGGGAAATGGGGCATCTGGGTTCCCAGGGGCTGATGCCTTTAAGGGAGAATGGACGTATCTGTTTACCCTATGCAAATATTCTCATTTTCTCTGTGTGTTATGACATGATAAAGACTGGAAAGCACTGATCTCGAAAACAAAAATATTCAATATATAGCCACTATAAAGTAATGGTTCTGGTGTTCTTGTGTGACTCGAACTGGTTCTGAAGGCAGTTTAAAGTGATGGATGTGGTAATTACCCTGATTTGATCATTATACGATGCATACACGCATTGAAACATCACACTATACCCATAATTTTATGTATGTGCCAATCATACATAAAAACAATTAATAAAAAAGAAACTTGGAAGGCAATTTCAACGTTTTGAACAATTACAGCATTAAGTATATGCCTTTTCAGCGGGCCACTGTAAAAGACAGTATTCATATGCACTTACTTTTGATGTTCGTTTAGGAGTGCAATTAAACTCATACCACGTTGTCATATTTTGTAGAATCAAGATGGTTCTGATAAAAGATCAATGCTTTGTATCCTTAAACTACAATAACACAGCTATACATAAAAGCTACATAATAAAGCACGAGCCTAGTGGAGCACACCCCCTCCAGTGCAATTTCACATTAAAATAACTTTCCATTACCAATGAGAAGAGGGAATAGCACGCTTTCCTAGTTCAAAGCAGAGCACCTGGAAACACCTTATTGCTTTCTGTGTCACTCTTCCCTCCACCCAATACTAACATACTACGCATTTTGTCCAATCCTAACATATTTTACAGCTTTCCACAAAGGACCTAACCGGGCTGTGGGGAGTAGCAAGAGTCCCCTCTTCCCACACGGAATATTAACTTCTGGAGAAGAAAAATATTTCTACCTAAGTCTTTTATACTTTGCCTTATTTTGGGTGTCACAACCTGAGAACAGCTGAGTTTTGTTTGCTAAATGAGGTGTTCAACATACACAACAAACAGCTCTTCCATTCTGCAAGTTTCTGGAGTTCTCTCCTTCAGGGATACCTTGGCAATGACCATTGAGAAGTACACGCCACCTTTTGGGAAGAGGTGGCCAGAGGTCCTTTCAGATTTGCTGACAGGGGACAGTACATTGTCCAGCTCAAAGTAAGTGCCCAGAGATAAGCTAAGAGAGCCCTAAAATCTCTTAAAGCAAAATGTGCATGTTGCTCTATTGAAAACTTTTATCGACTCATTATTAATTATGATGCTTCTCTGAAGCTTATTTCAGAAAATAATGAGCAATCTCTTTAATCTGAAGAAATACTGGAAATACATTTATATTATCTTCATAAAACTGTAACTGGAAAGCAGTTCTGTTTAGTGCAAAGTTTCTGCTTATCTCATTGATAACCCTTATTCTGTTCTGTGGTTGTGGGTACATATCACTTCTTAGTCATTGTGGCTGTTGCTTGAGTTTGGGTCCATAGCAGAATTTAGGTCCTGAACTCTGTAACAGAATGGCCACACAGCTGAACTCTTCATTCTTCTGTTTTAAATATAGTTCACAAAGTGTAAAATGGTACAATTTTTCTTGTTGTCAATTGGTGATAATTGCAAGGGCCTGAATTTTGAGATCACATGGAAAGGACAGCAATGAGGAGGCATAAAGAAAATAGGCAAAGTGACAACACACAGGTATATACTCCACTCCCCTCCTCCCACTAAATAATGGTGTCCATCCTCATATGCCTAGAATTAACCCAATGGAATATAAAGGTGTGATTCAATTGTCACATCCATAATATGGAATATTATGTAAGCTTTACACTTGATCTTAGCCAAAAGGCTGAGAAGAAATATTATGTAAACTTTAAAATATTACTATAAAAATATTTTTTGTCATTGATTAGTAAAAATTAAAAATATTGATACCGAGTGTTGACAGGTATATGAAGACATACACATTCACGCTCCAGAATTTGTAAATATCCATGAGAAGAAGAAAAGCAGCCCCTGACATCCAAGAGCTGATGTGGCATTCACAGCTAGGCCTTGGAGTTTTCTTGTTGAATACAAACAATTTCACAGAACATTAACATCAGACAAGGCTGCTCTGTGAATGTGATATATCAAGACAAAAACAAGACCACTCTAATGATGTATGAACACACAAAAACACTGTCACAATCACAAAAATGATGAAATTACTCCCCTCCATTTTGGCTAGTATCAATGACTGCTGCTTCTTTACCAATCACATTTTAGCCTAGTCTTCCCCACTTAGATAATAAGATTTATTTAAATTCCAAATCACAGAATTACTCATGCTTCCTGACAGCTTTCAATCTACAATAAAGCCTCATTACCTTAACCCATCCCCCAAAATCACCTAACTCAAGCCCAAATCCTACAGTAAGTCATTTCTAAAACCCTCTTACTGAAGCACCCCATGGGGTGTGTTCTCCCTCACTGCAACAAGTAATAAACCCAACTTGTTCAAGTACAGAAATATTTCTGGTTGTCTTTGGCTGCAGGGCACTGCCATACCTGATCTTTGACAAAGCAGTTCCATTGCAATGAATTTATCATACAGAAATATTCAAAGAGGTGTGAAGATAAAAACATGGATGTTCACTGTGGCATCAATTCTCACAGGCAAAAAAATCCTATAAATGTTCACCACTAAGGGGCTGATTAAATAACATATGATACAACTATATGAAAGAATACATGCAGACGCTATAAAGCATGCTGCATGAAAACTACATAGCACTGCTGAGAGAAATTAAAGGAGACCTAAATAAGTGGAAAGATGTATTTTATTCATGGGTCAGAAGATTCAATATTGTTGGATGTCAGTTCTCCTCAAAATGATGTATCGATTCAAAGCTATCCCAATCAAAATCTCAGCTGGAGTTTGTGTAGAAATTGACAAGTTCATTTTAAAACTTGTATAGAAATGCAACAGTAAGAATAACCAAAATTAACTGAAAAACAATGAAGTTAGAGGACTTACACTGCCAGATTTCAATACATTATAAAGCTACAATAATCAAAACCAGAGTGGCATTGGGATCAAGATATACAAGTAGATCAATGGACCAGAATAGAGTCCAGAAATAGACCCACACATACAGGGACAACTGATTTTTGAGAAAGATTCAAAGGTAATTAGTAGAAAAAGAAGAGTCTTTTCAGCAGATGGGGCTGGAACAAGTGGATATTGTCATGCCCCCAAAATGAACTTTGACCTATAACTTGCACCGTATACAAAAATCAACTCAAAATAGATCACAGACCTAAATGTAAAA
>NW_012134303.1:325956-326292 GCF_000956105.1 Propithecus coquereli | reverse complement strand
CTGGAAAGCAGTTCTGTTTAGTGCAAAGTTTCTGCTTATCTCATTGATAACCCTTATTCTGTTCTGTGGTTGTGGGTACATATCACTTCTTAGTCATTGTGGCTGTTGCTTGAGTTTGGGTCCATAGCAGAATTTAGGTCCTGAACTCTGTAACAGAATGGCCACACAGCTAAACTCTTCATTCTTCTGTTTTAAATATAGTTCACAAAGTGTAAAATGGTACAATTTTTCTTGCTGTCAGTTGGTGATAATTGCAAGGGCCTGAATTTTGAGATCACATGGAAAGGACAGCAATGAGGAGGCATAAAGAAAATAGGCAAAGTGACAACACACAGG
>NW_012134303.1:313602-324266 GCF_000956105.1 Propithecus coquereli | reverse complement strand
ATGTAAAACCCCAAAGTATAAAACTTCTAGAAGGAAATATAGGATGAATTAATTCTTTGTAACTTTAATTAAACAAAGATTTCTTATATATAACACCAAAGCCAAATTGGTAAAAGAACTGTTCTTCATCAACATTAAAAACTTTTGCTCTTCAAAAGACATTTTTAAGAGAATAAAGACAATCCACAGACTTGGAGAAAATATTTACAAATAATATGTCTGATAATGGACTTGTATCCACTATATACAAAAAACTTAACAAGTCAACAATAATAAAAATCAACAACCCAATTTTTAAAAAATTGGCAAAAGATTACACATACTTCACTAAAGATATATGGATGGCAAATACACATATAAAAAGATGTTCAACATCATTAGTCATTAGGGAAATGCAAATTAGGACTACAATGAGATACGGATAAAATTAAAAAGACCTATCATACCAAGAGTTAGCAAGGATGTGGAGCAATCAGAACTCTCATACACTGCTGTAGGAATATTATACAACCACTTTCGAAAATGTAAAAAATTAAACATATACCTACAATTCAGCCATTCCACTCCTATGTATTTATCCAAGAGAAACATATCCATAGAAACAATTGTACACAGATGCTCACAGCTGTTTTAACTGTAATAGCCAAAATATCAACAACTCAAATGTCCATCAACAGGTGAATGGATAAACTGTGGTAAAGCCATATAGTAGAATACTACTCGGCAATAAAAGGCAATGAACTATTGAGACACATGACATGGATGAATGTCAATTATGCTGAGTGAAATAAACCAGCCCCTTCCCCCCAAAAGAATAATACATGCTGAATGATTCAATTTATATACAATTATAGACAATGAACACAATTCTATGTTGTCAGAAGGCAGATCAGTGGTTGCCTGAGATGTGGGCACAGGGAGAGACAGGAGGGAGGGATTACAAAGGGGCATTAAGAAGCTTCTGGGGTGATGGACATGTTCACTGTTTTGATTGTGGTTATGGTTTTGTGTGTATATACATGTCAAAACTTATCAAATTGTACACTTACAATATGCAATTTAATGTATGTCAATTATATCTCAATAAAGCTGTCAAATGAAAAGCATTTGGTAGATCTATATAATACTAAATTGGAAAGATAATTAAGAGGAAAAGGTATCACAGAGTACTATACTCCTATTTTTGCAAAAGAACTTGTGCACATTGTATATTAAGAGAATATATAATGAAAGATTACAACACAATACACCAACTGTTAATACAAGAAAAACATTTAAGTGATTCAAAAATACATTACAGAGGCATATTTACTGACATGGAAAGATGTTCACAATATAGTTAGTGGGGGGAGCAAATTACAAACATATTTACAGTACGATCTTGTTTAGTTTCTTAACTGTCTGAAAATATCAAAGCATATAACCCCATATTTTCACACAGAAGAGACTTTCTCCTCAGCTCAGACCAGGGGCTGTAATTCCTACCACGAGTCTTAGAGAACTCAGACATAGCCCAAAGGTTCTGGGAATGCTTTCTGGAACTACTATCTCGTAGGTTGAGACAGCAGCCTCTCTCTTAGCTTTCCTGTTTTGTGTTGTTGAAGCTGGAGTTCTGGGTCTAAATTTCTCTAGTTAAGTTTATTTCACACAGTTTTAGCTGGTACAAATGCAGAAATGTCCAGGCTTGCCTACTAATAAAAGATAAAGTCCTTTGGCTTTTCCTATGACACACAAGAGAATAAATCATACATGTTAAAAAATGCTAAGGTATGATTTTACAAGGAGGAAGAAAGCAATCACCTTTCTAAATGCAGGGTATGAAACCATGTACAGAATGATTCTTGCTCTTTGAAAAAAAGTACAAATGGATAGGACGGATATATAACAAATTTCACTTGCTGATGATTCCAAATTTACATCTTATTCATTGAACAACGTTTTGGGCACCTACTATTTCCCAGACACTGCCAGATAAGATCCATACAGTCTCTCAGACTTTTCTCCTGATCTCCAGCAAGTATACCCAAATGCTTAATAGACACATGCATTTTGAGGAAGTTAACAACTGCAACACCAGGCGAGGACATCATCCACCACAAAGTTAAACCATTAAAACTGGTCTTTTGAGCTTTGAAGGCCACCAATTAAGAGTGAGGAGTGTGGTGAGACTGGCTATGTCACCTGCCTGCTGTGATAAGAGGAAAAAAAAACTTGTAAAATACAGTGCCAACAAAGTGTCTTGACATAGAACAGGCACTCACAAAATGTTTCCTCCCTTCTCCTCTGTGGAATGACTTTGACGCAAATGAAATAGCCTAACAATTTAAGAATTATAAATGTAGAAACTAAATAAAAAATGAACAAACACTACATTTTGTCTGAGATTCTGGGTCATTTTTGTTTTGTAGAATGTGTGTCTGATATGGCTGGAATAGGGGAAAAATAGTAATTCCTCTTAAACAGCCTGTAGCAACCGCTGCCTCCTTTATGTATTGAGAGGGCACATTTGGCAATGAGTATATATCACTCACACACACACACACACACATAATCTAGGTACTGTCAGTTACCTTTGTGTATATATGCCTTAATTCAAGGATATTTTCTTTTTTGTCATTTGTAGCCACACATGGATCTAAGCAGATACTAGTGAACAAATTGGCTTACTTATGATGAAATGGTTCACGATTTTCTCAAGTAAAATGTTAAAAATTTGCCAACCTAGACAAGATAAAAATCAACCAATGTTTTCAGCTCAAGATGTAATATTTATTTGATACCCCCAACATGGTCTAGCTCAAATCTAGTTTGTCTCAGGTAATATCATGTTAAAGATACAATGTATGATGTGTACACTGTTATAACCAGAATATAATGCAAGGCTCTTTGGGAATTCACAGCCTGCTACAGTTTGAAGATGGTTCAAAATGTTCTCTTTTATCTCTCGATCATTTTACATTGTTTGGATAATCCCTTTAACTTCTCGAAAAATGGCCATGAGTGTATTATAACTCAAGTGATCGACAACTACAATTGAGCCCTTTCTGATATGCTCCTTTATGTTAATAAATATGGCCACAGCACTAACGAGATTGGCTTTCGCTTCTTGCTGGTTAAAGATGAGTTTTAATGCTTCCAGTGCCTCCATATTGATCATATCTCTGGCCGCAGTTGGATTTTCAGACATATTCACGAGTAATTTCAAAACAAGATTTCTGGTTTTACGATTTCCAGTGGAAAGCAAATGGAAAAGCTCTGAAAAGTGATTGGCAACAATGTAGTGATGGACAGACTCAGTAGTCAGTTGCCCTAGTATCTTTAATCCAGACTGCTGTCCAGGTGAGTTCAAGGGAAAAGACATGGTTTCCTTACACATATGCTTAACATGTAATTCAAGCTTGCGTTGTCTTTCATCCCCAGAAGGAGGATTCAGAGTAATTACAGTCTTTTTTCTCACATCAGGGGAAGGAAAACTGAGCAAGCTTTCAATAAGTGTCACTACACCAACTTCATTAATAAATTCTTGGGCAAATGGATGAACCTTATGGATACCCATTGCAATCTGTGCTATTTTATGAATGAGAGGATCAGTAGTTGACTCGAGTATGCCAACAAGTTTTTCAAATTGCTCAGAATCCAGGTAGCACTCCATTTTGCAAGGGCAAGCAAATGGCTTAATCCCATTTACCTCCCTGATCCTGATTTGGCGTCTAATCTCATCTATGGTCTGGATGCAAGGGTCAGAACCAAATGGGCACTCAGGGGTAGGCTGTGAGTATGAGTGAGTACTCCTAGAAGAGCAGGCTGTAGGTGCAGGCAAAGAATGGGCATTTTCCTCAGCTGAGGCCAGAACAATATATGAAGGAGGCTTTGTCTCAGATGGGACCTGGGATCTATATCCTAACACTGCTGGAATTACAGCAGGGGCATTGGGCCAGATAGTTACTTCAGACCAGTCCTTAGGCCTATTTTTTTCATTAATTTCATCCACAGGCTGAGGCTTAACTATCCTGTAGACAGGTTTAGGATTAAGGTCAAAACTGGTATCATCTCCTTCCCAAAACCAGTTTCCAATAACGTTTTCTTCCTCCTCCTCCTCAGCCCCTGACCTAGGCTTATAGCTGGGCCTAGGCACAGGTTCCAACTCCGCTGCACAGACCCGGGCAACAGTATTGCCTTTATTTTCATTTTTAGTGCTGGAACGATTAGCAGCCTCTTCTCCATTCCAGAACCAGGAATTGATACTGGCCTCTTCCCCAGCCCAGAACCAGGCATCAATACAAACCTCAGTTTTACATGTGGAGCTGGTAGCCTCATTCTCAGCCTTGGGACTGACATCTGCCATGGCTTTGACCAGAGTCTTAGGCTCTGACCGGGCTCCTCCCTTTACCTCAGCAGCCACCTTTTTCTTAGGCACTGCCTTCATCTCTGTCACTGCCTCTGTCTTAGACCCTGCCTTGGATTTTGCTTTGACCCGGGTCTTGGCTACAGGCCTGACTACAGGAGTAGCCTCCTTCTCTGTTCCAGCTTTAGCCTGTACACCAGCCCTTTTTTCAGTTTTGGTCTGGGCTCTAGGCTTATTCTTAGCCCCGGTCATGGTTGAAGCCCAGTTATATGGCCCTGTCCAGTCTTGGCCTTGGTTGTCAATGTGTCCCAGGTTGATGTCTTAATCTTCTTCCACTGGGTCAGGGATAAATTTGGTAGCAAGAGTTAAGAGTCAATTGTCAGTACAGTAGTCACACAGCCCCTTTCCAAACACACAGTCTCTGTCAATGATATGGATAGAGGGCAGAGGCAGGCTCACGCTGGGGAGGATGATGGTTCCCAAGTGCAGACCTGCTGAAGGTGATGGTCTTCTGTCAATCCAAAGCCACCACAGCCAACCCTGGAAATGGACCTGAGGTAAAAGAAAGAAATGGAGGCTTTGAGTCACCTCTAATTGTGCTTCTCTATGCAGATAGCCACACAGAAGGACTTAAGAGAGGAGAAATGGATTGTGTAGTAGAAGTGAATTAGTAGAAAGCTCTGCTACCTGATTTTGTCCCTTGCACACTTCCACTACTGCTCAACAATGTTCTACCCAGGCACTACCATTCTTTTCTCTGTATCAAACAGGAACAATGATGGTAGGTAAGCTTGCTGAGAGTAAGAGAGGCTAAGGAATGTTCACCCCTTTTTGACCAATGCTGATATATACTACTAGACCCTACAGATCTATCCAGATAGGTCTTACACCAACCTGCACTGATCCAGCACAATTTTTTCCTCCTTCCTTGCTTCCAGTGTTGATAAGCCCTATAGTCGACCCACAGGCAGACCTATGGACAAAAATATAGGCAGGATTGGAATTTTGAGTATTTGGTAGACAGACCTGTACTCCAAACTCTAAACCCAATACCTGTCTTCCCAAATCTAGAGCTTTGGTTATGTAACACTCCTGGCCCCTTTGGTCCTCCTCATGGCTTCCTTCCCCACTTCCTGCCTCAGTATCTACCAATTACTCTATAGGCACAATCCTGGCTCACCCCACCCCCATTACCTGTACACATATGTGAAGGTGGAGGTGTCTGGAAAGCTGGAAGACAACTGCTTCAAGATGTGATCTTGCCAACGGCCACCCCCTACCCTCAATCAACAGGGTGCACATGCTAACACCCACCTTAGATCCAAACGAATAATTTTTTTTCTCCTTAATTAACTTCCAAGCGAACAGCTACCTACAGATCTCGACAGGAATCTAGAAAGGAACAAATCTATGAATAGAAAAAAAAGGCAGAAAAAAGAAAACAGAAGAGACTAAGATCATCTAACACCCATGACAAGGATTATGACATATGTTTTTGTACATTCAAAGCCATGTTAGATGTTTTCCACCTGTCTGCTCCTCCTCAATGATTCCCTGGCCATCCTCCCAACATCTGCAGCCTATCTGATTACACCTCCTCCCAACTCTCAAGTCAGCCATTTTCCCAGCAGAGGCCACATCTCTTTCTCTGAATAAAAATATGAGGTACAGGAATAGGTAGTAGAACATGGGCAACTGTATTTAGAAAGCAGGCAGGGAGGATATTGGAGACTATTACTTCAATACAATCTCTGCATGCTCCCTTCCCTCCCCATGCATACCCAGATCTACCTCGTTCACCACCTATGCCAGCCTGCCCATACAGGAGAGATCCTCAGGATATTCTATCCTTCCCACCAAAGAGTCGTCCTCTAGCTGAAGAAGAGTTACATCCTACAGAAAGAAGGAAAGGCATTCAGTGAAACAACTATGCTGACAAAAGTAGAAAAGTATCAGGTTAACAGATTCCTAGAATTCGAATTCTAACAACTCCTTTTTGAGAATCAGGAACTAAGTAAATGGAGTCTCCCAACTTTCACAGCTCCTCAGATATTCACCATCGGAAACGTCGTGAATTCTTCTGTGGGACTGTTTCTGTACCAAAATGAGAGGGGCTGTGACGGGTGGTTGCAGCTGGAGATGGGTTTCTAGAACCAGAAACTGAAAAGGCAGATTAACTTCAAAAGTTCTATATTGACCCTTCAGAAAGATTTCCCCTCTACTCTGAACCCCCATTCCCACATATCAACATATTATTTAAAGTGGATTGGCATATTGAAAAAACAAATTCTGAATGAAGAAAAGTGGATTAATACTATACTGTTTATTTACATGTACCCAAGCATGCTGTGAAATTCGACCAAATCCTCATCCTGCCCATTTGCTTGCACATTCTAGGATGTAGGGATCTAAACATGGAAAGCAATAAAACAGTGTTGTATTAAAAGGCACATGACTATTTCATTTTGGTGTCTTCATAATCTACCCACTCACAGTTCCACTTCTGCAGAAAACCGAAAACTATTGTACACACAGTAGACTTTTGACATCAGGGCACTAGGCCCAACGGGCGCCTTTCCGGAATCAGGGCCCAGAGTAGCAAACTCCACCCACCTCCCGCCAGCTGGGCACAGGGCTCTGACACCAGCCCCTGCCCCTGGTGGCCTCACCAGGCGCCCCCACCCCGGCTCCCGCTCCGCCATTTCTCCCACAGAGGCCTCCACCTCACAGCCCTCTCCGGGCAGACACCGTGGAGGGCGGGGCGCGGGCGCCTGGAAAGCTGGCTGGGACGGGTCAGCGCGGTTCGCCGCCAGGCCATCTGCTGTGCCTCTCTGGCCACCCCCTCCGCCCTCGGCCAGGCCCGACCCGCGCAGGTCGCCGCCTCCTCTTCGCCAGGGGTCCCCGGGCACTGCGCACCTTTCTCAGGGACGGGATCCGATCGTGTCGCCTCCTCCTCGCTGGGCTGCCAGGGTCTCGGGGACAGGCTACCAGCCGGTCGACGGGGGAGGGGACCGCCCACGCCCCCCCACCACACCCCCACTTGCCTCCGCAGGCTCAGGGCCCAGGTCGTCGGCCTCCCCCTGCTCTCCTCGGCTTGGCTCTGCTCTGCTCTGGCTGCTCCCTCACCCGGATTCCCACCGCTTTCTGTGGTGCGATCAGAATTGCGAAGAGGCGTCCCGCCCCCCGCTCCTCTGCAGCAAACTGGGCAGGGGCTACGCAGGATGCGGCAAAAACCACTCGCCGCGAGGGTGTCGGGAAGGGGTGCGGAGGGATACGGCGCGAATGGGCTCGACGCCCCCTCCCGCGCCCACCGTAGTTCCGACCCAGAGGTGGGCGGGGCCACGAGGAGCCGGGCCTGAGGGGCGGGCTGGCACTAGGCTGCCTCAGTGGGACCCCGCGGACCCTAACGTGGCGACCACCGCCACATTTCTGGCGCTGCTACAATATAAGGGACCGGCGGGAGGCGGGGGGCGTCGGGGAGAAAGGATCGGGAGGTCGGGAACAGCAGCGCTGGAGGAGAAGCGGATGGATACCAGGCAGCCCCTTGGTGTGTCTGCACCCCACACTCTGACTGCTTGCCCCCCTCCCTGACCAGCTCAGCCTCTCTGCTGGACTCTAATGGGAGAGGGGTGTCAGGGCTGCAGGCTGGGAGGGGGGAGGCGCCTTAGGCCAGACTGCCCTGGGGCTCTATGGTGGCCCTCCCATGCTTTTCTTTCACTGGTTGGCGGAGCCACACAGGGAGGAAAGTACACCTGCTCTTCAGAGAACCGGTGGGGGCTCCCATAAAGGCGTCACCACTGCCCCTCTTCTACAAAAAGGCTGACCTAGACCTCTAACCCTAGGGAATCAAGTGCTGGTCTGCACCAAGAGTCATTCATTCTGCCACGCTGCTTTTTCTCATTCCAAATGGTAACTAACTTTGGCATTGCGCTGTCCCCAGCTGCCCATGGAAGAGGGCCTTTCCCTGTCAGGATCTACGTGGGTCACACAGTCCTCCCTCTCTGCTGCCCCTCAGCCAAGTGTCAGGCACCAGGTAGGGCTGGTCCTGGCTCTTCTTCCACTGTTCTTTCAGGAAAGGGGGTCACCACCCATGTACTTCTTCAAGGCAGATCTCCGATCTCAACTCCTTTTCTCTCAGGCCTGCACGCTGCCTAATGAATGCATGTGCTCTTTCCCCCTGAATCAATAAAATTTTTGACTCTCCCTTCCAAGCAATGGGGAGTTTGAGTTAGAATTTAAGTCCCATGAAGGAAGGGCTACATTTTCGATCTTGTTCACAGCTGTATCCTCAGCACATGTAGACAATATAGTCAGTCAATGGTTGAAGGAACTGAGGCCACTGAGTCATTAGAATTACAAGGTACCCTCTGTTGGTTGCAGACCAATACTAATCTATAGGTATGTTTTTATCTTATCTTTTTATCTTATGTATGTTTTACTGCCTGTAACCCCAGGGCTTATAGCTCGCAGTCTGCCACACAGGAGCTGCTCTGTTTTTTTTTTTCTTTTGAGACAGAGTCTCACTGTGTTGCCCAGGCTAGAATGCCATGGCGTCAGCCTAGCTCACAGCAACCTCGAACTCCTGGCCTCAAGGGATCCTTCTGCCTCAGCCTCCCGAGTAGCTGGGACTACAGGCGTGCACCACCACGCCCGGCTAATTTTTTTCTATATATTTTTAGTTGTCCGGCTAATTTCTATTTTTAGTAGAGACAGGGTCTCACTCTTGCTCAGGCTGGTCTCGAAGTCCTGAGCTCAAGCGATCCTCCCGCCTTGGCCTCCCAGAGTGCTAGGATTACAGGCGTGAGCCACCGCGCCCAGCCTAGGACCTTCTCTCTATCTGGTTTTTCAATGGGGGAAAGAAAGCAACAAGGAAGGTCAGAGATTGTGAACCAAGTCCTGAAGCACACACATACTAGAAATAGTAGCAATACCTCCATTTTAAAATACAGGGCATAAAGAGGCCAAAAAAAAAAAAAAATCATGATCCTTTTTCCTGGTCATTGGTATTCCTTTGGAGGTCCCTCAATCTGACACACTAACATATGAGACTTAGAAGATACTAGTCATACTAAAATAAACAGGAGTTTCAATTGCTTGTCACCCTGCTTTTGATGGATCATTTTAGGATATAATTCTTAATATTTGTTCTTGTTGATTTTGTCCTTCTATTTAAGCTTAATAGTATTAAAACTTTAATATAGTGTCTTAATTACAAAAGGCATTGGCCTATAGATTCTGATGTGAGAATTTTCTATCTCCAGTATAATGCTTTAAGCATATATGTACAAGAACATCCATTAAATGCAGCATTTCTTATAGTAGCAATTAATTGTAAATAATTTGGCCATCAATAGGGAAAGGATTAAACAAAGGATGGTACATTTATTTTATAAAGTACTATTCTACCTACTATGATATCGAAAGTGAAATAGCTCTATATATATCATAATGGAAATAACTCCAAATACAAAGTTAAGCAAAAATGCAAGTTGTAGAATAATACATTTTCCTTTTATGGAACATGTGCTTTGTACACATGGAATATGTCCATCCAAACTATTAAGTGATTAGCTATGAGGGGGAAGAGGATGGAGTGTGCGTTGTAAAGAAGAACCCACTCCTTTTTTTCTGTATATATTCTGTATTGTTTGACTGTTCTACAATGAAAATGTATATATGATTAGCATATTTTTAACACTTTGATTTGATGGGTTTTTTTCCCTAAAGAATTCTAATAAGAATTCTGATAGTATATAATATATTGTTCACATTCTACAAAACTGCGAGGCATAATTCACTTATAAGATCAGAAAACAGAATTATATACTTAAAAATACAACACATTTTATAGGTGAGATCATTACATGCTTTTGGTGACTGCATTAATAGAAATAGTATAATAGTTTCATACCAAGAGAGTGAAAATTCCCTCTTCCTGGTTTGGTCAAACTATACCTGGGCATTACATATAAAAATGATTGTTAACACACTGAGATGGACAAGAATGATGAGAGCACTAGCAAGCGTGTCTTCATTTATTCCTTCTCTGACACTCTTCCGTTCTTTATGTAGATGTAAGTTTTTGACCTATTTCATTGTTCCTTTTCCCTGAAGAACTTTTTAACATTTCTTGCAGGGCCAGTCTGCTGATGAATATCCTCAGTTCTTGTTTGTCTGAAAAATTATTTCTCCTTCATGTTTGAAGGATAATTTCACTGACTGTAGAAGTCTAGGTTGGTGTTTTTTCTTCTTTCAATATTTTAAATATTTCACTCTTGCTTGCATGGTTTCTGCACTGTAATTCTTATCCTTGTTCCTC
>NW_012134303.1:304289-313552 GCF_000956105.1 Propithecus coquereli | reverse complement strand
CCCTCAATATTTGCTTGTTTGAGAAAGTGTTTATTTTTCTGTTGTTGAAAGATAATTTCACCAGGTAAAGTTTTCTAGGTTGGTGTTTTTTCTTCTTTCAATATTTTAAATATTTCACTCTTGCTTGCATGGTTTCTGCACTGTAATTCTTATCCTTGTTCCTCTTCAGGTATTTTTTTTTATTCTTTTTTTTTATTTCAGCATATTATGGGGGTACAGATATTTAGGTTACATATGTTGCCCTTCCCCCTCCTCCCCCCCTAAGTCCGAGTTTCAAATATGTCCATCTTTCGGGTGGTGCGCACTGCACTCTTTGTGTATGCATATACCCGTCCCCTTCACCCTCCTGCCCCCTCCCCCTCCCCCTTGCCCAACATACAATAGATGTTATTCTTATATGTGCACTTATGTGTTGAGCAGTTAATACCAATTTGATGGTCAGTACATGTGGTGCTTGTCTTTCCATTCTTGGGATACCTCACTTAGTAGAATGCGTTCCAGCTCTATTCAGGAGAATACAAGAGGTGCTAGATCACCATTGTTTCTTAAAGCTGAATAGTACTCCATGGTATACATATACCACATTTTATTAATTCACTCATGTATTGATGGACACTTTTTTTTGTTCCTTTTAATATTTTCTCTTTGTCTTTCTGCAGTTTGAATATGATATGCCTAGGTGCATACTTTTTTTCTAATTGTCCTGCTTGTTATTTTCTGAAATACCTGGATCTGTGGTTTGATATCTGTCATTAATTTTGGAAAATTCTCAGTGATTTTTACTTCAAATATTTCTTCACTTTCAATTTACTCTTTCCCTTCTGGTATTCCAACTATGCATATGTCTTATCTTTTGAAATCATCTCACAGTTCTTCAATGTTCCATTCTGGTTTTTTTCTTCTTTTTGCATTTCAGTTTGGAAGTTTCTATTGATCTATCTTCAAGCTCACCGAGTCTTTCCTCGACTATGTCTAGTATATTGATGAGTCCATCAATGATATTCTTTATTTCTGTTATAGTGATTTTGACTTCTGGCATTTCCTTTTGATTCTATATTTCTGCTTATACCCATCTGTTCTTGTATGTTGTCTACTTTACCTATTAGAGCTGTTAACATATTAATTATAGTTATTTTAAATTCCTTGTCTGATAATCCAACATCTCCATTCTATTTGAGTCACCTGGTTCTGACGTTTGCTTTCTCTCTTCAGACTGTGCTTTTTCCTGCCTTTTAGCATGACTTGCAATTTTGTGTTGAAAGCTGGATGTGATATATTGGGTAATAGGAACTGAGGTAAATAGGCCTTTAGTGAAAAGTTTTATGTTAAGCTGGTTGGGAGTTGAGCTGTGCTTAGTATTTGCATAGCTGCCACAGACTTCAAATTCCTCTAGTGTCCTTGTTTTTGTTCCTTTCTCAACTTTGGGCTTCCCTAAGTACTTTTCTCAGAGAGAGTTTACATATTGCACCTCTTTTAGCTGTTATCCACTGTTATACTGGAGCCTTGTTTGCGTGGTGCTAAAGTGTGGAGGACAGAAAGTGCTCTATAATCTTATGATTAAATTCCAGTCTTTTGTGGGTCCATGTTCCTGTGACCTTCACAAGTGTTTTTAGCTCCTTCCTATCCCTGACATGATAATAGAAGCTTGTAGAGGGCTGGGGTAGGAGGAATGCCTTTCCCTGAGCTATAGTTTCCATAAGGCTCTAGTAAAGTCTTTTGCACTGCAGAGTGTTCCTTTGTTATGAAGGTGGCTCTGGATGTATTTCACAAGAGTACAGTTCCCTTCCCAAAGCCAGAGGGATAAGGGGATCTTTCTGGGATCTTCACTGAGGTTCCTATGGTGGGGTTCCTGGAGGTAAAGCCCAAGAAAGTGTGGGGACCTCCCCCACACCACGGCAGGTCCCCAGGGGTTTCTCACTCTCATACTATTCCACACTCAGTCTCAAGAAATTCATGAAAATTACCATTTAAGTGTTTTTAGCTGTGTAAGTCTCCAGCAGTTTCTGCTCTGTGTAAAGAGGGAAAGGCCATGACTCTGTATCTGATCATTTTTTTCTCCAGAATTTAGGGTGGCCGTTTGCCCTATGGTCTCAGTTTTCTTGATGGGTCTAATAAAAGTCATTGATTCTCATTTTGTTCAGGTTTTTTCTGGATGTAAGTACAGGAGCAATGACTTCCAAGTTCTTTAAATGTCAGAGCTGAAACTGGAAACCTGGATATGGGTTTTAACAGGGCAGCTAAAGACTAGTGAACATTACTTTTGTCTTCTGTTCAACTGAATGTCAGATCTGGAGATACAGTTGTCCTTGAAAACCCAGCTACTCCATAAATATTAGCTCTTATCCAGGTACAAGAAATTTATGGGGCTCCCTGAACCTGACACCTCAGCCCCAAAATTCTTAGCCTGGAGTGCAAATTAGAATCCAGATCAACTGAATCAAAATTCCTGGTAACGGTATCTGAGCAACTGTGACTTAACCCAAGGAAAATAAAGTCATCTCTGTCACCACTACCACCAAGAGGCAGTGCATGATACTACTAGAATCTACAGTTTACATTAGTTGCCTAATGATTACTAGCTGCTTGCTTAGACTAGACTGACCAGTTTCTGAGCCCTGAAAGTACATTCTAAAGCTTCATGCAAAACCCAAACTATTACTTATCTAGGGGGCCCAGAGATACATTAAATACTTGAGATAATAGATAAGCCTAGTTTCAATTAAGAGAATCATGTGAACATGGACCCTTGTGAAACATTCAAAATATAAAGATATCATAAGTTATCTGCTTTCATTTCAGAGGACTGTACTGAGATTGAGAAAGAAAATTCACAGCATCAGCAGTTAGAAAGATTTGGTTAACTTTTCCCAGGTACACTAAGCAACACAGGTAGAAAGAAGTGGATACTTGGAATTTATTGAGAGTTTGGGTTTTGCCAGGGCAGTGGAGCCAGGCGCCAACAGAAGATGAGGTAGGAGAGTAGTAAAAATGATGTATAGTGATGGATCATTAGGTTGGGAAGGAAGGAAAGGGTGGAATAGGCTGATATACAGGAAGAGGGGATAAGGGACAGGAGATCTAACAATACTCAGGTTTAAGTTTCTTTATGATGAATAAATTACCTTGCTACAATCTGTAAGGAACAGAAAATCTGATGATGAAGACAGTGACAATGATTTTGGAAACTTTTAGTGATAACTATCACTAGAGGGATATAGAATAGACGTAGCATAGAGGTAATGCACACCAGTTCCAGATTCAAACTACAAAGGCTTGAATCTCAGCTTCTCTGTTAACCAACTCAGTGAGCTTGGCCAAGCTACTTGACCAGTCTGTGCCTCAGCTTCCTCATATGTAAAATGGAGACAACAATAGCACCTACCCCATATGTTTGTTTTGAGGATTAAATAAGTAAATACACTTAGAGTTAATAATAGAGTACCTGGCACATAGAAAGCACCCAATAAATCTTAATATTAACACCAATTACTATTTTAAGTAGTGAAACGCTCAGGCTTGGCAGTCAGACAGACTGGGATTTGAATCACATTTCCAGAGTCCAAGCTTCTTCCTCTATGCTACCTGTAGTTCTGTGTTATGCAGAAAAAATATTCCAATACATGGCATAAAGAAACAAGTGCTAAAATAAGGGCAAATAAAATAATGTGTAAGTATACAGGATGGAGGGTTTACTTTCTACCAAGGAGCAAGGGATAAGGGTGAGGGTATCAGAAAGACTTCAAACAGGCCTTAGCATTTGAGCTGAGCCTCAAAGGCTAAGCACAAAAAAAGGTTGTAAGAACATTGCAGATTGAGGGGAAATATTTGGGGGAAAGGCACAGAAGTAGTAAAGCACACAGTATACTTGGGAAACAGCAGATAGCCCAGTGGGGCTTGAGTACAGGCAAAGGGGAGCAGGGCCTGGACTAGGGTGAGGCACCTGAGAGTGAGCGCCTCCTTAAACTTTATATCTCGCTCTAGTCTTGGCCTTGACTTGAAAGAGCGTGTTAAGAGATAGAGATAGAAAGACAGAATTGTATGAAAGGGTGCAGAGTCTTGAAAGCCTTGATGGGGAATCTGGTGATATTTTATAGATGAGATCACACTGAAGGTTGCTCTTTTGAAATTGTGGGCAGGGTTAAGGATCAGTGGCTGCTAAAAGTCCGGACCAGACAGAATTTTATCCCCAGGCAGCAACATTTTAGGTCAGGTGACATCTAAAGTGGCCCCAATTTATTTATTATGTGAAATAGCCCATAATGTTTACCCAGCAAGGGGAAAGAAAGAAGAGGGCTGTGTGAGTGATGAGGATTTTACTTTACACTCCAGGAAAACACTGAGGTAGGATCCTGCCTCTTACAAATCCCGGTCAAGGAGTGGTCAGAACAGAGGCAATCATCTTCTTGCTTGGACACACATACGTGCGCACATGCATGCATGCACACACAGACACACACAAAGACACACACACACACACACACACACACACACACACACACACCACTCACCCTGCTCTTTGGCTGAGATTAAAAAATTCCACAGGCATGAACTGGTTAAGTATCTGCTTTGGAGTGTATGTGGGACTTAAAAGTATCTGACCAGGCCACAGTTTGAAGTTCCCCAAACATAAATGCAGTACCCACAACTGGAATTCAAAGCTCTGATAAAACAAACAAAACTATATATATATCTTTAAAAATCATCTAAATTACAGGTACATGTCACAAAAACATATACTGCTTTTTTCACCCATAATACACTGGTGGGCTCCGCCTCCATCACTTTAACTTGTCAATGTATTAAGAGGTTACATAGGATCAGAGGTAGGCTTTACATATATTAATCTGGAGGTGGCTGCTATAACTAGGGACAATGACACCATTATTCTCACATTAATTCTTTGACACCAACTACTTGGAGTTAGCATCAGACTCCACAGGTTTAAGGACACAGTCACCAACAATATTGCCCCCACTTTAGGTCAGATGCCAGCCACAATTCTCAGGGGGGCCACCCATACTTCTGACTGACCAGTTATAAATTCAGGGGTTCCCATGACATCATCAGGTTTCATAATTTGCTAGAATAGCTCACAGAACTCAGTGAAAGTGCTACACTTATGATTACAGTTTTATTATAAAGGATATACATAAGATAAGGTCTGAAAGGGTTGTGGACACAGAATTTCCATGCCTCCTCCCTGTGGAGTCAGGGCCCATCACCCTCCCCAGACAGCAGTATGTTTACCAACCAGGAAGCTCTACTTAGCCTTGAAGTTCAGAGTTTTCACTGGGGTTTCATTACATAGGCATGATTGATTAAATCATTGGCCATGTGATGGAACTCATTATCTAGCCCCACTACTCTCCCTGAAGGTTGGGCTGGGCCAAAGTTCCAACCCTCTAATCACATGATTGGTCCTTCTGCTGACCAGCTTCCATAATGAAGCTATCTAGGGACCCACCGCAAATCACTTCATTAACAAAGACACCCCATCACTCAGGAAATTCCAAGGCTTTTTGAAGCTCTGTGTCAGGAATCAGGGACAAAGATCGGATATTTTCTTTATTATACCACACCATATTTGAAGTATTCTCTTTTGTCAAACTCTGAAAAACACAGACAGAGACAAGAGACAACAGAGTTTGAGTAGGAAACCATAAACTGAATATTGATCCCAATACTTACATCACCAGAATTCTGGAGAGTAGAGGGAAGAGAATAATAGCAAAGGAGGCAGGGATAGGAGAGGAGGAGGTGGTCCTAGGCTCCAATCTCTACCTATAATTTTACCCCACATGCCCCCTGATCAATCCTAGCTTTTAAGTGTAAATAGGAGGGCCTGATGTAGTATTACAACATACTTTCAACTCTATAAACTGGGTATAAAAATAAGGATATGAGTAGGATTAGGAAAATTCATTTCTTCCTAGTGACACTTTTCTTTTTTCTTTTTCTGTCTTTTTTTTTTTTTTGAGACAGAGTCTCACTCTGTTGCCCAGGCTAGAGTACAGTGGCATCATCATAGCTCACTGCAACCTCAAACTCCTGGGCTCAGGCGATCATCCTGCCTCATTCTCCCCAGTAGCTGGGACTACAGGCGCATACCACCACGCTCAGCTAATTTTTTCTATTTTTTAGTAGAGACAGGGTCTCACTCTTGCTCAGGCTGGTCTCAAAGACCTGAGCTCAAGTGATCCTCCCACTTCGGCCTCCCAGAGTGCTAGGATTACAGACGTGAGCCACCATGCCGGGCCTCCTAGTGACACTTTTCTAAACTGTCTTTGTGTGATATTGTGCTATAAGAAGAAATAAGCATTTGATCTCTTTTGTTTTGATTGAAACTTGAAATGACTTATTTTTTAAATTTTTATGGATACATGATAGTTGTGCATATTTATGGGGTACATGTGATATTTTGATATAAGCATACAGTGTGTAATGATCAAATCTGGGTAATTGGGATACTCATCACCTCATTCGTCATTTTGTTGTATTGGGAACATTCCAAATCTTTTAGTTACTTTGAAATATACAATAAATTGTTGTTAACTATAGTCACAGTATTGTGTTACCGAACACTAGATCGTATTCTTTCTATCCAACTGTATTTTTTCGTACCCATCAACGAACTCCTCTTTATCTGCCCCCACTTCCCGATACCTTTCCTAGGCTCTGGTAACCACAATTCTTTGTTCCCAGTTCTTGGCGCAGAGCTCCTAAAACCCTTGTAATTTCCTGAGTGACAGAGGTAATAGGAACATCCTTTGTCATATTTGGTCTTAGTCCCAAATTCCTGACATAAGAGCTTCTAAAACCGTTGGAATCTCTGGAGTGGTAAGAGTGTCTTTTTGTATGTTATTGAGATAACTGGTGGCTGAGGGCCCCCAGATAGCTTCAGGATAAGGATGGTCACCAGAAAGACAAAGGCATGATCAGAGGGTTGGAACTTTAAGCCCCACCCCCTGACCTCTAAGGAGAGGTGAGGGGCTGGAGATTGAGTCAATCGCCAATGACCAATGATTTAATCAATCATGCCTACATAATGCAACCTCCATAAAAACTCTAAATGTCGGCGATTCTGGGTTGGTGATCACAGTCATGTGCTGGGAAGGTGATGCACCCCAGCTCCATGTGGACCGCAGCTCCTGCCCTTAGGACCCTTCTGGACTTTACCCTATGTACCTATTCATCTGGCTTTTAATTTATATCCTTTATAATGAAGCAGTAATAGCGAGTTAAGTATTTCCGTGAGCTCTGTGAGCCTTCATAGCAAATTATCGAATCTGAGAAGGGGGTTGTGGGAACTCTCAATTAGTAGCCAAGTCAGACAGAAGTGTGGGCAACCTGGAGATCCACTACTTGTGATTTTAATCCAAAGTAGGGGGCAGGCTTGTGGGACTGATCCCTTAACCTGTGGGGTCTGCAAAAACTCTGGGTAGTGTTGGAATTGAATTAAATTATAGGGTACCTAGTTGGTGTCTTCAGAGAATTGGTGAACTGCCTGATGTGCAAAACTCACACATTCTGTGCCAGAAGTGTTGTGAATACAGGAACAGGTTTCTTTTACTTGGTACCCAGTGGATGCATCATGGGGGGAATAGTCAATTTAAAGAGGACAAGGACTTCTCAAGATGTTGCTACCTAGGATGGGACCAAATGAACACATCCTAAGAAATGGGCAGAGAATACAACACAAGAAAGAGAGCAAGGGGGATGCAGAGGGGAACTTCTGAGACTATGAAACAGTTTCTGTAGATAGCCCCCAGAAAGACCCTCTTGTGCACCCCAGGATAGCAGAGAGAAGGATCCTCACAGGGAGCAGCAACTGATCTTGTGTTTCTAAGTGGGAGGGAGCTGCTGCTTGGGGCTCAGATCCAGGAATCTTCTAGGGGGTTGAGAAACTTGGAGTATCCCAATGAAAAATCCTGTGTGAAGGGCCCAAAGCACCTAGGTTCCCTACCCTTAAGTCTGTGTGTCTGCCTCTTCCCTAGTGCAGACCAGGTTGAGGTTCATTCCTTCCTGCATTCCCAGCCAGCTGGAGCCTTGGAGCAAAAAGCACATGTGTCCCCCTCTCCTCCCCTCCCCCACCCTCCTCCAGTTTCGATCTGGTTTCAGTCATTCCCACTGCCTGGATACTGACAGTAAGAAGACAGACAGTAGAGTGAGCGCCGACTTGGTGAGAGGAAGAGAGTGGCAGCGTGGCCCACGGTTCCCTTCCCCACCCCTGCCTTTCCTGATCCAGCGCCATGGGTGAACACGACTTGTTACTTGACCGTTTCCCCTCGCTGGGCTCCCCTGAAGCCAGTTCTGCCCAGATGCCCACCTTTCCCATGCGCACACACAGAAACAGAGAGGCAGGAGGCGCTGGGCGGCACGGGGCCCCCATGCCCAGGCTGAACACAGAAGGCAGGAGGGAGTAGAAGAGTCCGAGGCACTTCCTTCACCCGCATCTCAGCCACCACCTCCCACGGAGGCCATCTGCCGGCCTCGCACCCACCTTCTCCGATAGCAACCGCTGCTTCTCTCCACGAACGCCTCCCGCAGGATGACTCCCCCGCTTCTTGAGCTCCCAGACAAAAGACAGGCCCGGCGAAGACGCTCGCGGTTGGCTGAGGGGTTGCTTTCTCCACCAACAAATGCCGTGGGCGCCTGAGAAATTAGTTTTCAGGATAGTGCATCATGGAGAGACACCCACCCACCTTAACATCCCGCTGCTCCTCCCACCTGGGTCTGTGGATCCTCAGGTGTCTGTCCTTCCTGTCCTTTCTCCGTGGAAGGAAACACACCTCTCTGCCGGCCCAAGTGAGAGCCTGGTCACATGACCCACCATCGGCCTCACGTGACCGCGCAGTCAGCTTGTCTGCGGCAGCCTTGCACCGCGGATGGCAGTCTTCTGCCTCTGGGGGCGAGCTGCTTGCTAGAAGACGCTGAAGCTCCTGACTCTGGGGAAGACAGAGAGCTGGAAGGAAGGCTGGGTTTGGAGCCAAAGCTTCCAGCCCTAGGCCTGGGCCTGGCTCGGTAGGAGCACTTGGCTGGCGAGGAACACTCCATGAGGATTTTGGAGATGAAGTGATTTTTAATATTTTGTATATCACTCGGGCGATATATTAAGACACACACACACACACACACAGAGGATCTGTCTTGAAAAATATCGATAACCAAAACAAACATTCAAACTCCAATCTCCACCACCAGGATGGTCCCTGTTAACATTTGTGGTTTGTGAAGTGAGGCAAAACTGCCACTTTTCCCTACTT
>NW_012134303.1:289144-295794 GCF_000956105.1 Propithecus coquereli | reverse complement strand
GGAGAGGGGTGTCAGGGCTGCAGGCTGGGAGGGGGGAGGCGCCTTAGGCCAGACTGCCCTGGGGCTCTATGGTGGCCCTCCCATGCTTTTCTTTCACTGGTTGGTGGAGCCACACAGGGAGGAAAGTACACCTGCTCTTCAGAGAACCGGTGGGGGCTCCCATAAAGGCGTCACCACTGTCCCTCTTCTACAAAAAGGCTGACCTAGACCTCTAACCCTAGGGAATCAAGTGCTGGTCTGCACCAAGAGTCATTCATTCTGCCACGCTGCTTTTTCTCATTCCAAATGGTAACTAACTTTGGCATTGCGCTGTCCCCAGCTGCCCATGGAAGAGGGCCTTTCCCTGTCAGGATCTACGTGGGTCACACAGTCCTCCCTCTCTGCTGCCCCTCAGCCAAGTGTCAGGCACCAGGTAGGGCTGGTCTGGCTCTTCTTCATTCTATGTCAAGTCTTCCCTAATAAGGCACATCCAAGTCCTCATGATATTTGGTTGTGTGGAAATGCAGCAGAGATTCCCACCAGCTTGGATCTCAGTGACTTGCCATACCCCCTGCCTAGTTTCGCCAGTCATTCTCAGGGGAAGACAGTACCCCCACCATGCACCCACTTCTCTAAGACAGAAACCTCCCTGTTTTCAAATCCTCTCCTTTGCCTTTTAAGCCGTCTCTCAAAAGGCACATCACCATTCTCCTAAGTGAAGTATCTCAAGAATGGAAAAACAAACACCATATGTACTCTGTATTAAATGGGAACTAACGGATCAGCACTCATGAGTACATATGGATGTAAAACTCAACGGAAATCAAGTAGGTGGGAGGGGGGAGGAGGGAATGGGTGAAATGACACCTAAGGGGTACAATGTACACTATCTGGGTGATGTGCACACTTATAACTTTGACTCAAGCTGTACAAAAGCAATCCATTTAACCAAAACATTTGTATCCCTGTGATATTCTGAAAATAAAAAAAATAGTAGGACATAATAAAAAGAGGAATGTAAAAAAAAAGGCACATTCAAGTCCTCATGGTATTTGGTTGTGTGGAAATGTAGGAGGTATACCCACCGGCTTGGATCTCAGCCACTTGCCATACCATCTGCCTAGTTTCACCAGTCATTCTTAGGGGAAGACAGTATCCACCGCCCCCCACACCCGGTGCCCCACCTTCTGTAAGACAGACACTTGGCCGTTTTCGAATCCTCTCCTTTCACCCCCACATCCTTCCTCTACTCTTCAGCCCTTCCTCTCTCTGCCTGCTGCATGGGACACACAGAGCAATGTGCTTAGAAACAGTTAATGCTGTTTCTGCTGTCCATTTTAAGACTCATTTAAACGCTACCCTCGTTGTGTTTCACAGTTAATCCCACCCCAAAGATGTCCATGTCCTATTCTTTGGAACATGTAACATGTTATGTCACCTGGAAAGGAGAATTAGGGTTTAGGATGGAATTAAGGTTGCTAATCAGCTGAATTTAACATAAGATTATGCTGGATTTTCCTGGCCAATATAACCAGAAGGGTACTTTACATGTGGAAGAGGGAGGCAGAGAATCTGTGTCTGTGAAACAGCATGAGAAAACTAGACAAGCCATTGTTGATTTTGAAGATGGAAGAAAGCCAGGAGCCAAGGAGTGCAGCGTGTCTCCAGAACTTGGAAAAGACAGATTGTCTCCTAGAAACCCCAGAAGAAAAGCAGCTCCGCCAACACCTTGGTTTTATTGTGGTGTCTCCAATTTTTACTTCCGTGTCTCCAATTTCCAGGACCGTATGATAAATTTGTGTTATATTAAGCCATCCCATGTGTAGTAATTTGTTATAGCAGTAGTACCAACTGAATATACTCACTGTCTTGTAGAAGTCTATTCCCCTTGACTTTCTTTACCTGTGCTTCAGCCTCTGGGAAATCTGTTTTGGAACTCATCTCCTATCACTACAGCCACCAATCCCCTTCTCTTTGTTTCCTAAAGAAGAGTGATTTTTTAAATAGCCCTCAAAGCTCATCTTGGAGAAAGTACATTTTACCTGAAAACCACTAATATTTTCCAGGAAATATCTTACCATGAATTTTCATATATTTCCATATCTGCTTTTGTTATTGGATATTTATTATAACACTACAATATTTAGATGATAGGAAAATGACATCTTAGGATGATTCTGTACCATATCTGGAGATAAATGGATGTTGTCTATTAGAAGAAGACCACTTTAACTGTGCGGTTTAAATGGCCTTAACTGAATGGTGGATTTTTTTCTTTTTGTTCTACAGCATACTCTCTTGGTGAATTTCAGGCTTGGGAGAAGGGGACCCTGAGGTCTGCTGGGATTTGTGGGCATGTATGACTCTCTTTGCCTTCCTTGAGCTGCTTCTCCTCTTTCTTAAAGTCTTTGGTTCCTTTCATTTATTCAACAAATATATAATATACTGAGCCCCTAGTTTGCCCTAGGAAGTGGGGCGGGAATACAATAGAAACCAAATATAATGAATTCTCCGTTCTTGCGGAACTTACATTCACCTGTGGTTTCTCTCATTCAATTTCCTATCCTAAATGTTTACAGATATATCAAAAACCATGCCAGCACAAGTTTCTCTGGTAATTCTGGAGGTGCTGGAATCTTGATATCAAGATATTTATCTACAGAGGAGTGGTTCTACCAAAAGTTGATAGGTTTTACTGTTAGACTTTGAAATATCTGTTGGACAATTTGTTGTCAATTCATTTAGAAAACAGGGAGTACGATAAACATTTACTGAACTGAGAAAGGCCCTATTCTAAACTCTTTAGTATTAGCTCACAGCCATACTAGAAAGTATACACTGTTACCAGAATGTACTATTACTACCTTCATGTAAAAGGTGAGGAAACCAGCTCAAGATAGGCTAAGTGTCATCTTTAAAATCAGAGATAAACAATTAAAACAGGATGCTTATCTATGTCTGTCTGACTAGTAAGCACTATGTACTTCCCCTTAAAATGGATTCCAGTCTAACATTGCAACAGGCGTGGTTTCACTCCTCAGTGCCTCCACTATCACCTGTGTGACCCTGACTTTCCCCTGAAATCTAAATTCCTGAAACAAATAACTCATAAGCATTAAGCCTGGGACACAGAGCTGGCTGTGCTGATTCATCATATCTACCACTCTGCCCCCAACCCCTTCCCATCTCCCATATGCATGCTCATGAACTTGTACACTAGCATATTCCTTGCTTGTGCAGCTCACGTGATGTCCTTTTTCCTCTCAATCATTGTGAGTCTTTGGGATTTTATTTTTTTTAATTATCAAAATCAAGAAATTTACTCTTTATCCAATTGATACTATTTATTATTGTTACAACACTATTATATAATTTATAAATTGTTCATGTTCTGCCAACTGGCCTTAAAAGGTCCTTCATAATTGCCCCCCCCCACCCCGGCCTAGAATCGAATCCAGATATATTAATACACATTAGATGTAGTGTTTGTGTCTCTTTAGTTTAATTTGTAATAGTTTCTCAGCCTTTCTTGGCTGATTTTTTCCCCAAATTCTGATATATTTTCCAGATTCTGTCTGAGAACTCTTTGCCTACACTCCTAGTTATGAAGAAATTCTTCTTTGTTTTCTTCTAAAAGCTTTATGGTTTAACTTTTATACTTAGGTCTGTGGTCTTTCTCAAATTTATAATATTTTTGTGTGTGGTGTGAGGCAGGAGTCAAGGTTCATTTTCTTCCATATGTATATCTAGTAGTTCAAACATAATTTGTTGAAAAGACTTTCTCCCATTGGATTGCTTTGGTTCCTTTGTAGACAAATCTCATGATTTCTTAAGTGTGAGTCTATTCCTGGGCTGTTGCATTGATCTATTTATTGACCCTTATGCCAGTACCAAACACTCTTGATTATTGTAGCTTCTTGGTAAGTAATGGAGTCGGGTAAACACATCCTCCAACGGTGCTCCTCTTTTTCAAAATTGATTAAGTTCCCTTCTTTTTCTAGTTTTTTACCCCTGGTTTTCTGATTTTTTTCCATCATGGATAGGTGTTGAAATTTATCAAAAATTTATTTGTATCTATTGAAATTATCATATAAGTTTTCTTCTTCATTCTGCTAATATGATGAATTACCTTGATTTTTAAATATTAAGCCAATCTTGTAATCCTGGAGTAAATCTCATTGCTCATAATATTTATCTTTTTATTATGTTTTTTGGATTCGAATGTTTGGTAGCCACTTGATGGCTACGGTAGCCAGTGGGTACCATTCTGGACAACACAAATATAGAATATTTTCTTCATAGAAATATTTCATCATAGAAAGTTCTATTGGACAAAACTTCTCTACAGTGATTTAGTTCTAAAATATAAAGTTGATCATATTACTCCCTCCCATGTAAAACCATGGAGTCATCCATAGCTACAGGATACATGCATTCTTTTGTTTAGCCTCAGTATGCCTCTTGATCTCCTTTTTTTAAATTATGTTTCTACATTCTCTTATCTCCTCTTGTCAACTTATTTGTAGTTGCAGAATGCTTATGATTTCATTGTGCTATCTTTCATGTTACTCCTTTCTAGAATGCCATGCCACTTCTCCTCCACAACTCACTTTTCTTGCACTGCAATATTTTGGTCAAGTCATTTCTGGTTGTCATTGAGTCCTTTTTTTCTCTTCCAATTGGGTAAGGAGTTAGCCAAAGTCTTGTAACCAAAAAATGCACACACCATTTTCTAAAAAGAAGGCTTCCTGAGCGAGTGTAATTTGACAATACAGAGTACAGCTAAGCCTTAGGCATAAACCCATCAAAACCTTCAGCAAGTTGAACTTCTGGCTCTGAGAAAGGTGATTCAAGAATAATGCCAAGTCCTAGAATGTGGTTCTCCTTAGTGAAGGTGTGTTTGGCTGCTTGAAGACTAAATTGTTGAGAGGATCCTGCTGTTTTCTTCTTAATTTCTGAAACAGTGAGCTTCTGTTTCACACTGAGAGATTAAACATTCTTTGGGGGCACTTTTTTCTTTTTATTTCTTATGTGTGGGACAGCAGTTTTCTGTGAGCATAAAAGGGAAACTTCAAAGGATTGTCTATATAGACAGTAATGTCATTTGTGAACAAAGACAATTTTATTTCTTTCTTCCACATCTGTATACCTTTAATTTGATTTACTTGTGTTATTGCATTAGCTAGGGCCTCTAGTACAATGTTGAATAGGAATGGTGAGAAGGAACATCCTTGCCTTGTTCCTAATCTTAGCAAGAAAACATCTAGTTTCTTACCCTTATGATGTTAGCTGCAGGTTTTTTGGTAGATATTCTTTATTAAGTTTAAAGAGTTTCCTCTGTCTTAGTCAGTTTAGGCTACTACAACAAAATACTACAGACTGGGTGGCTTAAATAACCGACATTCATTTCTCACCATTCTGGAGGTTGTTAAGTCCAAGATCAAGGTGCCGGCAGATTTTAGCTCCTGGTGAGGTTCTACTTCCTGGCTTGTAGACAACCACCTTTCCATAGTGTGGACACATGGCCTTCCCTCAATGTATGCATGTGAAGGGAGAGAGAAAGAGACCAAGCTTTCTGGTGTCTCTTTTTATAAGGGTACTAATCCCATGATGAGGGTTTATCCTCTTGACCTAATCTAAACCTAATTACCTCCAAAAGATCCCACCTCCAAATACCATCCCATTGGGGGCTGGGACTTCAACATGTGAATTTGGGGTGGAGCACACACATTCAGCCATTAACACATCTATCTCTAGTTTTCTGAGAGTTTTTAAAATCATGAATGGGTGTGGATTTTGCCAAATGCTTTTCCTGCTCTTATTGATTGAAACATATCATTTTTCTTCTTTAGCCTTTTGATGTGATGGCTTATATTAATTGATTTTTGAATGGTGAACCAGCCTTGCACACCTAGAATAAATTCTACTAAGTTGTGGTGTATAATTCTTTTTATATGTTGTTGGATTAGGTTGGATAATATTTTGTTGAGGATTTTTACAAATATATGGGTAAGGGATATTGGTCTGCAGTTTTCCTTTCTTGTAATGTTTTTGTATGGTTTTGATATTAGGGTAATACAGACCTCATAGAATTTTTTAGAAAGTATTCTCTTGGGGTCTATTTTCTGTGAGAAATTATGTGGAATGGTTATAATTTCTTCCTTAAATGTTTAGTATAATTCACCAGTGAACCCATCTAGCCCTGGTGTTTTCTCTTTTGGAAGGATATTAAGCATTTATTCAATTTATCTAATAATTATTGGCTTAGACAGATTATCTATTTTCCTTGTGTTAGTTTTGGCAGATTGTGTCTTTCAGGGAATAGTTCCATTTCACCTAGGTTATTAAAGTTTTGGACAAAGTTTTTCATAATATTCCTTTATTATCTTTTTAATGCCAATGGGAAAGTAGTGATGGCCCTCCTTTTATTTCTGATGTTAGTAATTTCTTTCTTTTCTTTTTTCTTAGTTAACCTGGCTGGAGACAGTTTATTAATCTTTTCAGAGATTCAGCTTTTGTTTTCATTGAATTTCTCTATTGATTTCCTGTTTTCAATATCATTGGTTTCTACCCTAATTTTTATCTCTTTTATTCTGCTTACTTCAGATTTAAATTGCTCTTCTTTGTATAGTTTCCCAAGGTAGAAGCTTATATTACTGATTTTAGATTTT
>NW_012134303.1:284122-285636 GCF_000956105.1 Propithecus coquereli | reverse complement strand
ACATTATATGTCTAACACATGTCTATTGGGGTCTTTGCTCACTATGATTAAAATGATGGAACAGTGATTATCTGGAACATTGCTGGTTACCATAAAATTGGGAAAGACTGAGCTCACAGTGGCTCTTAAGTTTCCTGCCAGAATTGACAAAAATCTTTCTGCTCTATTGCATTGACTAATGCAAGTTACATGGCCATGGCTGGGTTCAAAAGGTGTGGGGAAGTGCAAGCTCAAGTGTCTAAAAATTGGACCGCAGGAAATCTTGGTTAACAACACTATTAACAATAGTCCCAGATGTTTTAGTTGAATACCACAAACCTATTTTGTTTCCTGTGAACTGACTGTTTAGTTACTCAGTCTTTCATTGGGTTATTTACTCCACTGATTTATACTACTTCTTTGTAAATTCAGAAAATTAGCTCATTGATTGCCATATGTGTTGTAACTAATATTTCCAGTATATGCTGTGTTTTGACTTGTTTATGGAATTTTAAAACAACTTTACTGAAATACAATTCATATACCATACAATTCACCAATTTAAAAAATACAATTCAATGGCTTGTAATATATTTACAAAGTTGTGTGTTCATCACTAAAATCAATTTTGGAACATTTTCATTAGCCCAAGAAGATACCTTACATCCCTTAGCTGTCAGACTGCATTGCTCCCACCCCTAAACTAGAGGCAATAACTAATCTCTCTTTATAGGCCTATTCTGGACATTTCATATAAGTAGAATTGTATAATATGTAGTTGTGATTTTTACTGTTATGTTTTTTTTCTTTCTAATTTCACTTCAAACTCTCTCTGAAGAGTGTCTATAAATTCTACCCATGCCCTGATGGGGCTCTGGGGGAGGTGGCCATGAGTGTTTACAGTGTGTGTTTCACAGGATACTTCTTTATCCTGGCAGGCAGCCTAAGTGTCCAACCTGTGACCAGGTGTTCAACCTGTGACCAGGTGTCCCTCTCACATAAAACTTGTTTATATTGGCAGAAACTCTATGGCTCTTGTTTGATCTGTGTCCAGTTTATTCCTACCAAGATAGCCACTCTCAAGGTGAGCCCTGAGCAGGAGGAGAGTTAGGTTTGGGTGTGTCGGTCAGGTGAGACACAGATAAGGCAGTATAACAAAACATATGAAATAAAAGAAGCTTTTTATTACTTAGGTCCATGTGAGAAGAGGGGTACCCATGGGGACAAATGGAAAGTCTGAAAATAGCAGGATGCTCAACCAGTGGGTGGTGAGTGAGAGGGACCTCCAATAAAGATTAAGGCCTTTATTGGAATCAAGGGCGTTACTCAAACAGGTTTCTCATGGGGAGTTCTAATTGGTGGGTTTATTTATTTATATATTTTTTGAGACAGGGTCTCACTCTGTTACCCAGGCTAGAGTGCTATCACATCAGCTTAGCTCACAGCAACCTCAAACTCCTGGGCTCAAGCAATCCTTCTGCATCAGCCTCCCAAGTAGCTGGGACTACATGCATGCACCACCATGCCCGGCTAAT
>NW_012134303.1:280778-284072 GCF_000956105.1 Propithecus coquereli | reverse complement strand
ATTTTAAAATTTCTCCTGAGAGAAGCACTTTATAACAGAGTATTTCCAATTCATCCCCTCCATCCCTTATAACATTGCTGTCATTCATTACACTTATCTATAGTTTGTAATCACCACATATGTTGTTGCTAATATTGTTTTAGACAAACTCTTATATGTTAAATCAATTAAGAAAAAGAAAAATATAAGAATTCATTTTACCATCATCTATTTCTTCTCTAACACTCTTCCTTTCTTCATATCTACTCATGTAGATATGAGTTTCCAACTTATATAATTTTCCTTCCCTTTGAAGAATGTCTACTAATATCTCCTACAGGACAAGTCTATTGGGGACAAATTTTCTCAATTTTTATTTGAGAATATATTTTTCTCCTTCACTTTGGAAGGGTAATTCCATATTGGTGTTATTTCCTTCAACACTTTAAATATTTCACCCCATTTTCTTCTTGCTTGCATGGTGTCTAAAGAGAAATCTGAATGTAATTCTTATCCCTGCTCTTCTGTAGGTAATGTAATTGTTTTCTCTGGCTTCTTTAAATATTTTTTCTTTGTCTTTGATTTTATGCAATTTGAATATACTATGCCTAGGTGTTGATTTTCTGGTTTTTATCCTGCTTCATGTTCTTTGAGTTTCCAAAATCTGTGGTTTGGTATCATTAATTTTGGAAAATTCTCATCCATTACTACTTCAAATAGTTCCTCTTTCTTTTCTCTCTTTCTTCTCTTTCTAGTATTCCCATTACATGTATGTTACATCTTTTGTAATTGTCCCAGAGTTTGTAGATATTCTGTTGCATCTTTCTTTTTATCTCTTTGCATGCTTTTTTAGAAGTTCCAATTGACATTTCTTCAAACTAACTGACTCTATTTTAAGCTATGCCCAGTCTATTGGGGAACCCATCAAAGGCATTCTTCATTTCTGTTTTTAATTTCTAGTGTTTCCTTTTAATTCTTAAACTTTCCATCTCTGTGCTTATAATACCCATCTGTTATTTCATGTTGTCCACTTCTTCCATTAAGGAACTTAGCATATTAATCATGGGTGTTTTCAATTCCCAGATAATTCTAAAAATCTCTGGAATATCTGAATCTAATTCTGATGCTTGCTCTATCTCTTGATACTGTGTTTTTATTTCCTTTAGTATGTTTTGTATTTTTTGTTGTTGAAAGACTAACATTATGTACTGGATTAAAAAAAAACTGAGGTAAATAGGCCTTTTGTCTAGCTAGTAGTTAGGCTGTGTTTACTGTTTGCTATAGCTAAATTTTCTTCTGATGCTCTTGTTTTTTTTTTTTATTTCAGCATATTATGGGGGTATAGATGTTTAGGTTACGTATGTTGCCCTTGCCCCCCCCATGCTCTTGTTTTTGTCTCTCATGTTGTCTTTGGGTTTCCCTAGAGACTTCTTCTTAAATAAGCTCTGAAATGGACAGTTCTTTCAGTTAATATCCTGCTATAATACAGGAGCCTTAATGATGTGGTAGAAAAGTGTATGGGGGCAGAGGAAATGTTTCATGCTCCTCTTATTAGGTTTCAGTGTATTAGTGAGCTTTTGCCCCTGTTTTTATGACAGTAACAAGTGCTTTTCAGTTTTTGTTTCCCCTCTTAGGTGAGACAGGAAGTCTAGAAGGGCCTGCAGTTGAATTCCTCTGGTCTGTGACCTCACAAGTGTTTCTTACCTTTTCCCCTCCCAATGTCTGACAGGAATGCTAGAAGGGGTTGGAATTGGAGAAATGCCTATCTACAGGTGGGATAAGGCTCTGGTAGTTTGTCTCCCTTAAGATTACTTAGTTGCTATGGAGAATGCTCTGGGTTCTTAAAAACAGTAACACTTCTTCTCCCTCTGCCAGATCCACAAAGGGATACTTCTTGGTTCTTCACCATGAAAACTGAGTGGGCTTCCTGAAGGTCAAATACAGAAAAGCCCCTGTAAGACTACAACTCCAGGAATTTCTCACTCTCCTACTGGTCCACACTCAGCTTCAAGCAACCCATCAAAATGAACATTTAAGTGTTCCTATCAGTTTATGGCTCCAGTGGATTCCAATCCAGGTAAGCAGATATCAACTTCGACTCTGAATGTAATTGTTTCTCTAAATTTTGTGGTATTGGTTTGCCCTATGACCTTAGTTCTCTGATAGGTCCAAGCAAAGCCATTTATTTTCAGTTTGTTCAGCTTTTTCTTATTTAAATATGGGAGTGATGACTTCTATGGTCCTTATATATTGCAGATGAGACTAAAATTATCTATGCTGACTTTTTATCTATGCTATTTGAAGAAGTCTTGACAGCTATTTTTCTCAAGTGTCTCAAGACCTTTTTAACTCTATCCCTTTTCAATGTCCAAGTACTTGATCATTGGATAAGTGTTACTGTGCCACCACAAAGAAAGTGACAGGTGACTGTAATTAAAAACAATTTTTTTATTTCAGCATATTATGGGGGTACAAATGTTTAGGTTACATATATTGCCTTTGCCCCACCCGAGTCAGAGCTTCAAGTGTGTCCATCCCTGAGACGGTGCGCACCGCACCCAATAGGTAGGTATATACTCATCCCCTCCTCCCCCCTCCCATCTGCCCGACACCTGATGAATGTTATTACTATATTTTCACTTAAGAGTTGATCAGTTAATACCAATTTGACGGTGAGTACATGTGGTGCTTGTTTTTCCATTCTTGTGACTACAATTTTTTTTATACAACTAAGAGTTATTTAACAGAGATTGTTTAAACCAGGAATTCCACTTCTAGAAAATTTCCCAAAGGGATTAGCTCATGATTTGAAAATCAATTTAGCTATAAGAATATTAATCTTCTGCTATTGCTTCATCTATGGATTGGCTTTAGAGAAGAAAAATACTCAGAGGGAGCACACTTAAAGGGTAGATGGAAATATAAAAACAGAGAGAAGTGATACAGGCATCGGCAAAAACAAGCACCCCCATAATCTACATATTTTCAAGCTCTATTCTTAATATCCTAGAATTCACACAGGTGATCTTGCTGGGGAAAGAGGGAAAAAACCATAACTGGGCTGACACAAATAAGAATACACAAATGAAATGTACCATTTAGTACTAGAAATTTCCTACAGAGATGTTCCTCACAGGATTATTTATAATAGGAAAAAATAGATATAACCTAAATATATGAGTATAGAAGATTTGTTAATTTATGACAGACTCATGATATGAAATGGATATGTTAATTAGCTTGATTTAGTCGTTCCACAATGTATGCATTATCAAAACATCATGTTGTATGTCATATACACAATTTTTATTTATA
>NW_012134303.1:273357-276481 GCF_000956105.1 Propithecus coquereli | reverse complement strand
AATGCTAGCAGCCACCAGAAGGTGGAAGAGGCAAGAAGGGGATTCTTCCCAACAACCTCTGGAGATAATGCTGCCGTGCCAACACCTTGATTTCAGCTTAGTGATACTAATTTTGGACTTCTTTCCCCCAGAACTCTGAAAGAATAAACTTCTGTTGTTTTAAGCCTCCCAGTGTGCAGCAAGTTCCTATCAGCAATAGGAAACTAATACAAACATCTTTTTTATTTTAATTTGTTAAAGTATATGTTCCCTGTGTACCATTTGACTCATTCTTACAAAGAATGAATGATTGTACCCTCTTTCATTACTCTTCAAAAATTATGATTATAATAACAGGACCTACAGGACTATGCATGTGTGTGTGTATGCATGCAGTCAGAAACACAAATCTTAAGGAATATATGAGGACAAATAAAGCAAAATGAGTAAAGGATATGAAGAGATTTATAATTAAACAAGAGATAAATACTGAACAACTAAAATATTTAAAAGTCTTCATATTTACATGTAATGAAAAACATACTAGTTTTTAATCTATGACATTTGTGAGGTTTTCCATTTTAATTATTTGACACATGAAATCAGAGAAATTGAGCAAACAGGTTTGCCAATACCTTTTGTAAGAACTGTAATATGGTATGACTTTTATACAGGAATAATTTTAAGGTAAGGACCAATGAAAATAAGATGTCCATACCCTTGGGTCTAGTGCTTTCACTTTTAGAAACATTGTCATTAGCAAATCAAGTAGACAAGTGGAACAAGAGAAAATGTGTACATTAGGATGTTTTTCACAGCTTAAGACATTAGACAGTCTCTATTATTTCATATTAATAGCAAAAAGAAGGTGACTGATAGTTTTTCTTATTGGTAGCACTAATAAGTGCAGTAGATATCATCTAAACCATCAGTAATGGTGAGCACTAAGAGCTTCTAAAGGGAATGCAGATGACAATTAGAAGGGACAGTATGTCTACCAAATATGGCTTATAATCAAATATTAGATATCAATGGCTTCACTCCTCTCCAGATAATTTTATAAGTGTCACAAGAACTGCTTCATATTTACAAAGGATTAGGTTTTCTTGTGGGGCCTTAGAATATGGAGGGGAAGGTAAAGCAGTCAACAGGGAAGATTTCTCATAGTCTGTACCCTTGTAGCCAGCTGAAGCCAGGACTTCCACCTGATGCATGAAGAGCTTCTATCTGAGAGACAAAGCCCAGGAATTCTTATCTTCTGTTGAATAGTAACCATGTGATGAGCACCATGCTAGACACTGTGTTAAAATGATAAAATGCACAGACATAATTTGGTAGTGACCATGAAAACTAGAAGATACCATGGATTTCACTGGTATTTATTATTATTTTATTCTTCTTCTAATGTAGCACTACCTTAAAGAGACCAAAATGTGACACTGGATTTTAAAAATGTAATTGTTTACCATGAAACTACAATAATTAATTTGGTGATAAATTAAAAATAAAACAATATAACAGAATAGAATACAGAAACTTACCAAAATAGATAGAGATATTTAATATATGATAAAAATGGCATGACAACTCTGTGGACGAAAGATAAATTGTTCATAAAATGGTATTGGGAGAGTGATATCAGAGAAAACGGTGGAGAAGGAAGTGTCAGGAATCCATCTCTCCACCTAGACTACAATTGTGCTGTGTTAGAAACTGTCTGAAGTGACTGTTTCAGAATTCTCGATTCTGTTGAATTCTTACAGCTTACAGGGGAAGCCTGGCTGGTTAACTATAACTAAGGTCAGTCCTTTTCAGCCTTCAGTGCAGTAGGAGCCATGCATCCCCCATCCCCCTCCAGGCCCATGGCAGTAGAGGGACAGCAACATGTGTCTTGTGGCATGGCTTGTTGGAACCAGGGTGAACAATAAGGACATTTTCCTCCAGATATCAGTGGTTTGTGTTCTGATTGCTGATAGCTGCTTCTGATTGCTGAGGTTCAGGTAAAGGAGATGACCACCTTTGTTTCACCCCACCAGCTGAAGTGGCTTCCAGAGGATTTAAAGGAGCCACAACCATTTTTCCAGACATTAAAAAACAACTGAATATTCAGGGTAATTTAGAAAGTTACTGTGCATACCCTAGGAAAGACACAGTTTCAGAAAATACCTGAGAAGGCCTTAAGCTTTCACCTAATGCTGATTTCTGGCATAGAGACATATTACAACTTTAAAAAAAAAAAAACAGCAAGCCTTAGGGAAGGAGGTATGGAATCTGATTTTCAGAGTTACCACAGTATAAGATTCAAATGTCCACTTTTTAACAAAAGATCACAAGGCATACAAAGAAACGGAAAAGCGTAATCCATTGAAAGAAACAAAATAAACAGAAAACATTCCTGAGGAAGCACAGATGTCAGACTTACTAGACAAAAGCATTAAAATAGTCTTAAATATGCTCAAAGAGCTAGAAGAAGACCATTGATTTCATATTAGAAAATGGGTAAAGACAGGAAATGATGTATGTACAAAATGACAATCTCAATAAAGACATAGCCATTATGGAAAAAAGAACCATAAAGAAATTCTGGAGCTAAAAGGTACAATAACCTAAGTGAAAAATACACTTAGGGGTACAAAAGCAGATTTGAGCAAGCCGAAAAAAGAATCAGAGAAACTAGAAAATAGGACCATTGGAATTATTGAGTCTGAAGAACAGAAAGAGAAAAAAATGAGGAAAAGTAAACTGAGTGTAAGAGACCTATGGGACATCATGAAGTGGACTGACCAACCAACTTACACATTATGGGAGCATTAGGAGGAGAAAAGAGAAAAGGGCAGAGAGATTATTTTTTAAAAATGGCTGAAAATTTTCCAAATTTGATAAATCTGATGACTGCAAAAGTCCAAGAAGCTCAATGAACTACAAACAGGAAAAACAGTGATACACACTAAGATACATTATAATCAAATTATTGAAAGACAAAGACTAAGAGAGAATGTTAAGAGCAAAAAGAGAGAAGTAACTCATCACATACAAGCAATCCTCACTAAGACTATCACTCAATTTCACATCGGAAACCTGAACGCCAGAATGTATTGAATTTATATAATCAAAGTGCTGAAAGAAAAAAACCTGTCAACTGGCC
>NW_012134303.1:267072-271987 GCF_000956105.1 Propithecus coquereli | reverse complement strand
CCTCGGCCTCCCAGAGAGCTAGGATTACAGGCGTGAGCCACCGCGCCCGGCCTGTGGCTCTTGCTTTATACAACATAGCCTGGCACAATTAGGAAGAAATCTACCACAATGGGCTCCATCTTCAGAATAGAAACAAAAGAGTGGACTGTGTGTCCAATATTCTGTCATGTTTAAGGGCTGCCTGAAAGACTAGTTTCTCTCTCACCTGACTTGGAGTGCTTATTGGACAGCAGGCATAATTTAGAAGCTGATAAAGGCAGAAGTGAGCACCACTGTGTGTTATAGCTGTAGTCCTGCAGGCAGGCAGACACTGGGGGAAGCAAAAGATCAGAAGAGGTTTGGGAAGTCCTAGAACATCTAACCAGGCTGATTGGTGATGGTCTTCCTTTGCGCAAGGATAAAAAGACTGGGAGAGGTGGTTGCTTTTTCAAATGACCAAATCCTATCAAAAGATTACAAGGCATACAAAAAAAACCAAGGAAACATAGCCCAATCAAAGGAACAAAATAAAACTTTAAAAACTGACCTTAAAAAGCCCAAAAATGTATGCATTGTCTGACAAATAATTTAAAATAACTGTCATAAAGATGTTCACTGACCTAACAGAGAACACAGACAAGTAAACTAAATGAGGAAAATGAGGCCTGAACAAAATGAGAATATCAACAAATGATCAGAAACTACAGACAAGAACCAAACAGAAATTATGGCTCTGATAAATACAAAAACTGAACTGAAAAATTTACTAGAGGAGTTCAACAGAAGACTTAAGTGGGAGGAAGAAAGAATCTGAAAACTTGAAGACAGAATATTTAAAATCATCAAGTCAGTGGAGTAAAAAGAACAGAAAATTAAGAAAAGTAAAGAAAGCATTAAGGACTTATGAGACATTATCAAACAGACTGATATGCATTATGGGTATCTCACAGAGAAGAAAGAAAGAGAAAGGAGTAGAGTGCTTGTTTCTTTGATGAAATAATAGTTGAAAACTTCCCAAATCTGAAGAAAGAAATTGACATGCAAATTCAGGAAGCTCAAAAAATCTCCAAAGCTACAATAAATATAAAGAAAGCCACAATGATACATTATAATAAAACTATTGAAAGCCAGGGACAAGGAGAGAATCTTGAAAGCTGAAAGAGAAAAGCAACTTGCCTCATACAAGAAAGCTTTCATAAGATTATCAGCAGATTTCTCAATGGAAACTTTGCAGGTCAGAAGGGAGTGAAATGATATATTCAAAATGCTGAAAGAGGCCGGGCGCGGTGGCTCACGCCTGTAATCCTAGCACTCTGGGAGGCCGAGGCGGGTGGATTGTTTGAGCTCCGGAGTTCGAGACCAGCCTGAGCAAGAGCGAGACCCCGTCTCTACCAAAAATAGAAAGAAATTAATCGGACAGCTAAAAATGTGTAGAAAAAATTAGCCGGGCATGGTGGCACATGCCTGTGGTCCCGGCTACTCGGGAGGCTGGGGCAGTAGGATCGCTTGAGCCCAGGAGTTTGAGGTTGTTGTGAGCTAGGCTGACGCCACGGCACTCACTCTAGCCCGGGCAAAAGAGTGAGACTCTGTCTCAAAAAAAAAAAAAAAATGCTGAAAGAAAAAAAGTATCAATCAAGAAGACTGCACCCAGCAAAACTGTCCTTCAGAAATGAAGGAAAAACTCCCAGCTAAATCTGAGAGTTTATTACCACTGAATCGTCTCTATGAGAAATGCTAATGGGAATCCTTAAAGATGAAATGAAAGGATAGTAGACAGCAACATGGAGCCATACAAAAATATAAGGTTCTCCAGTAAAGATAACACTTGTACAAATATAATAATCTGTATTATTGTAATTTTGGTACTAGAATTTAAATAACAAGAACATTAAAGACTATAATCTATGTTAGTAGATATACAATATATAAAAATGTAACTTGTGACATAAAAAACAAAGTGAGGAAGGTAAGAGCTGTAAAGGAGTAGGGTTGGTATGCAATTGAAGTTAAGTTGTGCTCAGTTTAAAATAGAATGCTATAATTTTAGTATATTTTATGTAATTGCAATAGTAATCACAAAGAACGTATCTATAGAACATATACAAAATGAAATGAGAAGGGAATCACAGCATGTAAATGAAACAAAAAGGACAGCAATATGAGAGAAAAGGTACAAAAATGTATGAGGCATTCATAAAACAACAAAATGGCAATAGCAAGACCTTCCCTATCAGTAATTACTTTAAATGTCAGTGGATTAACCTCTCAATCAAAAGACATAAATTGGTTACATGGATTAAAAAAACAGAATCCAGTGATATGTTGTCTACAAGAGAACAACTTTAGGTCAAGGGCACACATAGGCTGAAGGTGAAAGGATGGAAAAAAATATCCCATGCAAATAATAACCAAAAGAGAGCAGAGGTGGCTATACAAACATCACACAAAATAGTCTTAAGAACTGTTACAAGAAACAAAAGACATTATATAATGATAAAAAAGTCAATTCACCAATGATATATAAAAAATTATAAATATATATGCAATAAACTTGAGATACTAAATATATGAAGGAAAAATTGACAGAATTGAAGGGACCTCCTGGACAGGAGGATAAGGACAACAGGTGGACTGGGACCTGTCTGCCATCCATCGTGGAGCAGACTCACTCTTCCAGTGTCACTGCCAGCATTTCACTCTGCACCATATACCTTTCATTTTTCTCTACCCTGTTGGAGCTGGCGAGGCCTGAGTCTCTGTCCCTGTGGACACTGAAAAATGGTTTTGGGCTGAGTGTTTGTATATGTGTTTCAAGTGGCATTTTGTACAATGAAGTTTAGAATTAAGGAATTAAAGGTATGTGCAGAGACTTCCCGGGTCAGCATGAGATCTTCCAAGTTGCCCTTCTAATTGCTCTCCTGCATAAGGAAGGATGTAATGTACACTATCTGACTTTTTGGCTATTTTCCTGTAGTTGTTATTTTTTTCAATAAATTTTCTTCTTCCTTCCTGTTCAGATTGGTAGCTTTCTTGTTTAAATAAATTCTGAAGTTCAAAAAAAGAAGAACTCTAATCAACAATAACTTTAGGCCAGGCGCGGTGGCTCACGCCTGTAATCCTAGCACTCTGGGAAGCTGAGGTGGGAGGATCACTTGAGCTCAGGAGTTCGAGACCAGCCTGAGCAAGAGTTAGACCCCGTCTCTGCTAAAAATAGAAAAAGTTAACCGGGGGTGGTGGCATGCGCCTGTAGTCCCAGTTACTCGGGAGGCTGAGGCAGGAGGATTGCTTGAGCCCAGGAGTTTGAGGTTGCTGTGAGCTAGGCTGACACCATGGTACTCTAGCCCGGACAATAGAGCAAGACTCTATCTCAAAAAAAAAAAAAAAATCTAACTTTATACCTCAAGAAACCAGAAAATGGAGAGCAAACTACACCCAAAACTAGAAGAAAGAAGAAAATAATAAAGATTCGGCCACAGATGAATGAACTAGAGACTAGAAAAGCAATAGAAGAAAAAAGAAAACAATGAAACTAGCAGTTAGTTCTTGGAAAACATCAACAAAATTGCCAGACTCTTAGCTAGATCAACTAAGAAACAAAGAAAAAAGACTCAACTGAAATAAAAAATGGGAGAGGAGTATTATAACTGATGCTACAGGAGAAAAATAATAGATTATAAGAGAATGCTGTGAGCAGTTGTACATCAAGAAACTGGAGATCTGCATTTTCTATTTCTTCCAACCAAATGCTCAAAGACCCTTTGCTATGTAGTCTTATGGTCTAGCATGCATCTTGTAGAAACAAGCCATGCTGACAGATTTCAGGCTTGAGATATGTTTTATCTTTGTTTTATATTAAAAAAGATTCTGCCAGAAAATAAAACCATCCCTTGTTTTGGAAAAAAAAAGAAAAAAGAAATTCGATAGCCTTCAAGAAACTGGTAAATTTCTAGAAACACACAACCTACCAAGATTGAATCAAGAAGAAATAGAAAACATGAACAGACCAATAACTATTAATAGTAAGGACACAGAATCATTAATCAAAAATGTCCCAACAAAGAAAAGCCAAGGACCAGATGGTTTCACTTGAGAATTCTACCAAACATTTAAAAAAGAATTAATACCCATTCTCCTGCAATTCTTCCAAAAAAAATTAAAGAAGAAGGAACACGCCTAAGCTCATTCCATGACATCAGCACTACCCTGATACCAAAATCAGGTAAAGATACTGCAAGTAAAGAAAATCACAGACTGATATTCCTGGTGAACATTGATGCAAAAATCCTCAGCAATAGCAAGTATAATATTGGAGTAGAACAAAGTTGAAGGATTGACTCTACCAGATATAAGGCTTACTGTAGATCCATAATAATTAACACAATGTGGTATTGGTGAAATAATAGACAGATAAATGGAACAATATAGAGTTATAAAGAGCCAAGAAATACACCCACGCACATATAGTCAACTGATCTTTGACAAAGTAACAAAGGCAAAACAACGAAGGAGTAAAGATAGTATGTTCAACAAATAGGGTTGGAACAAGTAGACATCCACATGCAAAAAACAAAAACATGAGTCTAGACGCAGCCCTTATACCCATAACAAAAAGTAACTTAAAATGGATCACAGACCTAAATGTAAGCAAAAAATTATAAAACTCTTAGAAGATAACAGAGGAGAAAACCTAGATCACCTTGGATATGTATATGACATAGATACAACATCAAGAGTATGATCCATTAGAGAAATAATTGATAAGCAAGACTTCATTAGAATTAAAAGATTCTGCTCTTTCAAAGACACTGTCAAGAGAATGAGAAGACAAGCCAAAGACTGGGAGAAAATATTTTCAAAAGACACATCTGATAAAGGACTATTATCCAAAATATACAAGAACTCTTAGAACTCAACAATAAGAAAACAACCTGATTTA
>NW_012134303.1:231962-264702 GCF_000956105.1 Propithecus coquereli | reverse complement strand
AAAAATAGAAAAGAAATTAGCTGGACAACTAAAAATATATAGAAAATATTAGCCGGGCATGGTGGTGCATGCATGTAGTCCCAGCTACTTGGGAGGCTGATGCAGAAGGATTGCTTGAGCCCAGGAGTTTGAGGTTGCTGTGAGCTAGGCTGATGTCACAGCACTGTAGCCTGGGCAACAGAGTGAGACTCTGTCTCGAAAATAAATAAATAAATAAATAAATCCTAGCCAGAGGAATTAGACAAGAAAAAGAAATAAAAGACATCTAAATAGAAAAGAAAGAAAAAAAATTGTCTCTGTTGACAGATGACATGATTTATGTAGAGAAAATCATAAAGATTCCATACCACAATCAAAATCTTTTAGAAGAAATAAACAAATTCATCAAAATTTCAAGATATAAAATCAACACTTAAAAATCAATTGCAGGCCAGGCACAGTGGCACACGCCTGTAATCCCAACAGTTTGAGAGGCTGAGGCAGGAGGATCACTTGAGCCTAGGAGTTCAAGACCAGCCTGGGTAACATAGTGAGACCCTGTCTCTACAAAAAAAAATTTAAAAATTGGCCAAGTGTGGTGGTATGTGCATGTAGTCCTAGCTACTCGGGAGGCTGAGATGGGAGGATTGCTTGAGTCCAGGAGTTCAAGGCTGCAGTGAGCTATAACAACACCACTGCACTCCAGCCTGGGCAACAGAATAAGACCCTATCTTTAAAAAAATCAGTTGCATTTCTATACATTAACAATGAGCAATCCAAAAAGGCAATTAAGAAAAACAATCCCATTTATAATAGCATCAAAATGAACAAAATACTTAGAAATAAACCTAACCAAGGAGGTGAAAAACCTGTACACTGAAAACAATAAAACATTGATGAAAGAAATTAAAGAAGACACAAATAAATGGTAAAACATCTCATGTTCATAGATTTGAAGGCTTACTATTGTTATGATTCTCCATACTACCCAAAGTGATCTACAGATACAATACAATCCCTATCAAAATTTCAACAATTTTTTTTAAGAAATGTGGAAATTCATCCTAAAATTCTTATGGAACATTTAGGGACCCCAAATAGCCAAAGCAATTTTGAAAAAGTTGAAGGACTCATATTGATTTAAAAACATATTTAAAAGTTACAATAATCAAAACAATGTGGTACTAGCATAAATATAGACAAATAGACCAATGGAATAGAATAGATAACTGAAAAATAAGCCTTCACATATATGGTCCAATGATCTTCAACAGGGTATAAAGACCACTCAATGGAAGAAGGGACAGTCTCTTCAATGAATTCTATTGGGGATACAGGGTATCCCCATACAAAAGAATGAAACTGGAACCTTATCTTACTGCATGTACAAACTTAATTCAATGTATTAATGATGTAAATGTAAGAACCAAAAATTTTAAAACTTCTAGAAGAAGAAATAGGAGGAAAGCTTCATGACATTGGACTTGGCAATGATTTCTTGGATATGACACCAAAAGCACAGGCAACAAATGCTAAAATAGACAAATGAGACTACATCGAGTGTAAAAACTTTTGTGCATCAAAGGAAATCATACACCAACAAATTAATAACCTACCCTAGAAACATATCCAGATTGAATCATTAAGAAATAGAAAATCAGAACAGACCCAATAATGAATAAGGAGACTGAATCAGTAATAAAATGTCTCCCATCAAAGAAAAGCCCAGGACCTTATGGCTTCACTGGTAAATTCTACCAAAAATTTAATGTAATACCAATCCTTCTCAAACTCTTCCAAAAAATTAAAGAGGAGGGTACACTTCCAAACTCATTTTATGATGCCAAAATCCTCAACAAAGTCCTAGCAAGCCAGGGATGGCTATTAACCAGGCTATAGCCAGGCTCGCTAACCACTGTGCTCCAATGAGTTCCACTGTGCTCATTGGTTAGTTCTAATTAAGTTCCAATTTAATAGTAAGTACATGTGGTGATTGTTTTTCCATTCTTTAGATACTTTAATTAGGATAATGGTCTCCAGTTCCATCCATATTGTTGCAAAAGGCATTAAGTCATCCTTCTTCGTGACTGAGTAGTATTCCATGGTATATATACACCACATTTGTTAATCCACTCATGAATTGATGGGCATTTGTGTTGATTGTACATCTTTGCAATTGTGGATTGTGCTACAATAAACATTCGAGTGCAGGTGTCTTTTTGATAAAATGACTTCTTTTCTTTTTTATTTTTTGAGACAGGGTCTTGCTCTGTTGTCAAGCCTAGAGTGCAATGGCATAATCATAGCTCACTGCAACCTTAATCTTTTGGGCTCAAGAGATCCTCTTGCCTCAGCCTCTGAGTAGTTGGGACTACAGGTGTACATCACCATGCCTGGCTATTTTTTTAAAAAAAATTTTTGTATAGATGAGGTCTTTCTATGTTGCTCAGCCTGGTCGCAAATTCCTGGCCTCAAGTGATCCTCTTGTCTTAGCCTCTCAGAGTGCTAGGATTACAGGCATGAGCCACTGTGCCTGGCCTGTATCTTGCTATTAATCTTTTAAACATATTTTTGGCTAAACATTTCAAAGAAAATTACACTATAACATGTACATCCTAAATAATTTTCCATGCATCTTCAAAGTATAATAACAGTCTCCTAAATAACTAAAATACCATTACCATCACTAATAAGTTAAAAAAAGAAAATAGATAAAAAATACCATTACTACCCCTAAGTTTAACTAAAATTCCCTGTATCTGATATATACTGCATACTCAAATTTTTCCAATTGCTCTAAAATGTGGCATTTAGCTGTTTTTATAAACCATATTCCAATTAAGGATCACACACTGTATTAGTTGATATATTTCTTTTTCTTTTTTTTTATTTCAGCGTATTATGGGGGTACAGATGTTTGGTTATGTATGTTTCCCTTCCCTCCTCCCCGGTTGATATATTTCTTAAATCTCATCTAACCTACAACAGTAACAGTTACTCCCCTCAACAATTTTTCATGACACTGATTTTTTAAAGTGGCTAGGCTGATTGTTTTGCATAATGTCCCACATTCAGGATTTGTCTCATTGAATTTTTGTGATTTTTTTCACTTGTTATTCCTTGGCTTGTATTTTCTATTACCTAGGAGTTAGCTACAAAGGTTGGATTTGTGCTAGCCATTTTTTCCCCTCTCATTCTCAGGAGACAGGACTCTAGATTGATAGGTTTGTCTCTTTTACATTGAATATTTAATTTCACTGTTTTCTGGCTTTCATTACTACTGTTGAGAATCAGCTGCATGTATAATTGGTATTACTTTGAAGGGCAATTTATTTTTCTCTAGCTCCTATTAATATCTTGTCTGTGAGTTTGATGTATGCAATTTTACTGTGATGTGTTTAGGTGTATATATCTTTTTATTAAGTTGAGATTTTTGAATTTGGGGGAGTTTTGAATATGTTGTTCTATGTCTTTCACCAGTTCTGAAAAATCCTCAACCATTGTCTCTTCAAATGTTGCCTCTGTCTCATGCTCTCTTTCCCTACTGTCTGGAATATTTTGTGTCATAATGCTTACTGCAGAAAAATTTCAAATCTAAATTTCACTTAACCAATTTCCTCTTCATCTGGTTTTCATATTCTGTAAATTTTCCATTTCAATTACTGTATCTTTTTTTCTTTGCAGAATGTTTATTTGTATTTACTTTTCTAATATATTTGAAATTTTTGTTGGTACCTTATTAATAATTTCAATGCTTTTTTCCCTAGAAACTTATTAAAATACTTTATATTCCATGTTATGAAAAATTCCAAAATCTGAAGTGTCTGGGAATTTAGATTCTTAGGGAACATGGTACTAGAACTTGATTTCCTTATTGTGTTTTGTGATTTTTAACTATGAGGTACTTATTTTCCTTGAAATTTCATCTACAGGATTTCTTTAAGGTCCAAAGTGACAGTAGGTATTAATATCTCCAGGGATCTGCTTGTTTCAGCAATAGATTCACTGTTTATTTCATACCTAAAAATCATCTACATGATATTTATTAGACCACCCAAATAGTATGAAATAAAACTTTAAATCTGTGTGTGGGTTGCCTTATGATTAAAATTTATCAAGTGAGTGACATCATTGAAAATGGCAGAGTAGGAAACTCTAAAACTCCCCTTTCACTAAAGAAGAATTAGCATGAAAAAAACCCATCAGAATCAAATATATTGGAACACTGGAATATAATTTAAGAATTACAACAATTGAGGGAACACTTATTTTTTTAAAAAGTGCTAAATTTCACTGAGAGAGCATTATGGCATTTTAACTTACTGCCTACTATCCTATACTACCTATTAATAGCTTAGAGGCAGCCATTTCGATAGCTACTTGTGTTACTGGCGTGGCTTACTGAAGCCAGAGTGGCAACATGAATCTTGTTTTCAAATAAATATAGTTTTGCTTTTGATATACCTGAAGGCTCCTAGAGGGGATAGCTCAGGGATTATCTTTTTGTTTTGCCTGCCTTGGAACTTTGTTAGAGGTAAACATACAGGCTGCAGCCTTCTAGGACAACAGAGGCCACAGACAGACCAAAAAATCAGTGAAGAAAGAAGCTAAGACAGGAGATATATGGGAAATAAAGGCTTTTAAATGCACTGGATATAATGGGAAATCTAGAAAGCTATGCACATGCCCAGGGAGAGACACACTGTCAGAAAACGCTGGAGAAGACCCTAAGATTTCACTGCCACCTGACCTTTAGGCTCTTGCAAGCAGGAAGTGAAGGACTAGGTAGAGATGTAAATGGCCCAGCTAAACACTGAAGAAGTGCCCAAACACAGAGCCACTCTACTAACACTGGGAGAGAAATAAAATTTTTTTTTACTTCAGATAGTTAAGGAAATATCTCTCTAATCATTAACTGACCATTAAGATAACAGAACAGAGATTTCATTGACCAAAAATGACAAAGAATACAGTCTTTAAAAGCAGTTCAGAAAAGCCACCAACCAAACAAAAGATTACAAACTACAATGAATAGCAACAAAAAAACACTGAGAAGGAGAGAGAAACTGATCTATGAAGTTACCACATTATAAGGATCCAAATGTCTAGTTTTCAACAAAAAATGAGGCATGAAAAGAAATAAGAAAGTATGGTTCATTCACAGAAAAAATATTAATAACAACAGTTAGTAAGTAAGCCCAGATATTGGATATAACAAAAACTTTAAATCAACTGTCTTAAATATGCTCGAAGTGCTAAAAGAAACCATGAACAAAGAACTAAAGGAAACCCAGAAAACAATGTCTCAACAAATTGAGAATGTCTATAGAGATAGCAATTGTAAAAAGGAACGACACAAAAATTCTGGATATGGAATTACAACTAGATAGGAGGAATGAATTCTGTTGTTCTGCCACAGTGTAGGGTAAATACGGTTAACTCTAATTTATTACGTATTTTCAAAAAGCTAGAGGAGAGCATTTTGAATGTTCACAACACAAAGAAATGATAAATGCTTGAGATGAATATGCTAATTACCCAGATTTGATCAGGGTAAACACATATCAAAGTATCACTTTGTATCCCAAAATAAAAGGAAAAACAATTTTAGAGATAAAAATAATAATACTTGAAGTGTAATATTCATTAGAGGGGTTCAAGAGCATATTTGAGCAGGTAGACAAAAAATTAGAAAATTTCAAGATAGGTCAATTGAGATTATCCAGTATGAGGAGAAGAAAGAAAAAGGAGTTATGAAAAATGTATACAACCTAAGGTACCTGCAGGACACTATCAAGCGTACCAACATACATATAATGGGAATGCCAGGAGGAGAGAAAAAGAATGGAACAGAAATAGTATTTAAAGCAATAATGATCAAAAATTTCCCAAATTTAATGAAAGACATGAATCTACACATTCAAGGAGCTCAATGAACTCTAAGAAGGAAGAACTCAAAGATATCCACACCTATATACATTACAATTAAACTGTCAAAAACCAAAGGCAAAGAGAGAATCTTGAAAGTAGCAATTCATCACATGCATGAGATTCTCAATGAGATAAACAACCAATTTCTCATAAGATAGAAGCCAGAAGGCAGTTGGAAGATATATTTAAAGTGCTGAAAGAAAAAAAAAAAAACTAGTCAAACAAGAATTCTACATCTGGCAAAACTATACTTTAAAGATGAAGGAGAAATTAAGATATTCTCAGATAAATAAAAACTAAAAGAGTTTGTTGCTAATAGATCTGCCCTACGAAGAATGCTAAAGGGAGTACTTCAGGCTGAAATAAAAGGACACTAGATTGTAACTTGAAGGCATGTGAAGAAATAAAGAACACAGGTAAAGGTAACTACATACATAAATATAAAAGCCAGAATGACTGTATTTTTGGTTTTAACTTTGGTTTTCCTTTATATAATTTAAAATACAAATATATAAAACAATAATTATAAATACATGGTTATAAGCATGCAATATATACGTATGTAATTTGTAACAAGATAAAGGGGGAGGAACTGTTTAGAAATGGAACTTTTGCACACTATTGAAGCTAAAATGGTATTAATTCAAACAATATTATTATAAATTTAGGAAATTAACTAATAAGAAAATAACTTTAAAATATATAGAAAAGGAAATAAGAAGGGAATCAAAATGGTACAGTAGAAAAAAATTGACTTCCTGAAAAAATGGTGGACTAGAGGCAGCCTGCAAGCTCACTGCTCCCAAGGAAAGAAGTGAAAGGTGCAGGCAATTACCTACAAACAGATCGCTCACCCTGGAAGCAGCATTGTGAATTCACAGAGAAGCAACATGGGACACTCAGTGTGGGAAAAAAGGTGAAGGTTGATAAATACACAAGATTAGAGAATGCAAGGAGAATAGAGCACGGGAGCGCTGTGCTTGCCTTGCCGGCACCCACCAACCCCACATACTTCCTACCTGCCCAGACAGGGACATGCCTGGAGTCAGTGCAGAGCTGTTGCACTAGACTACAGGCACTATGGAGATCAGGCAACAGCTAAAGCCATCCTGAACTCTTGGGTGCACCGCGCTGGGTCTACACCAGCCTGGGGAGGGACTCAACTGATTTGCAGCTTCCCTGAGCTGTATCCAAAGAATTAAAGCCAGGTACTTCACCCCTATAGCACAGCAGGACCTGGGCATGGGAACCGACTGGAGAGCAGCAGGCCCCAATCTGAGCGGTTCTGGGCAACCGCTTCAGTGGGTTCTTGGTGGGGCATGGAGAGCTGTGACCTTTGCACATCTGACCTGGCACCTGTGGGACCCTTTTGCCTAAGTAGCAGCCTGCAGCTTATCTGGCCCTACATCTACCTCTAGGACCCAGCCACCTCCTGCCTGCCTGGCCCTGACCCTGCCTTCCAGGTCGGTCAGCCCACCATCAACACGCTCCCTGCTTCTAGCTTAGTGCCCCTGCTCAGAGGCTTTGCCTCTGTCTCCACCCCAGTCCAGGCTCAGAGGCTCTCATGCCCAGGTACAGCAGGCTCTGATGGGAGAGGCTCTGGGTGGCTGCTTTGGCTGGCCCTGAGTGGAGCATAAAGAGCTGTGAAGTCTCTCAGGGGCCGGAACCAACTTCAGCTCGCCTGACTTGGTATTCATGGGACCCTGGAGCCTGTGCAGCAGCCTGCTGCTGTTTGTTTGGCCAAGACTCTGCCCTCCAGCCATGACTGCCTCCTGCCTGCTTGGCCCAGACCCCGCCCTCCAGGTCAGATTGGCCCACCATCTGCACAGCCCCTCTTTTGGCTCAGAGGCCTTGTGCAGAGGTTCTGCTGCAGCCCTTTCCTAGTCCCAGCTTGGAGGCTTCCACGCCAGAGCCTGAGACTCTGACCCTGAGCCTTAGGCTCTGCACCTGAGCCTTCAGAAATCCCACCAGGCCCAAGACACCATTCCCAAGTCTCCAGTGCCACACCTGGACCCCAAGACCCTACCCCAGAACCTCTACAACCAAACCAGGGCTGGAAGAGGTGCTCCAAAGTCCAATGCCCCACCAGGGACCACCCAGCCTTAAGCCACCAGCACACAGTGACTTGTTTTGAGCAACTGCCCACAACCCAGGAAGCCACAACAACCTTATCCAGCTGCTGTGGTTACCTCTGTGGGGAGACCCTGGGTAGAGCCATCCACACAATACCAGCCTCTTTGAAGAGAGTTTCATCCAGCTTCCAACTTGAACGTCTTAGAACTATCTGGAGAGTTCCCAGCAAGGAACAGGAATCCTACAAACCTATTATTCCCAGAACTCAAAAAAGAGGGTTAAGATGGGAAGAAACCAGCAAAAGAATCCAGGCAACATGAAATATCCAAACAGATCAACACTCCCAAGGATCACAATGGAGCTACAGCAGTGAACTCCAACTATAAGGAAATTGCTGAAATGACAGAAATGGAATTCAGAATATGGATGGCAAATAAGATGAATAGAATTGAAGAGAAAGTTGAAAACCAACAAAAAGAAGCCCAAAAACTATTTCAGGAAATTAATGAAAATGTCACTAAAGAGCTTGACAAAATTAGGAAGGATATAATAGAACTTAAAGAAATGAGAGTTCTTCAGGGATTTTCAAAGTGCAGCAGAAAGTTTCAGCAAGAGATTAAACCAAGGAGAAGAAAGAATCTCCGAGCTTGAAGACAAGGCTCTCGAGCTAACCCAATCATTTAAAGAGGCAGAGAAGAGAACAACAAGGCTAGAGCAATCACTTAGAGAGATACAGGACTACACGAAGCAAACAAACCTACGAATTATAGGTATCCCTTAGGGAGAAGAAGAAAGTGCTAAAAGCATGAAAAATCTATTTGAGGGAATTATTGTGGAAAACTTCCCCAGTAGTGCCAGAGATTCAGATGTGCAGATACAAGATGGTCATAGAACACCAGGAAGATTCATAGCAAACAGAACATCTCCAAGACATATGATATTCAACCTGGTCAAAGTAAAAGTGAAAGAGAAAATTCTATAAGCAGCTAGATGTAAGCAACAATTGACCTACAAGGGAAAATCCATTAGGATAACAACAGATTGATTGGCAGAAAACTTACAAGCCAGAAAGGAGTGGGCCCCCATCTTCAATCTTCTTAAACAAAACAACAGCCAGCCTAGAATTTTGTATCCTGCAAAACTAAGTTTCACATTTGATGGATAAATTAAGTCTTTTCCAGACAAGCAAATGCTCAGGGAATTCGCCAAGTCCAGACCTGTCCTGCAGGAAGTTCTCAGAACTGCACTATACATAGATCAGCACAATAGACACCCACCAGTATAAAAACCCCCAAAAGGTAGAGGTCAGAGCCCAGCCTAAATAATGGCTCAAGAGGTAAAACAGCAATAATGTTCTACTCAACAAGATTAGCAGAAATCCACACTACTTATCAATTCTTTCAAAAAATGTGAATGGCTTGAACTCCCCACTCAAGAGACATAGGCTGGCTGAATGGATAAAAAAATACAAGCCAAGTATCTGCTGTCCCCAGGAAACACAACTAACTCACAAAGATTCAATCAGATTCAAGGTAAAGGGATGGAAAACAATATTCTATGCAAATGGAAACCAAAAGAAAGCTGGTGTAGCAGTTCTAATATCAGACAACATAGACTTTAAATCAACAAAAGTAAAGAAAGACAAAGATGGTCATTATATAATGATAAAGGGAACAATTCAACAAGAAGACATAACAATTCTAAATATCTATGGACCCAACACAGGTGCACCCAGATTCATACAGCAAATCCTAATTCATCTAAACAAAATAATAAACAGCAGCACCGTAATAGGTGGAGACTTCAACACCCCTCTGACAGAACGGGACAGATTCTCCAAACATAAAATAAACAAAGAAACAATGGACTTAAACAGAACTCTAGAACAATGGGACTAATACACATTTACAAAACATTCTACCCAAAAACCACTGAATATTCATTCTTTTCATCAGCCCATGGAACATTCTCTAAAAATTGACCATATCCTAGGCCACTAAACATGTCTCAATAAATTCAAAAAAATAGAAATTATACCAGGAATCTTCTCAGACCACAGTGGAATAAAATTAGAAATCAACTCCAAGAGAAACATTCATCTCTACCCAAAGTCATGGAAACTAAACAACCTATTGCTGAATGATAGTTGGGTCAAGGAAGAAATTAAAATGGAAACGTAAAGATTCTTTGAACTAAATGATAAAGGGGACACAAGTTATCAAAATCAGCAGGATACAGCTAAAGTAGTACTGAGAGGAAAATTCATAGCCATAAAATGCCTATATCCAAAAGACAGAAAGATCACAAATCAACAATCTAATGAATCATATCAAAGAATTGGAAAAGGATGAACAAATCAATCCCAAACCTAGCAGAAGAAAAGAAATAACCAAGATCGGAGCAGAACTAAATGAAATTGATAACAAAAGAACTATACAGAAGATCAATGAAATAAAAAGTTGGTTCTTTAAAAAGACAAACAAAATTGACAGGCCTCTCACTAGATTAACCAAAAACATAAAAGAAAGGACTGTAATAAGCTCAATCAGAAACGAAAAAGGAGAAATTACAACTGATACCACAGAAATAATAAATATCACCTCTGAATAGTACAAAAATCTCTATGCACTTATGCACTTGAAAATGTGGAGGAAATGGACAAATTCTTAGAAACACACAGCCTCTCTAGGCTCACTCAGGAAGAAACAGAATTCCTGAAGAGTCCAGTATCAAGAACCAAAATTGAAACAAAAATAAAAAATCTTCCAACAAAAAAAGTCCCAGACCAGATGGTTTCACACCCAAATTTTAGCATACCTACAAAGAAGAACTGGTACCTATCCTGCACAAATTATTCCATAATATTGAGAAGGAAGGAATCCTCTCCAACACATTGTATGAAGCCAATATCGCCTTGATACCAAAGTCAGGAAAGGACTCACTGAAAAAGGAAAACTATAGACCAATATCCTTTATGAATATAGATGCAAAAATTCTCAGTAAAATCCTAGCAAACCGAATTCAGGTGCTTATCAAAAAAATACTCCATCACAACCAAGTGGGCTTCATCCCAGAGATGCAGGGATGGTTCCACATATGCAAATCTATAAATGTAATTCACCACATAAATAGAAGCAAAAACAAAGACCATATGATCCTCTCAATAGACCCAGAAAAAGCATTTGACAAAATTCAGCAGCCTTTTATGAGAATAATACTTAACAAAATAGGCATAGATGGGACTTACCTCAAAATAATAAAAGCCACATATGACAAACCCACAGACAACATCATACTGAATGGGGAAAAATTGAAAGCATTCCCACTTAGAAGTGGAACCAGACAAGGTTGCCCATTATCACCATTTATATTCGACATAGTGCTGGAAGTCCTTGCCAGAGCAATCAGATAAGAGAAGGAAATTAAGGTCATCCTAATGGGGGCAGAATAGGTCAAACTATCGCTCTTTGCTGATGATATGATCTTATATCTAGAAAATCCCAAGGATTCTGCCATGAGACTACTGGAATTGATAAACAAATTCAGCAAAGTCTCAGGTTACAAAATCAATGTACACAAATCAGTAGTATTCATATACGCCAACAACAGTCAAACTGAGAACCAAATCAAAGACTCAATATTCTTCACAATAGCAACAAAGAAAATAAAATACCTAGGAATATATTTAACTAAGGTGGTGAAAGAACTCTATAGGGACAACTACGAAACACTGAGGAAGGATATAGTAGGGGATGTAAACAGATGGAAAAACACACCATGCTCATTGATCAGCAAAATCAACATTGTTAAAATGTCTATACTACTCAAAGTGATCTACAGATTCAACGCAATCCCTATTAAAATAGCCACATTATTTTTTGCTGATCACAAAAAAATTCTACACTTTATATAGAACCAGAGAAGACCCTGTATAACCAAAGCAACCTTAAGCAAAAAGAATATATTGGGAGGCATCAATTTACCAGACTTCTAGCTATACTACAAGGCTATAGTAATCAAAACAGCATGGTACTGGCACAAGAACAGAGACATACACCAATGGATCAGAACAGAAAATCCAGATATAAAACCATTCTCACACTGCCATCTGATCTTTGACAAAGCAGACAAAAACATACACTGGGGAAAAGAATCCCTATTCAATAAATTGTGCTGGGAAAATTGGACAGCCACACGTAGAAGACTGAAACAGGATCCACACCTCTCACCACTCACAAAAATTAACACACTTAAACCTAAGGCATTAAACTATAAGAATTCAAGAAGAAAATGTTGGAAAAACTCTTATAGACATCAGCCTAGGCAGAGAATTTATGAAGAAGACCCTAAAAGCAATCACAGCAACAACAAAAATTAATAAATGAGACCTGATCAAATTAAAAAGCTTCTGCACAGCCAAGGAAACTATCATTAGAGCGAATAGACAACCTACAAAATGGGAGAAAATACTTTCACATTATATATCTGATAAAGAGTTAATAACCAGAATCTATAAAGAACTCAGGAAAATTAGCAAGACAAAATCAAACCCCATTAAAAAGTGGGCAAAGGACATGAACAGAAACTTTTCAAAAGAAGATAAAGAAAAGAAACTTTTCAAAAGTAGGTATACTTATGGCCAACAAACATATTAAAAAATACTTGACACCTCTAATCATCAGGGAAATGCAAATCTAAACCACAATGAGATATAACTTAACTTCTGTGAGAATGGCTTTTATCATAAAGCCCCAAAACAACAAATGTTGGTGTACATGCGCAGAGATAGGAACACTCATACACTGCTGGTGGGACTGCATACTAGTACAACCTCTATGGAAAGTAATATGGAGATACCTCAAAAAACTAAAAGTAGAATTATGATTTGATCCAGTAATCCCACTGCTGGGTATTTACCCAAAGGAAAAAAAGACATCTGCACTCGAATGTTTATAGCAGCACAATTCATAATTGCAAAGATGTGGAAACAATCCAAGTGCCCATCAATACATGAGTGGATTAATAAAATGTGGTATATGTATACCATGGAGTACTACTCAGCCACAAAAAATCGTGAATTAATACCTCTTGTATTATCCTGTATCGAGCTGGAGACCATTCTTCTAAGCGAAGTATCACAAGAATGGAAAAACAAACACTGCATATACTTACCATTAAATTAGTACTAATTGATCAACGCTCACGTGCACATATGGAAGTAACATCCATCAGGAATCAGGCAGGTGGGTGGGGGGAATAGGGGATGGGTAAATTCACACCTAATGGGTGCAGTGCACCCTGTCTGGGCAATGGGCACACTTGTAGGTTTGAATCGGGCAGTGCAAAGGCAATTTATGCGAGCAAAGTGTTTGTACCCCCATAATATTTGGAAAAAACAGTAAGAAAAAAATCAATTAAGCAAAAAAGAAGGCAGTAATGGAGAAAGTGAAGAACAAAAATGATATGACATATAGAAAAATGTAGCAAAATAGCAGAAATAAATCCTTCCTCATTAATAATTCCTTTCAATGCAAGTGGGTTAAATTCACCAATCAAAAGGCAAAGATCGACAGAATTAATAAAAAAAAAAACATGATCCATTGATGTACTGACCAGAAGAGACTAACATTCAGATTCAAAGATACAAATAAGGTGAAAGTAAATGATGCAAAAACATATTCCATGCAAGTAGTAACAAAAGGAGATCTAAGGCGCTTACCTCAGACAAAACAGACTTTAAGCAAAAAAATTCTTACAAAAGACAAAGAAGATATTATACATTTATAAATTGGTCACTCCTTCAAAAAGATGTAACAAGAATAAACACATAGGCACCTAACAACAGAGCCCTAGAACATATGATTTCATCATTACATACTGTACACACATACCAAAAATTGATAGAAATGAAGGGAGAAATAGCCAATTCTACAATAAAAGCTGGAGACTTCAAAACCCCCTTTCAATAATGAGACAATTAGAGTGAAAATCAAGAAGGAAAGAGAAGACATAAACAACAGATTAAATAAACTAGACTGAACAGATGTACATAAAACATTCCACCCAAAAAGAACAGAATGCATATTCTTCTCGAGTGTACATAAACATTCTCCAGGATAGGCATATGTTAGACCACAACAGAAGTCTTTATATATTTGAGTAGATACCATCCAATATATTTTTTGCAACTAAATTGGCATGAAGTTAGAAATCAATAACAGAAGGAAAAGTGGAAAAGTCACAAAGTGAAGAAATTAAGCTATATACTCTTAAACAAACAATAGGTTAAAAAAGAAATCACAAGTGAAATTAGAAAATAGAGACAAAGGAAATCAAAAACAGAACATATCAAACTTTATGAGATTTAGCAAAACTAGTTCTCAGAGGGAAGTTTATATCCATAGATGTCTACATTAAGAAAGCAGAAAGTGCTCAATAAAAAACCTAATTTTACACACAAAATATATAGAAAAGGAAGATAATATTAAATCCAAATGTAGGAGACGGAAGGAAATAATAAAGAGCTGAGATAGAATTAATAGAGAATAGAAAAAGCAATAGAGAATTTAAATGAAACCAGAAGTTGTTACTTACAAAAGATTAAGAAAATTGACAAACCTTTAGCTAGATTTGTCAAGAAAATAACAAAGAAGAGACTCAAGTTACTGAAATCAGAAATGCAAGCATAGAACATCTGCTAGATTCCAGAACAGGAGGATTCAGCCACTATATCTCCACAGAAACATTGATTTTAACAACCACCAGTTGATGGTGCTATAGTTTCGATGTTTGTCCCCTCAAACCTCATATTGAAATTTTTTTTTTTTTTTTTTGAGACAGAGTCTCACTCTGTTGCCTGGAGTAGAGTGCCGTGGCGTGAGCCTAGCTCACAGCAACCTCAAACTCCTGGGCTCAAGCGATCCTCCTGCCTCAGCCTCCCGAGCAGCTGGGACTACAGGCATGTGCCACCATGCTCGGCTAATTTTTTCTATATATATTTTTAGTTGTCCAAATAATTTCTTTCTATTTTCAGTAGAGACGAGGTCTTGCTCTTGCTCAGGCTGGTCTCGAACTCCTGACCTTGAGCGATCCACCCGCCTCGGCCTCCCAGAGTGCTAGGATTACAGGCGTGAGCCACTGCGCCCGGCCCTCATACTGAAATTTGATCCCCAGTGTTTGAAGTGGGGCCAATGGGAGATGTTTGGGTCATGGGAGCTGATTCCTCATGAATACATTAATGCTCTCCCTGTAATGGGGTGAGTGAGTACTCACTCTTATTAGTTCCCATGAGAACAAAGTGTTAAAAAGAGCATGGCACCTCTTCCTCTCTCTTGTTTCTCTCTTGTCATGTGATCTCTGCACACACCAGCTCCCCTTTGTCTTCCACCATCAGTGGAAGCAGCCTGAAGCCCTCATCAGAAGCAGATGCTGGCACCATGCTTCTTGTACAGCCTGCAGAATTATGAGCCAAATAAACCTCTTTTCTTTATAAATTACTCTGCCTCAGTTGTTCCTTTAGAGCAATGTAGAATGGACTAAGACAAAATATTGGTAATGATGAATAGGTTGTCACCATAAAGATATCTGAAAATGTGGAAGCAGCTTTGGAACTGGGTAATGGTAATGGCCAGAGGTTTGAAGAGGGCTCTGAAGAAAACAACAAGATGTGGAAAAGTTTGGAACTTCTTTGAGATTGGTTAAGTGGTTGTGACCAAATGCTGCTAGAACTATGTACAGTAAAGTCTATGCCCATGAGGCATCAGATAGAAATGAGGAACTTATTTGGAACTAGACCAAAGGTCACCCTTTTTACACCAGAGCAAAGATTTGGCTGCATTGTATCTATACCTTAGGGCTTTGGGGAAGCCCAAACTCAAGAGTAGTGACACAGGGTATCTGGCAGAAGAAATTCTAAGTAGCAAAGCCTTCAAGAAGTGGCATGACTGCTTTTAACAGTGTACAATCAGACACAGCAGCAAAGGAATGAGCTAAAGTTGGAATTTATGATCAAAAGGAAAGCAGAACATGAAAATTTGGAAAATTTGAATCCTGGCCATGTGTTAGAGAAGGAAAGAGTATTTTCAGGTGAGGAATTCAAGGGTGCCATGGAGCAACCACTTGCTAGAGAGATCAGCATGGATAAGAGGGATCCAGGAGCCAGTAGTAAAGACAATGGGAAAAAGGCCCCAAAGGCATTTCAGAAATCTTTGAGGCTGCCCCTCCCACCACAGGTCCACAGGCCTAGGAGGACAGAATGGTTTTGGGGTACAGGGCCAGGGCACTGCTGCCCTGTGCCACCTCAGGATACTGCTCTCCACATCCTGGCCCCTTGGCTCCAGCCATGGCTCAAATGGACCCAGGTACTGCTTAGCCATCACTACAGAGATCACAAATGGTAAGCCTTAGCAGCATTCACACAGTGGTAAGTCTGCAGGCACCCAGAATTCAAGAGTGGCAGAAGCTTGTTGGCATCCTCTTAGATTTCAAAGGATATACTGGAGAGCCTGGGTGCCAAGGCAAAAGCTTGCTGCATAGGCGGAGCTGCCACAGAGAGCCTCTACTAAGGAAATGCTGAGTGAAAATGTGGAGTTGGAGCCCCCACAGAGAGTCCCCACCACGGTACTGCCTAGTGGAGTTGTGGGAGCACATCCACTATGGGGACCCCAGAATTACAGAGGTACCAGCTGCATGCAACCTCAGCCTGGAAAAGCTGCATACATTCAACTCCAATGCACGAGAGCAGCCATGTGGGCTGCAGCAAGCAAAGCCATAGGGGCAGGATGCTCAAGGCCTTAAGAGCCCACTCCTCACACAAGTGTGGCCAGGATGCAGGACATGGAGTCAAAGGAAAGTTTGGAGCTTTAAGATTAAATGTCTGTCCTGCTAAATTTCAAACTTATGTGGGGCCTGTTATGTCTTTCTTTTGGAAAGGGAATTTTACCAAATGTCTGTACCGCCATGTAACTTGGCAATGAATAATTTGTTTTTGATTGTACAGGCCCACAGTTAAGAAACTTGCCTTGAGTCTCAGGTGAAACTTTGGACATTGGACTTTTAAGTTGATGCTGGAACAAGTTAAGACTTTTGGGGACCATAGGAATGAAATGATTGTATTTTGTATGTGAGAAGGACATGAGTTTTAGGGGGCCAGGGGCAGAATGCTATAGGTTGGATATTTGTCCCCCGAAAACTCATGTTGAAATTTGATTCCCAATGTTGGAGGTGGAGCTTAGTGTAAGGTACTCAGGTCATACAGGTGGATCCCTCATGAATAGACTAATGCCCTCCCTGAAGGTGGGGGTGTAAGTGAGTACTTATTAGTTCCTGTGAGAGCTGGTTGTTAAAAAAAGCCTGGCACCTCCCTTTCTCTCTTGTTTCCTCTCTTGCCATGTGATCTGCACATGCTGGCTCCCCTTAGCCTTCTGCCATGAGTGGAAGCAGCCTAAAGCCCTCACCAGAAGCAGATGCTGGCATAATGTTTCTTGTATAGTCTGCAGAACCATGAACCAAATAAACCTCTTTTCTTTATAAATTACCCAGCCTCAGGTATTCCTTTATAGCAACATAAAACGGACTAAGAAAGATGAGAAAGCCTTTATGGGAGCCCATGATTTCAGCTTAGAAGTTGCAGCTCCCTGCTGGAATGAAAAAAATCCAAGAATAGATGCATTGAAGAAGGCAAATAGAACAATTCCAATTCACCTACATCACCCCTTCCCCAAGATGGCAGAGCTCAGTGCCAAGAGAGACCTCCTCAGCTTATGATTTCTCCTAGAGGGGAAAGTGAGAGCAAAATGAGTGCGCAGATACCCCAGTCTTGCAAGAAGCTGCAAAAGACAAAACTCCCACTTCTATATCACCCCACCCAGAACCCTGAGGGGATCAATACTGGGGACAGGTAGGAGCAGGAGAAATGGGCATGAGCTCTCAGCAACTGCCACACATATCTTGACAACTGACTGCAGATCCTACTAATTGGCTCATGGATTCCACTGAAAGCCCCACCCATGAACCCCATAGGATGCCTCACCCGCAGACCTGCCCCAACTATTCAACACCACCCCCCAGGACTCCACATGCTCCATCCCCTAGAGCTAGCACCCTATACCCCCCCACAGATGGTGTGCAAGAGCCTTCACAGACAGCACATAGATACAAGCAGCTAGCGCAGCTCTGCTGGATTGGGAGAAAGTGCTCAACCTTGACACTTTAAGGCACTCCCCTATGGAAAAGCCCAGGACCTGATGGCCACACTGGTGAATTCTACAGAACATAAAGAAGTAATACCAGTCTTCTGAAACTCTTCCAAACAATTGATGAAGAGATAACACTTCCAAACTCATTTTATGAGGCCAGCATTACTCTGATACCAAAGCCAGACAAGAGTAATACAAGAAAAGAAAATTACAGGCCAATATCCCTGATGAATACAATGCAAAAATACTCAACAGAATACTTTCAAAACAAGATCAATAGCATATTAAAAAGATCATTTACCATGACCAAGTGGGATTTATTCCTGGGATACAAGGATGGTTTACCATAAGCAAATCAATAAATGTGATGCACCACATTAACAGAATAAAGGATAAAAATCCTATGACCAGCTCAATAGATGCAGAAAATGAATTTGACAAAATTTAACATTTTTTCATGATTAAAACTCTTATCAAATTTAGGTATGGATGGAAACTACCTCAATATATTAGAGGCTGTATATGACAAATCTATAGCTAACATATTATTCTACGGTGAAATTTTCCTCTAAGATCAGGAACAAGACAAGGATATTAACTCTCACCACTTCTACTCAATGTAGTACTGGAAGCCCTAGCAAGAGCAATTAGGTAAAAATAATAATAATAATAATAATAATAATAATGTATCCAAATAGGAAAGTAAGAAGTAAAATTGTCTCTGTTTTCCCATGATATGATCTTATATATAGAAAATCCTCAAGATTCCACTAAAAACCTGTTAGAACCAATAAATGAATCCAGTACAGTTTCAGGACACAAAATCAAAATACAAAAGGCAGTTACATTTCTATACACTAACAAGGACCTATCCTAAAAAGACATTAATAAAATAATACCATTTATAATAGTAACAAAGGGAATAAAATATATAGAAATAAATTTAAGAAAATAAAAGATCTGTACACTGAATACTATACGACATTGTAAAAAGATATTGAAGAAGACACAAATAAATTATAAGATATCCATGTTCATGAATTTGGAGAAGTAATATTGTTAAAATGTCCTTTTCCCCAAAATAGTCTACAGATTCAAAACAATCCATATCAAAATTTCAATGGGATTTTTTCCACAGAAATAGAAAAAAATCCTAAAATTCATATGGAACCACAGAAGACTTCGAATAGCCAAAGCAAATTTGAGGAAGAAGAATTAAGTTGGAGGCATCAGACTTCCTGATTTCAAATTATATTACAAAACTTTAGTAATCAAGATAGTATGCTATGGCATAAAAAAGATATATAGACCAATGAAACAGAATAGAGAGCCCAGAAATCAACCCAAGCATATTCAATCAACTAATATTTGACAAAGATGCCAAGAAAACACAATGGGGAAAAGATGTCTCTTCAATAAATGGTTCTGAGAAAACTGGATATCCACATACAAAAGAATGAAATTAGACCCATATCGTACACCATACCAAAAAATTAACTCAAAGTGGGTTAAAGACGTAAACATAAGACCTGAAACTAAAACTCCTCAAAGAAAATGTAAGGAAAAAGCTTCTTGACATTGGTCTCGGCAATGATTTTTCAGGATTTGATCCCAAAAGCACAGGCAATAAAAAGCAAAAATAAACAAGTGTGATTACAGCAAACTAAAAAGTTTCTGCATGGTAAAAGAAACAATCAATAAAATGAAAAGGCAACCTACAAAATGAGAGAAAATATTAGCAAACTATATATCTGATAAAGAGCTAATCTCTAAAATATATAAGGAATTCCTTAAACTCAATAGCAAAAAACCAAATAACCAGATCTTGAAATGGGGAAAGGACCTGAATAGACATTTTTCCAAAGAAAACATACTAATGGCCAACAGGTATATGAAAAGGTCTTCAACATCACTAATCATCAGAGAAATGCAAATAAAAACCACAGCGATATATAACCTCATACCTGGTAGAATCATTATTAAAAAAAGTAAGTCCTGATGAGGATGTAGAGAAAAGAAAACCCTTGTACACTGTTGGTGGCAATGTAAATTGGTACAGCCATTATGGAAAACAGCATAGAGGTTCCTAAAAAAATAAAAGTAGAAGTATTATATGAACCACCAATCCCACATCTGAATATTTTTCCAGATTAGGCTAGTGAAGAGATACCCTCATTTCTATGTTTATTGCAGGACTGTTCACAATAGCCAAGATACAGAAACAACCAAAATGTACATCAATGGATGAATAGATAAAAAACTGTGACATATATATGTACATACACAATAGAATATTATTTAGTCTTAAAAAAGAGGCAAATCCTACCATTTGGGACAACACGGATAGGCCCGCAAAATATTAAGTGAAATAAGCCAGATACAGAAAGACAAATATTGTATGATCTCACTTATATGTGAAATCTAAAATAATCTAACTCACAGAAGCACAGAGTACAATGGTGGTTGGCAGGGTCTAGGGGAGGGGGAAATGAGGAGGTGATGGCCAAAGGACACAAAGTTTCAATTATGCAATATAAATAAGTTCTGGAGACCTACTTATGATATTGTGGTATAATACGAAATATATATTTCTGGTCTCTACTTCTGGTTCTTGGCACAGAGCTCCTAAAACCCTTGTAATTTCCCAAGCAATAGCAGTGCTAGGGGCATCTTCGTTCTAATATTTGGTCTTCGACTCTAGTTTCTGACATGGAGCTCCTAATCCCTTGGAATTTCCTGGGTGATAGGAGCATCTTTTTTTTTTTTTTAATTTCAGCATATTATGGGGGTAAAGATGTTTAGGTTATGTACGTTGCCCTTGCCCCGCCCTCCCCCCCTAAGACCGAGTTTCAAATATGTCCATCCTTCGGGTGGTGTGCATTGCACTCTTTGTGTATGCAAATACTCGTCCCCTCCTCCCTCCTGCTCCCGCCGCCTCCCCCCCCGCCCAACATCCAATAGATGTTATTCTTATATGTGCACTTATGTGTTGATCAGTTAATACCAATTTGATGGTGAGTACATGTGGTGCTTGTCTTTCCATTCTTGGGATATCTCACTTAGTAGAATGCGTTCCAGCTCTATCCAGGAGTATACAAGAGGTGCTATATCACCATTGTTTCTTAAAGCTGAATAGTACTCCGTGGTATACATATACCACATTTTATTAGTCCACTCATGTATTGATGGACACTTGGGTTGTTTCCACATCTTTGCAATTGTGAATTGTGCTGCTATAAACATTTGGGTGCAGGTGTCTTTCTTATACAGTATCATTTGGTCTTTTGGGTAGATGCCCAGTAATGGGATTGCTGGATCGAATGGTACTTCTACTTGTATCTCTCTAAGGGATTAGGGGGATGGGGGGCAAATCTACAACTAAAGGACACGAGGAGCACTAAAGGGAGGGAAGGGCATGCCTTTAACCTGCATTTGGGTGAGGCAAAGACATAAAGTGTAACTATAATGTTTGTACCCTCACAAAACCCTGGAATAATAAATAAATAAATAGATAGATAGATAGATAGATAGATATCTCCATATTGCTTTCCACAGAGGTTGCACTAGTTTGCAATCCCACCAACAGTGCATGAGTGTTCCTATCTCTCCGCATCCACGCCAACATTTATTGTTTTGGGACTTTTTGATAAAGGCCAGTCTCACTGGAGATAAGTGATATCTCATTGTGGTTTTAATTTGCATTTCCCTGATGATTAGAGATGTTGAGCATTTTTTCATATGTTTTTTGACCATTATTCTGTCTTTTGAAAAGTTTCTGTTCATGTCCTTTGCCCACTTTTTGATAGGGTCGTTTGATTTTTTCTTGTTGATTTTCCCGAGTTCTAAGTAGATTCTGGTTATCAGCCCCTTATTGGATTTGTAGCATGCAATAATTTTCTCCCATTCTGTAGGTTGTCTGTTTGCTCTTGTGACCGTTTCTTTGGCTGTGCAGAAGCTTTTTAATTTGATCAGGTCCCATTTATTTATTTTGGTTGTTGCTGTGATTGCTTTTGGGTTCTTCTTCATAAATTCTTTGCCTAGGCCAATGTCTAGAAGAGTATTTCCAACATCTTCGATAGGAGCATCTTTTGTTCTAATGAGGCAACTCTTGGTGGGCTCCTGGGTGGGGGCTGGTCACCAGAAAGACCAAGTTATGATTAGAAGCTTGGAACTTTCAACTCTACTCCTCCCCATCCTCTGGGAAGGGGCAAGGAGGTGGAGATTGAGTTAATGATCAATCATGTCTATGTGATGACACCTCCATGCAAATCCCTGAACTACAGGGTTAGGAGAGCCTCTGGGCTGATGAACACATCTATGCACCAGAAGGGTGGCATGCCCCAATTTCACCAGGACAGAAGCTCTTGCACTTAGCACTTGTCCATACCTCACCCCATATATCTCTTCATCTGGATGTGCATCTGTATCCTTTATCATATTCTGTATTAATATAATAAACCAGTAAATGTAAGTAAGCATTTCCCTGAGTTCTGAGTGCCACTCTAGAAAATTAACAGAACCTGAGTAAGGGATCATGAGCAGCCCCAATTTATAGATGGTAGGTCAAAAGCACAGGTAAAACAATCTGGGGCTTTTGACTGGCATCAGAAGTGGGGGTAGGCAGTCTTGTGGGACTGAGCCCTTAACCTGTGAGATCTGACTCTAGATCCAGGTAGAGAGTGTTGGAATTGAATTGAATTATAGGACACTCTGTTGGTGTCTGCTGCATAATTGCTTTTTGGTCACAGAAGTGTTCTGTTTTGTGTTGAGTGATATGTGTGAGAACAGGAAGAACACTTTGTTTTTTTTCCTAACTACTACACCACACACTAATATAGAGCATAACGCATATAGCTTACAACACTGTAATGTATACTTAAAATTTTCTAAAATGGTAGAAATGTTGAATGTTCTTACCAAACACACACAAAGATAATAAAGGGAGTGGGAGGAAACTTTGAGAGGCAATGGATATATTTATGCCCTTACTGATGGTATATACATTAAATTTGTAGAGCTTTTTACATGTCAATCATATCTCAGTGAAGTGATTTAAAAATGATATGAAATGTGGGAACATTACTGGTGACCTTACAGAAATATAAAGTAGTATAAAAGCATACTACAGACAACTGTAAACCAAAAATTATATAACCTAGATAAAATGGGCAACTTTGTAGGAAACACACAAACTACCAAAACTAACTCAAGAAGAAATACAAAATCTGATGAGACATGTAACAGGTGAAGAGACTGAATCAGTAACCAAAAACTTCCCAGCAAAGAAAAGTTCAGGATCAGATGGCTTCACTGTTGAATTGTACCAAACATTTAAAAAATAATTAATACAAATACATCTTAACGTACTCCAAAAATTAGAAGAGAATGGAACACTTCATAACTCATTCTACAAGGGCAGCCTTAACCTGATACTCAAAGCCAGACAAAAACATCACATGAAAAGTACAAATCAATAACCCTTATGAATGTAGATGTAAAAATTCTCAAAAAAAACCATCAACAATTATCAAACTGAATCTAATAGGATATTAAAATATTACACTCCATGACCAAGTGGGATTTATCCAAGAATACATATTTAGTTCAATATATGAAAATTGATATACTACACCACATTAAGAGAATGAAATCACATGATCTTATAAATTGATACAGGAAAAGCCTTTAACGAAATCCAATTTGCTACCATGATAAAAACACACTATAACTAGGAATATAAGAGAACTTCCTTAACATGATAAACCCATAGCTAACATCATGCTTAAGGATGAAATACTTTCCCCTGTAATCAGAAACAAGACAAAGATGCCCGCTTTCACATCAATTCAACATTGTATTGGAAGTCTAGCCAGATAATTAGGCAAGAAAAAGGAATAAATGCCATATAAATTGTAAAGGAGGAAGTAAAACTGTCTCTTTTTATTGTTGACATGATCCTATACATAGAAAATCCCAAGAATCCACAAGAAAGTTACTAGAGCTAATAAACGAATTCAGCCAAATTACAGGGCAAAACATTGACACAAAAATCAGTCATGCTTCTATACAACTAAAGTGAACAATCTGACAAGGAAATTAAGAAAACAATTCCATTTATGATAGCATCTAAACAATGAAACATTTAGAAATTAATTTGAGCACGGAGATGTAAAACTTGCATACTGGAAACTATAAAATATTGCAAAAAGAGGAGGCCGAGGCAGGTGGATCGCTCAAGGTCAGGAGTTCAAGAGCAGCCTGAGCAAGAGCGAGACCCCATCTCTACTAAAAAAAATAGAAAGAAATGATCTGGACAACTAAGAATATATATATAAAAAATTAGCCGAGCATGGTGGCGCATGCCTGTAGTCCCAGCTACTTGGGAGGCTGAGGCAGAAGGATCGCTTGAGCCCAGGAGTTTGAGGTTGTTGAGAGGTAGGCTGACACCACGGCACTCTAGCCCGGGCAACAGAGCAAGACTCTGTCTCCAAAAAAAAAAAAAAAAAAAAATTGAAAAAAGAAATTAAAGAAGACCTAAATAAATGGGAGACATTCTGTGTTTATGATTGGAAGACTTAATATTTTTAAGATGGAAATCTCCCCTCTATTGATATATATTATAGATTCAATGCAAACCCAGTGGAAATTCCAACGCCTTTTTTGAGGATATGGAAAAGATGATCCTCAAATTCATATGCAATTGCAGGGTCCCCAAATAGCCAAAACAATCCTGAAAAAGAAGAAAGTTGGAGGTCTCATACTTCTCTATTTCAAAACTTACTACAAAGCTACAGTAATCGAGACAGTGTGGTATTGGCATAGGAATACACATATAGACAAATGGAATAGAATTGAGTGTCCATAAATAAACCTGTATATTATGGCCAATTCATTTTCAAGAAAAGTTCCAATGGGGAAAGAATTGCCTCTTCAAAAAAAAAATGGTTTTCGGACAACTGAATATCCCCATGCAAAAGGATGAATTTAGATGGTTCCCTCACACAATACACAAAAATTAACTCAAAATGGATCCATGACCTAACAAAAGAGCTAAAACTATAAAATTCTTAGAAGAAACCATAGGGATAAATCTTCATGACCTTGGATTTGACAATGGTCTTTTACATATGACATCAAAAGCATAAGCTTCAAAAGAAAAAATAAATTGGACTTCATCGAAATTAAAAATTTTTGTGTATCAAAGGACACTATCAAGAAATGAAATGACAACCCAAAGGATGGGAGAAAATATTTGCAAATCATGTATTTGATAAAGGTCTAGTGTTAATAATAAGTAAAGAAATTATACAACTCAAAAAAATAAACAACTCAATTAAAAATGGGTAAAGTACATGGACATTTCTCCAAAAAACACACATACATATGTGCAAAAATATACACAAATGGCAAAACAAGGATAAGAAAAGATGCTCAACATCATTAATCATTAGAAAAATACAAATCAAATCCCAATGAGATATTGCTTTATATCCACTAGGATCTAGGATACCTATAATAATAGTAATAAAAACAAAATATAACAAATGTTGGCGAGAATTTGGAGAAATTGGAACATTGCTGGTGGGAATGTAAAATGGTGCAGCTGCTGTGGAGAGCAATTTGGATGTTCCTCAGTTAAGTTAAACATAGAATTACCATATAACCCAGCATATGACCTCAGTATATCTGAGATGTTAATATTTTATGAGGAAGGCAATTAGGGAAAAATTGTCTAATAAGTCTCCTTAGAAGGGTAAGAAATACCAGATATTGTCATTTCAACATGTCTTTTTCAATTGGACCAGTGAACAACGGTATCTCACAATTTCATATAATTATTGGCCATTATTATCTTTGTGCATGTGTGATATGGCTTTTGAAACCACTTGTAAAATTTTTGAGGTACTAGTGTTTACTGATTTGCAAGAGCTACTTCATAATATAGTAGGTATATTAACAGTTTATCATACATATTGTCATATACTTTTTTATGTAGCCAAATCTCTTAATCTCTTTTATATTCCCCCTTTGTTGTAATATATAGGAAAGTCTTTACCATGCCAATATTATATAACTTCTTATGAAAAATAACACGTATTCAATTTGTAAAAAAGGGAAAAAAGGAATTTTGAGAAAGTTAATCCCATCTGATTTTACTAGGTGTATGTTTTGGATGGGAATCTGAGTTTATTTCTTATAAATACTAGTTATTCTGTTGCCACAGTATTTCTAGACTATTTTATCCCATTCTCTTCTTATTAAAAATGTCATCTTTTCTTTATTTACTATTTCTGCAATGAATCTGTATTTTCATGAATTCTTCATTTAAACTTTTCACATTATTCTGAATTTTGGTAACAATATCTCTAGTTAATAAATTGAGAATATCAGAGCTGGCAAATTTCTAAATGGAGTTACTTGCTTTTGTCTGAAAGGTTCAGATTTTTGTCCAAATATCCCATAAAGCAATGCCCCTTCTCAAAGTGAATCCATGAACTCTTTTCCCACAGGTGGCAAACTATTTGTTACCAGTCCACACCATAAAGACATAAGAAGCTTGCATCATAATGCAAATGTGCTTGCTGCTACTTTTATCAAGAAAAACCTACTATGAAAATAATGTATAATTTGATGCAGTCAATTTAAATAAATTCTGGCATGAATTTCTTTTTTTTACTACAGACTAGCACTTTAAGTAACATCATTCAAGAGTGATCATATGTTCAAACTTTATAACTAAAATTGTACACATTTAAATTAATATGAAAAATTACTTCTCAACTCAAATTACCTGGCCTTTTGATTTTAATTTTAATTTCCTCCAGGTCTGTATACAGTGAGAGAATCCACTGAACGCTAGTATTTCATTTTCTTTGATATTACTATTTCCCCTTACAAATTAATAAACTCATATTCTGGATTCTGTCAGTCTCATGACCTTGTTAAATATAAGTTCTCCCCATACAGATGGATCTTATTTTTCTATTATGAGGAAATTGAGCTTCTGAGCAGGTATAGTTGAGGGCCAGATGTTGTATACTTTTTTCAAAAGCCATCAAAGTACTGAGTACTATCATGGAAGGCTTTCTTGAGGACATCCAGCAGACCTGGTACACAGAGACACATCCTTTGGCCTGGCCAACAGCCTTTTTCATTTTGAAACTCCAAGAGAGTTTCAAGGGAGTTATGGGGGAATATTGATGTCCCCTACCACCAATCAATCTGATTAATGGGACCTTAAAGATAAAATGATAAAATTAACTGGAGAGTCCAACCATGTATGTGAGTTATGGATATAACATCTCAGATAACTCACAATGCTTATCACATACTGTAGTATGTGAATTAGTGTGTTTCTAATACCAGAGAGCAAGTTACCTCAGATACATGTGTCAGGATTTCTCCATAAGTTACAAAAGAGACGTGAGAAATTGTTAGAGGAGGGGCAGATTATTTAATAAATGATACTGGTATTATGTAGAAAGAATCCATTTCCATTGTCCTCTGTGTCACTAGCCAAAATTCATCCCAAGTAAATCAGTGTTTCTCTTTCTTCTCCCACCCCTTTTAAAACACTCATTAAGACACTTAATCTTCCTGGAATTAGTTCGTGTGTATTGGGATCTAACTTGTTTTCCCAAATGACTAGCTAATTATTCCAACATCCTTCATGAAATGTGCAAAAAGGAGTTAACATAGCAGGCCTGAGACTGCTCTCCTTAGAATGTCCTGTTTTCTGGTTTGGCCCCAGAGTTTGGGAACTTGGACTAAGGGAGAATTCCCACCACTCCTAGAACTTATAAGAATGGCCTCATTGTGTCTCAATATTTTGTGCAGACAATGTGGTTTATGCTAAATAATTTCTTTCCTTCTGGGATTCTGGAAGTTTGGTACATGCTAGGCACAGGGTACGTATGTGGAAAGCCCCCAGTAAAAATCTTAGGCATTGAGTCTCTAATGTTGTTCTTGGAAGACAACATTTCACATATATTGTCACAAATCTGTTCGGAGAAATTAAACATATCCTGTGTGATTCCGCACTGGAAGAGGACTCTTGGAAGCTTGAGCCTAGTTTCCTCTTTACTTCACTCCATGTTTCTTTTCCCTTTGCTGATTGGGCTTTGTATCCTTCCACTGTAATAAGTCACAGTTGTAAGTACAACCATACGCTGAGGCCTGTGAGTCCTGGTAGCAAGTCATTGAACATGTGGGTGGTCCCCCAGAACATTGAGGACCCCCAGAACATTGAATATTTTACTTTTTTCTATGAATCTGAACTGTTATCCTAATATAAATGTCTATATATGGGCTCTCTATTTATGTTCCATTTATCTTTTCTGAATCACTTCTACTCTATTTTAATACCATAGCTTGATTTTTTAAAAATTTCAGATTCCTGCCCAATCTCCAAATTATTTTTCTTTCAAAAATTTCTTAACTATTCATAGGTTTGTGTGTGCACAGAAATCTATAAGGATTTCTTGAACCTCTAAGAAAACCAAGAACCTCTAAAAGGCAAATGGGAAAAATCTATAAATATTCCATTCACAAGAAAGCAAATTCAACTGGCTGAACTTCTGAAAATAGGTTTAATTCCATTAATAATACCAAAACAACAATGCAATACCACATACTCCAATTCCATTGGTAAATGACTTAAAATTAAGAATATATGCTGCTAGGGTCATAAACTCATTAAAACAGTATCTACCAAGCTCACCATCCCTTTCTAAGACCACCTATCCAGCCTATAGCCCTATTTTAAAGGAAGAAATCCTTGTATGATTCTTGAGCAAAGCATGACCACTGACCTGGACCAGCATTGAACACCTGGCCCAAGAATGCACACAGATAAACAGAGAAGGGGAAGAATCAGGTATTTTAATGGCAGAAAACGCAGATCTCTGAATGGCTGTCCAATCAAATAGGACAGGTTAACCACTGGAGTGAAGGTATAAAGCCATTAGGTTAGGAGATGGGCTTAAAAGAAAGTGAGTGTTCATAGAATTGGTAAGAGGGATCAGGAGTGTCACCATGAAGGGGGTGGATGTCCTTCTAGAAAATATTTGAAGGATGGACAAGCCTCTGACAGACAGAAATTATTATAGGGGGCTAGGGATAACTGGAGGGAAGGGACAAGGTGAGTAAGAAAGGTGACTCCTCTAGGCACTAGGAACTGTGTGAATAAGCTGTGGTGCAGATAATGACTGTGAAAAGCCTATATTTATCTGTAAAGGATTATATATTTCATGTGCCACCCTAAAAGGCATTAGATACAAAAGGTTTTAGAGTTAAGTTCTAAGGTATCTTTAAGGTACAGACTATCTCATACAAACAATTTCTGAGACTAGAAAATGAACAGAAGCTATTCAAACTCATTTAATGAGTGTAATATAACAAACCCATAATGAGAAAACTACAGAATCAAAAAATAAAATTATAGGCCAATTTCAACCATTATTAAGAATGAAAAAATTGGCAAGTTAAATCCAACAGTATATTAAAAAAATAATAACAATAACAAAAATGCTGTGACAGAACTTCAAGGAGATAGGCATATCCACAACTGTAAATAGGCATACCCATAATTATAGTCAGAGATTTCAACACCTCTCTTTCAATAACAAGTAGAGATAAAATAAGTAAAGATATATAATAGAAGATGTAAACAACATTATGAACCAACTAGACTTAATTGACATCTATAGAACAGTCCATGCAATAACAGAAGAATATATATTCTCTTCAAGTGCACATGGAGTATTTACCAAGATCGACCATATTCTGGGCCATAAATGAAATCTGAATAAATTAAAAGAATTCAGGTCTACAAAGTATGTTCTCTGATCACAATGGAATTAAATTAGAAATCAATACCTGGAAAAGCCCCAAATACTTGAGAACTACATAGCATACTTCTAAATAACTCTTTGATCAAAGAAGAAACCAAAAGAGAAATTAGTAATTTCAACTGAAGAACAAAAACACAACATATCAAAAATTATGGGATGTAGCTAATGCAATATTAGAGGAAAATTTACAATACTAAAGTGTCTATATTAGAAAAGGAGAAAGGTCTCAAATCAATGACCTCAGTTTCTACATTAAGAAACTAGAAAAATCAGAGTAATTTAAACACCAAGTAAATAGAGGAAAAGAAATAATAAATATAAGAGCAGAAAACAATAAAATAGAAAACAGAAAAACAATAAAGAGAATCAATCAAACTAAAAGCTACTTCATTGAGATGGTCAATAAAATTGGCAAGCCTCTAGTCAGAAATATTCTTAAAAAGAAAGAGAAGACACAATTATTAACATCGGCAACAAGAGAGGAAATCATCCGATATTCTACAAACTTCAAAAGGATAGTAAGAATTTGATTATCAAGGTTGTGGGAAAACAGGCACTCTCATACATTCCTGGTGTGAATGAAAATCTATAGTACCCCTTTGGAGGGAAATTCAAGAATATCTAATTAAACTACACATGCACTTACCATTTGACCCATCAGCCCCAATTCTAGGAACCTATGAAGATATACCATCAACCATAGAAAAATACTTTTGCGCAAGGTTATTCCTTCCAGTACTGTTTGTAATAGCTTAACATTAGAAACACATGTCTGCTCGTAGGAGAGTGATTGAATAAACTATGGTAGTGACACAACGGAGTACTATGCAGCTATAACAAAAAGAATAAGAAAGATGTTTATGGATAAACTGGCTTCAAATACATAAGATGTGGAAATAGAGATGTTAATAATAGTAGTAGAATTCATTTTTCCTAACTGTATTCTAACGGACTTTGGTATCCTGAGGCTGTCTCATAGAGGTAGGCCTGACCGAAAGAGATCAACACAAACAAGAGGTGGCACCAAGAATGGGTGCAAATCACCAAGTCTAAAAGCATTAGCCATAAAAAAGAAACAAGGAAGAGAGCAAACGATCTGAAGAAGGAAATCTGTAAGACTATCCACAAAGTGGTCTCTGTAGGTGGCTCCACGAAAGACCCTCCTCTGAGGCCCAGGACTTTAGGAGGAGGGAGCATGAGATGGAGCAGCAAACTTTGTGTTATCAGGTGCGAGGTAGCTGTTGAAGACGCACTGCGACTGGGCTCTTTCAGAACCTCACATCCAGGGCAGACTCCCAGGATGTTACTGCCTTAGAGTGAGATCCAAGAATCCTCTTGGGGGTTGAGAAACTTGGAGTATCCCAATAAGAAATCCTACGTGAAGGGCCCAAAGCACCTAGGTTCCCTACCCTTAAGTCTGTGTGTCTGCCTCTTCCCTAGTGCAGACCAGGTTGAGGTTCATTCCTTCCTGCATTCCCAGCCAGCTGGAGCCTTGGAGCAAAAAGCACATGTGTCCCCCTCTCCTCCCCTCCCCCACCCTCCTCCAGTTTCGATCTGGTTTCAGTCATTCCCACTGCCTGGATACTGACAGTAAGAAGACAGACAGTGGAGTGAGCGCCGACTTGGTGAGAGGAAGAGAGTGGCAGCGTGGCCCACGGTTCCCTTCCCCACCCCTGCCTTTCCTGATCCAGCGCCATGGGTGAACACGACTTGTTACTTGACCGTTTCCCCTCGCTGGGCTCCCCTGAAGCCAGTTCTGCCCAGATGCCCACCTTTCCCATGCGCACACACAGAAACAGAGAGGCAGGAGGCGCTGGGCGGCACGGGGCCCCCATGCCCAGGCTGAACACAGAAGGCAGGAGGGAGTAGAAGAGTCCGAGGCACTTCCTTCACCCGCATCTCAGCCACCACCTCCCACGGAGGCCATCTGCCGGCCTCGCACCCACCTTCTCCGATAGCAACCGCTGCTTCTCTCCACGAACGCCTCCCGCAGGATGACTCCCCCGCTTCTTGAGCTCCCAGACAAAAGACAGGCCCGGCGAAGACGCTCGCGGTTGGCTGAGGGGTTGCTTTCTCCACCAACAAATGCCGTGGGCGCCTGAGAAATTAGTTTTCAGGATAGTGCATCATGGAGAGACACCCACCCACCTTAACATCCCGCTGCTCCTCCCACCTGGGTCTGTGGATCCTCAGGTGTCTGTCCTTCCTGTCCTTTCTCCGTGGAAGGAAACACACCTCTCTGCCGGCCCAAGTGAGAGCCTGGTCACATGACCCACCATCGGCCTCACGTGACCGCGCAGTCAGCTTGTCTGCGGCAGCCTTGCACCGCGGATGGCAGTCTTCTGCCTCTGGGGGCGAGCTGCTTGCTAGAAGACGCTGAAGCTCCTGACTCTGGGGAAGACAGAGAGCTGGAAGGAAGGCTGGGTTTGGAGCCAAAGCTTCCAGCCCTAGGCCTGGGCCTGGCTCGGTAGGAGCACTTGGCTGGCGAGGAACACTCCATGAGGATTTTGGAGATGAAGTGATTTTTAATATTTTGTATATCACTCGGGCGATATATTAAGACACACACACACACACACACAGAGGATCTGTCTTGAAAAATATCGATAACCAAAACAAACATTCAAACTCCAATCTCCACCACCAGGATGGTCCCTGTTAACATTTGTGGTTTGTGAAGTGAGGCAAAACTGCCACTTTTCCCTACTT
>NW_012134303.1:104401-226597 GCF_000956105.1 Propithecus coquereli | reverse complement strand
CTTCTTTTCAGGCTTGGCCTGGGCACTAGGCTCAATCTCTGCACCAGTCATGGTACAAGTTACAGAGAACACCCAGTTATATAGCCCTCCCTCAATCTCAACCTTGACCACAGATCTGTCACAGGTTTGTTTGATTTTTCAGTAATTTAGGATATGAGGTTGGAAACAAGAGTTACAGTCAGTTGCCAGTCCAGCAGTCAATCAGTCTCCTTCCCACGCAGAGTCTCAGCCGATAAGACAGACAAAGTGCAGAAGAGGCACAAGCAAGCTGGGGAAGATGGACGGTTCTTGGGTGGGTTGAGACTTGTTGAGGGTGGCGGTCAGCAGCAACTCCACCACCACCAGAGCTGCCGCTGGAGGTGGATCTAGGGAGAGAGAATGAAATGGAGCTTTGAGTCTCCTCCAGTTGTGTCACCCATGCAGAGACTTACACAGAGAGACTGGTGTTGAATGCTGGGTGGGACAGCTGGGTTACGAGAAAGACTCTCTGGCTCTGCTGCCTACTACAAAACAGGTACGGGGATGGTAGGAAAGTATGTTGGCAATTGGAGGGGCTGAGGAGCCCCCACACTGGACCCTAATCAGTCCCAGACCAGTGCTGGTCTCTGCTACCCCACCCAGAAGTACACCCACTCTCATACCAACCTTCACTGATGCGGTGCAATTTCTCCCTCCTTTCCTTGTTCAAGTGGTGGCAAGCCCCACAACCGACAGCAGGGGGTCCTACAGACAAGTAAACATACAGGAGAGAACGGAGTCCGAGTGCTCGGTAGACAGGCACACATCCGGGCTGCTGAGACAAATCTCTCTCTTTCATTCAAGAGTCCAGTCTGTCCAATGTTTCCTGTCTCCTGGTCCCTACCTGCGGATCTTCTTCTCCCAGTCACAGCCCAACCTACACCTGTCTCAATATTCCTAATGTTTCCTGCAAGAAATGGACAAGGGATGCAGTGGCAGTGTGCAAATCTAGCAGAGAGTAGAAGCAGTCCTGCACCCACTTGGATCAAAGCCACCTGTCACGCTCTTCCTCTGTACCTATCTATCCCCTGCATTGCCCCCTTTCTCACCAGACTCCAGAGGTTTGAGCCAGTCTCCTCCTTCTTTCCTTTCTTGCAGAACTGATCAGCCTTACAGCAGGCCTATGGACAAACAGATGAAAAGGTAAGACAGTCAGGAAATGAGGGTAGCAGCTGAGCACTTGGTAGACTGACCAACACCAAGGATAGGAGTCCCCATATTATCTGTCTTTCAACATTCAGGGTCCTGCTGGTAGAATATTCTCGTCTTCTTTAGGCCCTGTTGCAGGGTTCCAGAGATAACAACTCCTTCTCTTGACGTCATAGTCTTCCCATTAGTCCCTTCGCCAGTTCTGAGGATCCACCACTAGGTGCACTACATCCCCTTGCAATGCGCAGCATAAAATGGGGGAAGGGTGCTGCATATTCTAGAAGGCAGGTTCTGAAGTAGTGCTTGTAAATATGACTCCCTCATCACCCCCACCTGCAAAGCCCATCTTTTCATGCCCCCCAGTTTGAGAGGGTTGGGGAGGAAGGTGGGGGAAGTATCTGGAAGGCTGTTAGAGAGGGGAAGATTAGGAGGTGCTCCTGGATGCCTGACCTGCTCTGGTCGCAGTCACCCCACCCCGATTCGCATCTCCAGCCAGTGCCTGGCGACCACCCCCCATCCCCACACACCTCCAGAAATCCAGGCCATTTCCTGCTCCTCCTTTTTCTCAAGCCTCTCGTCTACAGATGCTCACTGTGGCCTGTGAGAATACGCCAGACCTACCGCGCAGACAGGAGACTTTGCCATCAACCTGAGCCTGTGGGAAGGGACAGCACCCAAGACACGGGGCCCAACGGGCACCTTTCCGGAATCAGGGCCCAGAGTAGCAAACTCCACCCACCTCCCGCCGGCTGGGCACAGGGTTCCGACTCCAGCCTCTGTCCCAGGCGGCCTCCCCGGGCGCCCCCCACCCCGGCTCCCGCTCCGCCATTTCTCCCACAGCAGCCTCCCCCGCGCAGCCCTCTCCGGGCAGACACCGTGGAGGGCGGGGCGCGGGCGCCTGGAAAGCTGGCTGGGACGGGTCAGCGCGGTTCGCCGCCAGGCCATCTGCGGTGCCTCTCTGGCCACCCCCTCCGCCCTCGGCCAGGCCCGACCCGCGCAGGTCGCCGCCTCCTCTTCGCCAGGGGTCCCCGGGCACTGCGCACCTTTCTCAGGGACGGGATCCGATCGTGTCGCCTCCTCCTCGCTGGGCTGCCAGGGTCTCGGGGACAGGCTACCAGCCGGTCGACGGGGGAGGGGACCGCCCACGCCCCCCCACCACACCCCCACTTGCCTCCGCAGGCTCAGGGCCCAGGTCGTCGGCCTCCCCCTGCTCTCCTCGGCTTGGCTCTGCTCTGCTCTGGCTGCTCCCTCACCCGGATTCCCACCGCTTTCTGTGGTGCGATCAGAATTGCGAAGAGGCGTCCCGCCCCCCGCTCCTCTGCAGCAAACTGGGCAGGGGCTACGCAGGATGCGGCAAAAACCACTCGCCGCGAGGGTGTCGGGAAGGGGGGCGGAGGGATACGGCGCGAATGGGCTCGACGCCCCCTCCCGCGCCCACCGTAGTTCCGACCCAGAGGTGGGCGGGGCCACGAGGAGCCCGGGCCTGAGGGGCGGGCTGGCACTAGGTTGCCTCAGTGGGACCCCGCAGACCCTAACGTGGCGACCACCGCCACATTTCTGGCGCTGCTACAATATAAGGGACCGGCGGGAGGCGGGGGGCGTCGGGGAGAAAGGATCGGGAGGTCGGGAACAGCAGCGCTGGAGAAGCGGATGGATACCAGGCAGCCCCTTGGTGTGTCTGCACCCCACACTCTGACTGCTTGCCCCCCTCCCTGACCAGCTCAGCCTCTCTGCTGGACGCTAATGGGAGAGGGGTGTCAGGGCTGCAGGCTGGGAGGGGGGAGGCGCCTTAGGCCAGACTGCCCTGGGGCTCTATGGTGGCCCTCCCATGCTTTTCTTTCACTGGTTGGTGGAGCCACACAGGGAGGAAAGTACACCTGCTCTTCAGAGAACCGGTGGGGGCTCCCATAAAGGCGTCACCACTGTCCCTCTTCTACAAAAAGGCTGACCTAGACCTCTAACCCTAGGGAATCAAGTGCTGGTCTGCTCCAAGAGTCATTCATTCTGCCACACTGCTTTTTCTCATTCCAAATGGTAACTAACTTTGGCATTGCGCTGTCCCCAGCTGCCCATGGAAGAGGGCCTTTCCCTGTCAGGATCTACGTGGGTCACACAGTCCTCCCTCTCTGCTGCCCCTCAGCCAAGTGTCAGGCACCAGGTAGGGCTGGTCTGGCTCTTCTTCATTCTATGTCAAGTCTTCCCTTATAAGGCACATCCAAGTCCTCATGATATTTGGTTGTGTGGAAATGCAGCAGAGATTCCCACCAGCTTGGATCTCAGTGACTTGCCATACCCCCTGCCTAGTTTCGCCAGTCATTCTCGGGAAGACAGTACCCCCACCATGCACCCACTTCTCTAAGACAGAAACCTGGCTGTTTTCAAATCCTCTCCTTTCACCCCCACATCCTTCCTCTACTCTTCAGCCCCACCTGTCCCTGCCTGTTGCATGGGATACACAGAGCAATGTGGTTAGAAACACAGTTAATGTTGTTACTGCTGTCCATTTAAAATTCATTTAAACACCACCCTCATTGTGTTTTGCAGGTAATCATACCCCAAAGATGTCCATGTCTTGTTCTTTGGGACATTTACCATGTCACCTGGCATAGGAGAATTAGGATTTAAGATGGAATTAAGGTAGCTAATCACTTGAATTTATCATAAGATTACACTGGATTATCCTGATAAATGTAACCACAAGCATACTTTAGATGTGGAAAAGGGAGGCAGAGAGTCCGTGTTAATGAAAAAAACTAGACAGGCCATTGTTGGCTTTGAAGATGGAAGGAAGCCAGGAGCCAAGGAGTACAGCCTGTCTCCAGAACTTGGAAAAGACAGATTCCCTCCTAGAAATCCCAGAAGAAAAGCAGCTCTGCCAACACCTTGGTTTTATTATAGTGGAACCCTTGTTGGACTTCCAACTTTCAGGATTGTAAGATAATAAATTTGTGTTATTTTAAGCCATCCCATGTGTAGTAATTTATTATAGCAGTAGTACCAACCAAATATACTCCCCATCCTGATGAAGTCTATTCCCCTTGACTTTCTTTATCTGTGCTTCGATCCCTGGGAAATCTGTTTTGAAACTCATCTCTCACCATTACTGCCACAAATGCCCTTCTCTGTTTTCCAGATATGTCCAAAATCACAGCAACAGAAGCTTCTCTGGTAATTCTGGAGGTGCTAGGATCTTTATACCAAGATATTTACTGATAGAGGACTGGTTCTATAAAAAGTTGACAGGTTTTATTGTGTGATTCTTTGAAATAACTGTTGGATAATTTGTTGTCAATTAATGTAGAAAACATGGTCTTTTTATTGGTTAACATTTATTGAAGTGATAAACGCCCTATTTTAACCTTTTATATGTGTTATCTTTTTATTTGTATCAGAGTATTATCTTTAAAATCTGAGCAAAAATAAAAGATTGAAATAAGATAGTGACCTTATATTCTTACTGCCAATTAAGCACTATTTACTTACTCCTGAAATGGATTCCAGTTCACCAAATTGCAATGATCATTTTACTCACCAGTGCCTCCACTAGCACCTTTGTAACCCTGACTGACCCCAAAATATAAACTTCAGAGCCAAATAATCTACTAGCATCAAGTCCAAGATACTGAGGTAACTGTGCTCACTCAACATACCCACTGTTTTCCTTCCAATCCCACCCACCTCCTACCTGCATGCAGGTGAACTTGCACACTGGCATATCCCTTGCCTGTGCAGGTCACTTGATCTCCTCTTGTCCTTCTCAATCACCATGGTAATGGACCTGTTTTTGCCCACTTAGCTTTACTTGCCTCTCTACTTTCCTTCATGTGTCTCAGGCAAACCCTCCTTCTGGGATCTCTCTTTTGGTCGAGGTTCAGCCAAACTTTGTGTGTTCTTAGCATGTACCCCTTCTCCTATCCCTGAGTTTTAGGGGCTCTACATAGGAATTAAAATTCCTTGAAGTCAGGACCAACTAGGCCGGGGTCGGTCTGGTGAACTAACTGGTGAAATTGGCCCAATGGATGTTGACTTTCAGTACACGCTGAAGATGCTACGGGAAAAATTTCAGCCTGTGTCTGCTACTTGAGACAGGGTACATTTGCAGAACTGGTGGGGAGGCCTATTTGGACTGGGGGGTATACTTCAAGAAAATTCATCCTGAGGGAAAACCAAGTCAGGCACAATGACCCTAGCCCATTAACAATGCCTAGTCATTAGGGAAGTGTAGCTGTTCTGATGGCAGCACTGAGATTAGGACTCCTATTTGTGCTTATTCCAACACAAACCCTCAACTCTCTCTGTCATAGCAAAGGCAGGTTTATAACTAATTCCAGAAGAAACTTTTTCTAAATAAACTCTATTAACATTCCAGTATGCAGATCCCATTGATAAAGTATAACCTAAAGAGAAGAAAATATCCTCCTCTCCAGTGTAGCTTTAATGTTTTGACTACTACTCAGCTCTGATATCATAAAAACTCTGTGTGTGGATGGGGTTAGGAAAATTGGAGGGAACAGTTCGAGGGGCTTAAGTGCCTGGCAGTAAAGCTTAAAATGGCAAGAACTACTGGGAGAATCTCAGGAAAACCACCAAAATTCAGGACATGGGAAATAACCCCTGAGGGTTTTTAAAACTATAGGAACTGGTAAGGGGGAGAGCTAATTAGCTTTGCAGCGAGAAGAAATCCTAAATTTCAACAATGCCAATAAATATTGGAAATTAATAGAATGCAGAATTACTTTTTAAAATAGAAAAAAATAATGAGAAGTCCATGCTACCTTTTGTTGGTGTTTCTCATTAACTAACCATTATTCCCTGCCTCATCATGATAGAGCCTCATTGTAGCCTGCATCCAGCCAGCAAAATGGTAAAAAGGAGAGTAGAGGTAGTTCATCTCCTTCTTAAAATCCTTGGTCAGGAAATGCTCACATCATTTCTGCCCACATCCCACTGATGGGATTTATACAATTTATTGAAAATTCTGTTCTTTCTCTACATGTGGTGTTAAGAGAACTGGATATCCACAGACTAAAGAATAAAGTTGTCACAACAAATTAGGAATAGAGTGGAACTTCCTCAACTTGATAAAGAACATTTAAAAAAATTCTAAAGTTAACATCATACTTAATGGTGAGAAACTAGGTTTACCACTAAGATCAGGAAAAAGGCAAGAATGTCCCCTCTCACCACTGCTTTTCAACATTTTACTGGAAGTCCTAGTTAATGCAATGAAGCCAAGAAACGGAAATCAAAGGTATACTGATTGAGAAGGAAGAAATAAAACTATCTTTGCTTGCATCTGAAATGATCATCGATGTAGAAAACATGAAAGAACTGACAAAAGAAAACAGCTTCTGGAACTAATAAGTAATTATGGCAAGGATGCAGGATATAAGGTTAATGTATAAAAGATACAACTATTATGTACTCATAATAATTAAAAATAATTTTAAAAAAACAAAAACATATATAAAAGAAATGGCTTTCCTAAATACTATCAATGAACAAGTGCAATTCGTAATTGAAAACACATTTATTAATACATTAGCACCTAAAACGGAAATACTTAGGAATAAATCTAGCAGAATATGCACAAGATCTCCATGAGTGAAACTACAAAACACTGATGAAAGAACTTTTAAAAACTAAATACATGGGCTGGGCACGGTGGCTGCTCACGCCTATAATCCTAGAACTCTGGGAGGCCGAGGTGGGAGGATGGCTTGAGCTCAGGAGTTTGAGACCAGCCTGAGCAAGAGGGAGACCCCTGTCTCTACTAAAAATAGAAAAAAATAGCCGGGCAACTAGAAATAGAAACAAAAAACTAGCCAGGTGTGGTGGTAAGCACCTGTAGTCCCACCTACTTGGGAGGCTGAGGTGAGAGGATCACTTGAGCCCAGGTGTTTGAGGTTGCTGTGAGCGAGGCTGACGCCATGGCACTCTAGACCAGGTGACAGAGCAAGACTTGGTCTCCAAAAACAAACAAACAAACAAAAAACAACACCAAAAACTAAATAAATAAATGGAGACATAGTCTATGTGCATGGATTAGAGGCCTCAATATTGTCAAGATATCAGTTCTTCCAAGCTTAATTTATAAATTCAATGCAATCTTAATCAAAATCCCAGCAAGTTATCAAATATTTTGTGGATACTGACAAACTAATTCTAAAGTTTATGCAAAGAGGCAAAAGACCCAGAATAGCCAACACAATATTGAAGGAGATCAGCATAGTTGTAGGACCCACTAACACTACCTGACTTCAAGAATTACTACAAAGCGGGAAGATTAAGAGAAAGCTGGGCTGGGCGAGACTTCCCAAAAGTTGCCTTTGTTGGCCCCCTCCCAGAGCCTAGGAGACTTAACTCTTGCCTAAATTCGAAGGCCTAAGCACCCCTTTCAGGGTATTTGGAAGTGAAAAGGCTCAGTGTCTGAAGACCTGGATATCAGATCTGTCACTCACTATCTCTCTGGAGGCTGAAGGCCTTTAGCGCTCTCTATTTAGAAGCTGTTGGATCTCTCCAAGGTGCCCCTAAAGGATCTAGGGAAATGGTAGGTGTTGATCATACCACATCTACCTGATCACCAATGTGCACAATAGCTTGGATTTGGAACTCACACAGAACTGGGTTTGAACCTCAGCTCTGCTACTCACCATGACCTTGGGCAAGGTACTTTACATCCTGATCCTCAATTTTATTATCAGTAAAATGGGGATGGCAATGTTGAGATGATTAAATAAGATAATATATGCAAAGTGCTAATTATAAACACCCTTCATAAATGTTAATTCCTTTCCTTCCTTTGATACCATTAAGTTCCTTTCCTTACTCTTGGGTCCTTTCTCTTGTTCTTCAGCACTTATCTTGTTTCCTATTCTTGCTGTGTACTGAATGTCAGAAGGCTCATAGTCCTGTCCCTTGGAAACAACTTCCAACCGGAGGCACTTGCACTTCAGGAGACTCATAATCACTCAGTCACATGAGCTGAGCATTCTATCCTAGGTCTTATGCTAAGTGTAGGAGATACCAAGGAGAATAAGGCACAGTCTCTTCCTCATGAAGTTCCACCCCAGTGAGAGACACTAGTACAAAAAAGCTCATAATAATGCAGCATGATAATGCAGTGCCATTGACAAAGGAGGACCTACCCACTGGGTCTGGGAGCCTCAGGGAGGAGGCAATGTGTGAGAAGTCTTAAAGAATGGGTAGATATTGGCTGGAAGAAGGAAGGTAAGGCAAGAGCAGAGGGGAAAGCATGAGCAAACTCAAGGAGGGGACATAGAGCCTGACATAAGCAAAGGAACATGGGCAGTTCTGCATTGCTGGAAAATAATGTGGCAAATAGCCTATAGTAGATGCTCAATTAATATTTGTTTAGATAAGCATAGAAAAGAGACTGATGGGAAATACATCAAACCGTTCATTACATTGAAGTTGGAAATAGGGGACAAGGGGAAAAATCCAAGATAACTGGCCCAGAAAAAAAAAAAAGAATTACTACAAAGCTACAGTAGTTAAGACAGTGTGATAGTGACAAAAGGATAGAAAAATATATAAATATGACAGAACAGAGAGCCCAGAAATAGACCCATGTAAATATAGTTAACTGGTCTTTGACAAAGGAGCAAAGACAATATAATGGAGAAGAGTCTTTTCAATAAATGATACAGAAACAACTGGATATTTAAATGTAAAAAAAAATATCTAGATACAGACCTTACATATTTCACAAAGTTACTGAAAATGGATTATAGACATCATAGACCTAAACATAAAATGCAAAATTATAACTCCTAGATGATCACATAAATCTAGATTACCTTGGGTATGGTGACAACTTTCTAAATACAATACCAAAGGCATGACCCATGAAAGAAAGTATTGGTAAGCAAGACTTCATTAAAAGTAAAGCTTCTGCTCTGAGAAGGACACCGTCAAGATAATAATCAGATATGCTACAAACAGGAGAAAACATTCACAAAAGATATATTTAATAAAGAACTGTTATTTGAAATATACAAAGAACTCTTATAACTCAATAATAAGAAAACAATATGATTAAAAAATAGGTCAAGGACCTTAATAGACACCTTACCTAAGACGATATACAGATGGCAAATAAGCATATGAAAAGATGCTCCACATCATTCATCATCAGGGAAATCCAAATTAAAATAACAATGAGATATCATTATGTACTTATTACAACAGTCAAAATCTAGAACACTGACAACACCAAATGTTGGTGAGGAGGTGGAGCAACAGAAAGTCTCATTTTTTGCTGGTAGGAATATAACATGGTCCAGCCACTTTGGAAGACAGTGAGGTAGTTTCTTACAAAATTAATCATTTTCTTAGCATATAATACAACAATGGAACTCATTGGTATTTACCCAAATGAGTTGAAAACTTATCTCCACACAAAAACTTGATATGGATGTTGCTAGCAGCTTTATTCATAATTGCCAATACTTGGAAGCAACAATGATGTCCTCTAGTAGGTGAAAGGATAAACTGTGGTACATCTAGACAATGAAATATTATTCAGCATTAAAAATAAATGAACTGTTAAGCCATGAAAAGACTTGGAGGAAACTTAAATGCACATTACTAAGTGAAAAAAAAACTTATGTAAAAAGGCTACGTACCATTTACTTTGTGGTTCCAGTGGATAAAATATTTTTCCTCCTTCCTATTTTAGGACCTTGGTTAATCTACTTAGGTATCATGCCATGGAGGGGAGAGGGTTTTCTTGTATATAACTTATAAGATTCTTTAATATAATAAATATTTGGCTGAGATAAAAAGTATGAAGTTGGACTCCTACTTCATACCATATGTAAAAATTAACTCGAAAATGACATAAGTGCAAAAAAGTATAAAATTCTTAGAATACATGGGGGTAAATCTTCCTGAACTTAGATTTCGCAATGGTTTCTTAGATATGATACCTAAAGAAAGATCAACAAAAGAAAAAAACACATAAAATGAACTTTATCAAAATTTTTTAAAAATGTTAAGGACATCGTTAAGAAAATTAAAAAACAACCTACAGAGTGGGAGAAGACATTTGCAAATAATTTATCTGGGTAAGGATTTAATATCCAGAAAACATAAAAAACTCCTACAACTCAACCACAAAAAGACAAACAACCCAATTAAAAAATGGGCAAAGAACTTGAATAGACGTTTTTCCAAAATTATATAAAAATAGTCAATATTCACCTGAAAAGACTCTCAATATCATTAATCATTAGGGAAATGTAAATCAAAACCACACTGAGATACTACTTTACACCTCCTAGGATGGGTATAAAATTTAAAAAAAAAAGAAAACAACAAGCATTGGTGAGGATATGGAGAAATTGGAACCTTCATACATATCTGCTAGAAATGTAAAATGGTGCAGCCATTCTGGAAAAAGTTTGGTAGTTCCTCAAAAATCTAAACAAAATTACCATATGACCTTGCAATTCTACTCCTAGATAATATATGCAAGAAAAAGGAAAAGAGGTATTGAAATAAAAACATGTACTCAAGTGTTCACAGCAGTTCTTCACAAAAGAAAAACAGATGAAATCAATCCAAATATCCATCATTTGATGAATGTAGATACACAGTATTATATATATAAATATGTTATATATAAATTATATATTAATATATATTAATTATATATCATTATATAGAGATATATACATTAATTATTCAGCCAGAAAAAGGAATGAAGTTCTGATACATGCTACAACATGAATGAAGCTTGAAAATATTATGCTAAGTAAAAGAAGCCAGACCAAAGGACAACTATTATATTATTTCACTTACATGAAATATCTAAAATAGGCAAATTTATAGAGACAGAAAGTAGATTAGAGGTTACCAAGGGCTAAGAGGAGAGGAAAATGCTTAATGGTTGCAGAATTTCTGTTTGGGCTGATGTATTCCTTTCCTTGGGCTGCTGTGACAAATTAACACAAACTGAGTGGCTTGAACAACAAATATTTATTGTTGCATAGCTCCAGAGGCTAGAAGTCTAAGATTAAGATGTCCACAGGCCCCTACACCCTCTCAAGTGTCAAGGGAAGGATGTGTTTCAGGCCTCCCTCCTAGCTTCTGATAGTTTGTTGGCAATCTTTAGTGTGCTTTGACTTTTGGTGCTCTCCTGTGTGCATGTCTCTGTGTCCAAATTTCCCCTTTTTATAAGGACACCAGTCATATTGGATTAGGATCCCACCCGAATGATCTCATTTTAACTCAAATACCTCTATAAAGGCCCTATCTCCAAATAAGGTCAAATTCTGAGGTATTAAAGAATAGGATTCCAAGATATCTTTTTGGGGAGACACAATTCAAACCATTAGAGGTGATGAAAAATTATGGGAGTAGATAGTGGTGATGGATGTACAACAGTGTGAGTGTAATTAATGCCACTTAATTGTCCACTTAAAATGGTTAAAATGGAAATTTTTATGTCATATAAAATTTACCACAATAAAAAACAGATATCACACCTTCTCCTCAAACAACAATCTCCTACCTACTCCTCAATTTAAGCTGATGACTTTGCTTCTTATTAAAAAAATAAAAGCGATTAGAAGAGAACTTTGACAAACTCCTACTACCATATCTATGTACCACTTGCATCTGTGCCCATAAATTCTGCCTTTTCTGCTGTTCCATGAATGAACTGCCCATGCTCCTATCTAAAGCCAGCCTCTCTATTGTCCACTGGATGACATCCCATCTCTTCTATTCAAGGTCATTGTTTCAGCAATTTCCTTCTTTCTCTCCTCTATCATATAAATTTTCCTCTCGACTTTCAGTTTCTGGTTTTGCATGTAAGGAACTTGGAAGTCACCACTTTGTCCTAACAGGTAAAAAGCTCAACAAACTAAAAAAATCAACAATTCCTAGATCTTTAAGAGAAATGAGGTCACAGACCAAAGTGCTGACCCCAAAACTGGAAGGAAAAACGTGGATACAGAGAATCACAACATACCAGAACAGAAACCTCCCTGGGAATCAGTGGTGGGGTAGGAAAACCTGAACTATAATAAACAAATTGCTGGAGGCTAGGTGTATACAACTATGAAAGTTAAATACTTCAGGGCAATACAGTAACGGGGGGCTCTCACGCTTCTGTGACTTTGAGACTTACTATGAAGCTATAGTAATCAAAGACAGTATGGTACTAGTGAAAGGATAGACAACAAATAGACCAATGCAGCAGAAGAGAGAGCCCAGAAATAGACCCATATAAATATAGTCAACTGATCTTTGAAAAAGGAACAAAGGCAATACAATGGAGAAAAGATAATCTTTTCAATAAATTATGCTGGGAAAACTAGACATGCACATGCAAAGAAAATTAATCTAGACACACACCTTACACCCTACAAAAAAATTAACTCAAAATAGATCACAGTCTTAAATGTAAAATATATCTCCTAGAAGATAACATAGGAAAAAATCTGGATGACCCTGGTTTTGATGATGACTTATAGATATGACACTGAACGCATGATCCATGAAAGAAAGAAGGGTGTGTGTGTGTGTTGGGAAGGAGTGAAGAGAGGCTGGTTTATGGGTACAAACACACAGTTAGGTAGAGGGAGTAAGTTCTAATATTTGGTAGCAGAGTAGGGTGAGGTGACTGTAGTTACAACAATGTATTGTAAATTTCAAAATAGCTAGAAAAGAGGACTTGAAATGTTCCTAACACGTAGAAATGATAAATACTAGAGGCGATGGATACCCTAAATACCCTGACTTCATCTTACACATTCTATGCATGAAAAAAAATCACATGTACCCCATAAATATGTACAAATACTATGTATCAATAAAAAATAAAAATAAAAACATCTTAAAAAGGTAAATCTAAGCACATTTCTTTAAAAAAAGAATTCATAAGCTGGACTTCATTAAAATTAAACAATTCTGCTCTGTAAAAGACACTATCAAGAGACAGAGGCCACAGAATAGGAGAAAATGTTTGCAAAAAACATGTCCGATAAAGGACTGTCACATAAAATATACAAAGAACTCAAAACTCAACGATAAAAAAACAAACCACATGATTAAAAAATGGGCCAAAGATCTTAACAGATACCTCACCTAAGAAGATATACAGATGGCAAATAAGCATGTGAAAAGATGCTCCACATCATATGTCATTAGGGAAATGCAAATTAAAAAAAAAATGACAGCCTCCTGTATACTTTAAATCATCTATATATTACTTATAATACTTAATAAAATGCAAATTCTATGTAAATAGTTGTTATACTGTATTGTTTAACAAGGATGCTTGTACTGTATTGTTTAAAAGTCTATGCATGTTTGGTATAGATGTAACCATCCTAGGTATAACTACATAGTACATGTTAGCAAAAATGTAACATTTTCTGGAATATTTTTTTCCCCAAATATTTTCAATCTGTAAATTAGCTGAATCCTCACATGTGGAACCCACAGATATCGAGGACTGACCATAGTCATGTAATTCATTCTTAGACTAATAGTTGTGCCTGCTTCTCACAGGGAACTGAGTGAAGCCTGGGAGAAATGTAAAATAAATAGATATATTTGTCAAAAAAAAATGAGATATTGATACGCAACTATAAAAATGGCCAAAATCCAAAAACTTAAAATGCCAAATGCTGGGGAGAGTATGAAGCAGCAGGAAGTCTCATTCATTGCTGGTGGGAATGTAAAATGGTACAGTCTGAATAACAGTTTAGCAGTTTTTTACAAAACTAAACATCCTTAACATACAATTCAGCAATTACTCTCCTTGGTATTTAACCAAACAAGTTGAAAACTTATGTCCACACAAAAACCTGCACATGGATGTGTATAGCAGCTTTATTCATAGTTGCCAAACAACTGCCAAACTTGGAAACATTCAAGATGTCCTGAAGTAAGTGAATGGAAAAATATACTGTGGTACATCGAGACAATGGAATATTATGAAGTGCTCAAAAGAAATGAGCAATCAAGGTATAAAAAGACATGGAAAAAATTTAAATGCATATTACTAAGTGAAAGAAACCAATCTAAAAAGTCTACATATTGTTTGATTACAACTATATGACATCTGGAAAAGGCAAAACTATGGAGACAATAAGGAGATTAGTGGTTGCCATGGGTTGGGGGAAGGAAGGGATGAATAGGCCAAGCACAGAGGATTTTTAGAGTAGTGAAACTACTCTGTATGATATAATTTAATGGTGGACACATGTCATTATATATTTGTGCAAACCCTTAAGATGTGCAACATCAAGAGTGAACCCTAATGTAAACAGCGGAGTTTGGGTGATGATGAGTCAATGAAGGTTCATCAGTTGTAACAAATGTACCACTATTGTGGGGAATGTTGACAATGGATGAGGCTATGCATATTTGGGGATAGGAGGTATATGGGATATCTTAGTTCCTTTTTCTCAATTTTCCTGTAAACCTAAAACTTCTCTTTAAAAAATAAAGTCTTGGGCCAGGCGCGGTGGCTCGCGCCTGTAATCCTAGCACTCTGGGAGGCCAAGGCGGGTGGATCGTTTGAGCTCAGGAGTTTGAGACCAGCCTGAGCAAGAGCGAGACCCCGTCTCTACTAAAAAAAATAGAAAGAAATTATCTGGACAACTAAAAATATATAGAAAAAATTAGCCGGGCATGGTGGCGCATGCCTGTAGTCCCAGCTACTCGGGAGACTGAGGCAGGAGGATCGCTTGAGCCCAGGAGTTTGAGGTTGCTGTGAGCTAGGCTGACGCCACGGCACTCACTCTAGCCAGGGCAACAGAGTGAGACTCTGTCTCAAAAAATAAAAAAATAAAAAAATAAAGTCTTTAAAAATTTTTTCCTCTCCACTGGAATATTCTCATTAACATGTAAACATGCTGTACTATCTCCTAGCTTGAAAACAAAATTTTCCTCTTACCCATAACATTGCATAGCTACTTCACCATTTCTCTAAACTCTTTTGCTGTAAAACCCCTCAAAATAGTTGTCTATAGTTATCATGTTACACTGCCTCTTCTCTTTCTCTTGAAACCACTCCAATCTTTCATCCCCAACATCTAACGAAGTTTGATTGGTCCACTGAAACTGCTTTTGTCAATATTGCCAATGATTTCCACGTTGCCATACCCAAGTCAATTCTCAATCCTCATCTTGACCATATAATTTATCACGCAAATCAGGACACTTCTGGGAGTAAAAAATGGTATTGTTAACAATTATTCCCATCCAATAGGCATTAACTAGGACTGTCTTAGGAAACTAAGGATATTTGGTCATCTCACTTATCAGTAGTAATAGACAGGGTTGATCACTTACTCTTTGAAACATCTTCTTGACTTAGCTTCCAACCTACCACACTCGCTTGGGTTTTTTCCTACCTTACTGGCTACTCCTGACTATACCTTCATAGCTTTTGCTTTTGTTTTGCTGACTCATTCTCATCTTCTGTATTTCAATATTGAAATGCCCCGAAGCTCAATCTTTGAACTTCTCTTTCTATTTACATTATCTATATCTCTTAGTCACCTCACCCAGTCTCTTGGCTTTAAATATCATCTATAACTTGATGATTCCCAAATTTCTATCTCTAATCTGGACCTTTCTCAAAAATCCCAGACTTGTATACTCAACTACCTACTTTCCATCTCCATGTGGATGTCAAAAAGGCCTCTCAAACTCAACATGTCCTGATCTGAACTCTTGATCTTTCCTCCAAAACCTACTCCTCCCAGTCTTCGCCATCTCAATAAGTATCATCTTTATTCACTGAGCTTCTCAGCATCAGAGTCATCATTGATTCCTCTCTTTCTCTCACTTTATAGTCAATCCATCCACAACATCCATTGGCTCTACCCAGAAAATATATTTCAAAGGTGGACACTTAACACCACTTCCACAACTAAATCTTTATTCCAAGCCATTACCATCTGTTACCTGGCCCACTACAATTGCTTTATAGCTTCTGGTTACTCTCCCTTCATCCATTCTTGTTTCCCTAGAGTCCATTCTCTACACAGTAGCCAGGATGATCCTTTAAAAACATAAGTCAGATAACACTGCTCCCTTTGTTAAAACCTTGTAATGGCTTTCCATAAGACTTAGAATAAAAGTCAAACTCCTTTCCATGCCTATGATATCTTATATGATCTGGCCCCTGGCTACCACTTTAAAATCATCTCTGATCACTCTCCCCTTGCTTCCTCCATTTCAGCCACACTGGCCTCCTTGCTGTTTTTTGAACAAGTCAAGCACATTCCTACCCCAAGGATTTCTGCATTTGTTGTCCCAAAGCCTAGAATATTTCTCTGTCAGAGAGCTTTGTGGCTTACTCCCTCGTTCATTCAGGTATTGCTCAAAGAGAACTTGTCTTACTATCCTATCTAAAATAGTATTCCCCTTTCTAACACCCTCTATCCTCATACCCTGTTTTATTTTTCTCTTTATCACTACTTAATATTACATATTTATATATTTAATTTCTTATTATCTATTTCCCCCCATCCCTAAATGTAATCTCCCTGAGGATGATTTTATTCTATGCTGTGTTCCTAGAACCTAACAACAGTGTCTGGCACAAAACAGATTATTCTAAACTTGTTGAATATATAAAGATTCTGGAACCCAGGAATATCTCTTTTTGTTAATTATATAAATCATATCAGTTTATACTATAGTTTAAAATCTGGAAAGAAGTATTGTGCTTTTATAAGCTTCTACCATTGACCAAACAGACTAAGAAGCACCCCCTTAAAAATCTTTAGACTAATTACTTTGTTGGAGATAGTATTTTCTGCTGGTGAAAGGGAAAGTGTCTTGCCTAGTGGGTCTTTAAAAAATTTTAATTCAAATTTGTTTAGAGCCAGCTGCTCACTTTTTCCTAAATTATTGACTCTGTAATTCAATTAAAAGGAGGGGGTAGAGGGAGAGAGGGAAGGAGAGAGATAAAGAGAGAGAGGGAGAGAGGTGAAGAGTTTTCACTTTATTTTATTTTGGTTTGGTTTTTTTAACTGACAAAAATTACATAGATTTATCATGTACAATATGTTATTTCAAAATATGTATACATTGTGGAATAGTTACATTGAACTAATCAACATATGCATTACCTCACACACTTATCATCTTTATGTGGTGAAATTAAAATTCACTCAGTACTTTTCAAGTACACAATATGCTGTTATTAACTATAGTCACCATGATGTACAATCGATCTCTTGAACTTATTCCTCCTATGTAACTAAAATTTTCTAACCATTGACCAACATCACCCCACAGTCCCTGTTAACCAACATTCTATATTCTATTCTCTACTTTTATGGGTTCAACTTTTTCAGATTCGACATATAAGTGAGATCACGTGGTATTTGTCTTTTTGTACCTGGCTTATTTCACTTAATGTAATACTCTCCATGTTCATTCACATTGTCTCAAATGATAGAATTTCTTTCACTTCAAAGCTGAATAGTATTCCAATTGTGTATATATACCACATTTTCTTTATCCATTAAGCCATTCATAGATATTTAGGTTGATTTCATATCTTGGCTATAGTGAATAATGCTGCAATGAACATGGGAGTGCAGGTATTTCTTCAACATACTGATTTCTTTTCATTTGGATATATGCCCTGCAGTGGGATTACTGGATCATATGGTAGTTATATTTTTAATTTTTTGAGGAACCTCCATACAGTTTTCCATAATGGCTATAAAATTTACATTCCCACCAATAGTGTACAAAGATTCCCTTTTCTCCACATCCTCATCGCCTTTTTGACGATAGCCATTCTAATAGGTTTGAGGTAATATCCCATTATGGTTTTAACTTGCATTTCCCTGATGGTTAGTGATGTTGAGCATTTTTTAATATATTGGCAGGCCATTTGTATGTCATCTTTTCAGAAATGTCTATTCAGATCCTTTGCCATTTTTAAAATCAGGTTATTTTTACTGCTATTGAGTTGATTGAGTTCCTTACATATTTTAGAAATTAATCTCTTATCAAACATATGGTTTGCAAATTTGTTTTTCCATTCCATAGATTGTCTTTTCATTCTGTTGACTGTTTCTTTGACTATGCAGAAGTTCTTTAGTTTGAGGTAATACCATTTGTTTAGTTTGGCTTTTGTTGCCTGTACTTTTGGGTTCATATTCAAGAAATCACTGTCTAGGTCTATGTCGCAAAGTTTTTCTCCTATTTTTTCTTCTGGTAGTTTTACAGTTTCAGGTCTTATGTTTAAGTCTTTAATTTATTTTGCATTGATTTTTGTAGATGTTGTAAGATAAGGATCTAATTTCATTATTTTGCATGTGGACACCCAGTTTCCCCAACACTATTTATTGAAGAACCTGTCCTTTCCCTATTGTGTGTTCTTGGCACCTTTGTTAAAGATCAATTTATCATAATGTGTGGATTTATTCCTGGGCTTTCTATATTTTTCTTCCTATTCTGTCATCTAAAGCAGGTGGTAAGCTAATATATACACTACCACACTGGAATTAGACACAATACTGAAAAAGAGCTATAGGTTTGCTAGAATTGATAAAAGTTTGAAAGTTTAAAGAAACTTCCACGAAACTCTACACATTCACCATAAACATAGGGCTCCTTTTCGTTCCAATATGATGCAAAATGTCAAGCTAATATCTAAAAGTTTCAGGATGTTTTCTTTTTCTAGGGCTGCCACAATAAAATACGACAGGGTGGTGGCTTAAACAAAATAAATTTATTTTCCTGCAGTTTGGGAGGTTGGAAGTCCAAGATCAAGGTGTTGGAAGGTTTGGTTTGTCCTAAGGCCTCTTTCCCTGGCTTACAAATAGCAGTCTTCTTGCTGTTTCCTCACATGGTGTTTTATCTGTGCGTGTGCATGTCTGGTGTCTTTCTTTGTGCCCAAATTTCCACTTCTTATAAGGACACCAATTAGACTGAATTAGGGCCCATCTTAATGGTATCGTTTTAACTTAATTACCTCTTTGAAGACTCTATCCCAAACACAGTCACAATCTGAGGTGCTTGAGATTAGGGATTAAACATATAAATCTTGCGGTAGACATGATTTAGCCTATAGTAGAGGATTATCATGGTAAAGAGGTATTAAAATGAACCTCTGTCATATTTATAGGAATTCCCCAGAAGACAGGTTTCCAAGTTGTTTTTTAACTCACTATGAAGTGAAATTTACAGAATGGTCAAATTTCACAACTCCACTTTAGTAATGAAATCTGGGATATATGATACCTTATTATGATACTATCCTTTTGTGAATTCATGGATGGTGACATTGCGATGATTGGAAGTCAGTATGTTAAAGATATCCATATAATACCAAAAACTCAAAATATCAATAGCCTGTTTTATCACATCATTTACACATCTAGAACTTGCTTGTTTCTGTGACCACTGCCTTTACTCTAAGTGGTATGGTAAGCTAAATAATGCCCCACCCCAGTATTTCCATATCCTAATCCCTGGAATCTGTAAATATGTTACCTTACATGGCAAAAAGGGACTGTGCTTATGTAATTAAGTTAAAAATCTTGAGATGGGAAGATTATCCTGGATTATGTAGATAGTCCCAATATAAGCACAGAGTTCTTACAAGAGGGAGGCAAGAAGGTCAAAGACAGAAGAAAAAGATGGGACATGGAATCAAAGGTTAGAATGATGTGAGAAAGGGTCCATGACCAAGGAATACAGGCAGACTTGAGAAACTTTTGAAAAAAGGCAAGAAAACAGATTATCTACTCACAACCTCCAGAAGGAACCAGCCCTGCCAACATCTTCACTATAGCCCAATGAGCCTAATTTTGGACTTGACATCTAGAATAGTAAGATAATAAATTCGTGTTGTTTTAAACAACTAAATGTGTGGTAATTTGTTACAGCAGTGACAGCAAAATAGGAAAAGTGGTCTTTGATTTTCAACAGTAGAAAGGTATACTAGAACTCTTTTTTAGGGAGTTACTTGGCAAATTGTTGAGTATATTGACACTGAGCACATCACAAAGTTCCTACCCACCCAACCCTAAACCCACTGCTCTGTTCCCTAAATCATAAAGCTGTAAGATAACAGCTGATAAGACCTTGTTGAAGGCAAGGGGATTATTTTGAATTTAACTATTAGCACCAAGGCCAATTTTCAAGGTTTAGAAACTTTAAGCTAGTTTACTACTCAGAGAGGAAAAGTAAACTCATAAGTATTATTTTGTGATAACACTGGCACACAGAAACAAAGTGAGTGGAAAACAACTCAATGAACTGTCTACAGGTGTATTAATTACTGACTGCTTTAATATGCTCCTTAATGTCTACTGAGCCCTTTGAAAAGTAGCAATAACCTGTTTTTCTATGTTTAGCCTAGACCCTCTATGCCAAGAAAAAGCTTTTTGTAATTTTTAAATAGATACAGGAAAAGAAATACGATATTATGAAAGTTTTTAAGGAGATGTTATAACTGCTAGCATCCTTTTGTACAGCACACTGCAATAGCATTTCTCGAAATCCAATTTGTGGAATTTCTCCCTGCAAGGATTAATAATGATGAATTATTCCCAATATATAAATATGGTGCTTGTAGATCTCTGATACACAGCGTCTATGAAAGTGGTGAAATTAAAAAAGGTTTCTACCTTGTGTTTACCACAAGAATCTCAGCTTCCTTCACATCATTCAAAATGTAACCTGCTAAATAAAAATAACCTCACAAATTGAAGACAGACGATATAGTTCTTGCTAAAAACCTTTAGGGATAAATATAATCACTATGAATATTCCAAAGGCCTTTTTTGCAGAAATGGAAAAGCAGATACTAAAATTCATATCAAATTGCAAGGGGCCTCAAATAGCCAAAACAATCTTGAAAAAGAAGAAAGAAGCTGGAGAACTCACAATCACCAATTTCAAAACATACTACAAAGTTATACTCATCAAAATAGGGTGGTACAGACATAAGGACAGACATATAGATCAATGGAATAAAATTGGGGGTCCAGAAATAAACTTACACATCTACGGACAATTGATTTTTGACAGTGGTACCAAGACCATTCAATGAGAAAAAAATATCTTCAATAAAAAATGTGACTGGGATGACTAGAAAACTACATGCAAAAGAATTAAGTTGGACCCCTACCTCATACCATATATAAAAACTACCTCCAAATGGATAAAAGACATAAGAGCTAAAACTGTATTGGGCAGTGATTCTGTTATATCTCACACTTACAAGAAAGACAAGGAAGAAAAGCTGTTTTCAAACTTGTTTACTAAGGACGACATTATGGCACCTACATATTACTATGATTAGGGAACTTATAACTAAGATAATCTCTAACAAGAAACATACAGTAGCATAAACGAACACTCAAAAAACGATAAAACAGAGACTTCTGATTTCCAGTCTGACATATAAAGAGCTTGGAAGTCATTACTCCCATTGTCATTATAAGGAAAAAAGCTAGACAAACTAAAAATTAATAGCTCTTCTTAGATCAATCAGAGAATTGAGGTCACAGGACAAGCTACTGTCCCCTAAATTGAGAGAAAAGTGGATACTGAAAACCACAGTTTATTGAGATCAGAAGCTCAGGAACAGAAGCCCACTACTAAATCCAGTACTGGAAGGAAAACAAACAATAACTGATGAATTCCTGGAGGCTCAATGTGGACTAGCTTTACACTTAAAAACTCTGAGAGTTCCTTTTAGAGGGGCTCCCACATCTTCATGAGTTTTACCCCCAGGAGCCCCAACAGGTTCTCAACATGAGGATTAGAGAAAAGTCCCCTCATGTTTCTAGTAGGAGGAGGGGGAAGAACAACCACTCGAAATATGCCCAGAGCATTCTGTTCTCCTTCACAAATCCCTGCTGCCCTCAAAGGAAACTATTTTACCAGACCCTAACTTAACCAGGTTTTATCAATGCCTAACCAACCATAGGGAAGGGAAATACCCAATTCCAGCCCCCATTAGCTTCTCAGGTGGGGTAAAGGAAATAACTAACTCCAGCCCCCTCCAGGATTCCTGTATCACCTAGTAGGAGGAAAAAAACTGAGAAGAAGGTCACAGCACAGGAGCACAAGCTCACTAAAAGACTAAGAACTAATTATAACACTATAGAATATATCCCCTGTCCCCACTGCTTACCACCACATGGATCAGGCTCCTGTATAATAACAGGGGATTATAGCTGGAACGACTGTAACAGACTCTATATAAGAAGTCATCTCTCCAAAATAAATAAATGGGACCTGATCAAATTAAAAAGCTTCTGCACAGCCAAAGAAACTGTCACAAGAGCAAACAGACAACCTACAGAATGGGAGAAAATTTTCGCATGCTACAAATCTGATAAAGGGCTGATAACCAGAATCTACTTAGAACTCGGGAAAATCAACAAGAAATAATCAAACAACCCTATAAAAAAGTGGGAAAAGGACATGAACAGAAACTTTTCAAAAGAAGACAGAATAATGGCCAAAAAACATATGAAAAAATGCTCAACATCACTGACCATCAGGGAAATGCAAATCAAAACCACAATGAGACATCACTTATCTCCAGTGAGAATGGCCTTTATCAAAAAGTCCCAAAACAATAAATGTTGGCGTGGATGCGGAGAGATAGGAACACTCATACATTGCTGGTGGGACTGCAAAGTAGTGCAACCTCTGTGGAAAGCAGTATGGAGATACCTTAAGGAGATACAAGGAGAATTACGATTTGATCCGGCAATCCCATTACTGGGCATCTACCCAAAAGAACAAAAGACACTCTATAAAAAAGACACCTGCACCCAAATGTTTACAGCAACACAATTCAATCGCAAAGATGTGGAAACAACCCAAGTGTCCATCAATACATGAGTGGATTAATAAAATGTGGTATATGTATACCATGGAGTACTATTCAGCTTTAAGGAACAATGGTGATATAGCACCTCTTATATACTCCTGGATAGAGCTGGAATGCATTCTACTAAGTGAGGTATCCCAAGAATGTAAAAACAAGCACCACATGTACTCACCATCAAATTGGTATTAACTGATCAACACATAAGTGCACATATAAGAATAACATTTATTGGATGTTGGGCGGTGGGAGGGGGGCAGGAGGGGACGGATATACATAAAGAGTGCAATGCGCGCCATCCAGGGGATGGACGTGCTTGATGCTTGGACTTGGTGGGGGGCAAGGACAACATACGTAACCTAAACATCTGTACTCCCATAATATGCTGAAATAAAAAAAAAAAAGTCATCTCTGGGGAACCCAAAGACAACAGAATAGGAAAAAGGATAGTAGAGGAAATTTTAGCCTCTGACACCTACAACTATACAAATAATGAGAACAGTCTAACTCCTAGCCAAATAAATATAAAACCTCACACGTAAGGCCTATTTTTCTGAGTTCTGTTGTCTGATAAATCATATTTGGCTCTTAATAAAAAAATTAAAAGGCATGCTGAAAGGCAAAATACAGTCTGAAGAGACAAAGAAATCCCAGAATCTGACTTAGATATGGCAGAAATTTGGAACTATCAGACCAGTATAAGGGCTCTAATGGAAAAAAATATGGACAACATACAAGAACAAATAGGTAATATAAATAGAGGGATGAAAACTCTTTGAAAGACTGAAAAATGCTAGAAATTAAAAACACTGTAACAGAAATGAAGAATACCTTTGAAGAATGCCTTCATCATTAGATTGGACAGTGGACAGGGAGCTTGGAGGTATGTTATAGAAACTCCACAAACTGAAAAATAAAGAGAAAAAAGAATAAAAAAAACACAGAACAGAATATTTAAGAATTGGGGGACATTTACAAAATGTATGACATATAGATAATGGGAATTCCATAAGAGGAAGAAAGAGAAAAAGGAACAAAGAACTATTTAGAGTAACAATGGCTGAAAATTTTGCAAAATGAATGAGACATGCTGTCTTTGTTTGTTTTCTGCTGCTATAACAGAATGTCACAAACTGTGTCATTTATAAAGAAAAGAGATGTTTTTGGTTCACAGTTCCAGAGGCTGGGAAAGATCAAGATCGAGGGGTTTCATCTAATGACGGTTCTCTTGCTGCATCATTACATAGTGAAAGGGCGAGCCAGCAAACAAGACAGGGAAATAAAAAGGGGGCCAAACTCCCAGGATAACTAATCTACTCCCACCATAATGGCATTTATTCATTCATGAGGGCAAAGCCCTCATGACCTCTTAAAGATCCCACCTCTCAACACTGCTACAATGGCAATTAAATTTTAACATGAGTTTGGAGGTGGCATTCAAACCACAGTGGTTGCCAAATCACAGATATAAGAAACTCAGAGAACACCAAGCAGAATTTAGCAAAAAATCTACACCTAGGCATATCATACTCGAGCTGCAGAAAATCAAAGACAAAATCTTCAAAGAAGCCAAAAGAAAAAAATGCCTTACTTATAGAGAAACAAAGATAAGAATTACATTGAACTTCTCTTCAAAAGAGAAGTTCATCTTGCAATCAAGATGAATGGATTGAAATATCTAAAATGATAAAGGAAAAAATATACCAATCTAAAATATTGTATCCAGCAAAATAATACTTCAAAAGTAAAGAAGAAATAAAGACTTTCTCGAACAAACAAAACAAGAATTAAGAAAATTCATTGCCAGTAGATCTGTCTCGGAGGAAATGTTGAAAGTAGTTCTTCAGAAAGAAGGACAATTATATAGGTCAGAAAGCCAGACCTACATAAAGATAAAAAGACTGTTCAAAAAGGGATAAATGAAATTTACAAATATTTTACAGCTAACCCTTGAACAACGCAAGGGTTAGCAGTGCCAATGCCACATCTACCATACAGTTGAAAATCCGCGCATGACTTTTGACTTCCCAAAAACTTAACTACTAATAGCCTCCTGTTGACTGGAAGCCTTATTGATAAAATAAACAGTTGATAAACACATATTCTGTATGTTATGTATTATACACTGTATTCTTACAATAAAGCTAGAAAAATGTTATTAAGAAAATCATAAGAAAGAGAAAATATATTTACTATTCATTAAGTGGAAGTGGATCATCATAAAGTTCTTCATCCTCGTTGTCTTCACACTGAGTAGGCTGAGGAGGAGGAAGAAGAGCTGGGGTTGGTCTTGCTGTCTTGGGGTGGCAGAGGCAGAAGAAAATCTGGGTATAAGTGGACTTGCACAGTTCAAACTTGTGTCGTTCAAGGATCAGCTGTGTTTTCCTTATTCCTAATTGATCTAACAGATAACTGTTGCTCAAAATAACAATAGAAACAATGTATTCAGTGATTATAGCTTATGGATATTAGAAATGAATGACGATAATAAGGATGGGAGAGAGGAATTGGGAATACTTTGTCATAATGTGTGGAAATTACCCATGAAGTAGTATAGTGTTATTTGAAACTAGACTTAGAATAGTTGGTAATACATCTAACGTATATGACAAATTCTACAGCCATCACTAAGAAAACTGAAAAAAGAAATACAGGCTGAGTATCATTTATCCAAAATGCTTGGGACCAGAAGTGTTTCAGATCTTTATGGATTTTGGAATATCTGCATTATACTTACCAGTTCAGCATCCCTAATCCAAAAACCTGAAATCTGAAATACTCCAATAAACATTTCCTTTGAAAGTCACATTGGTGCTCAAAAAGTTTTAGATTTTGGATTTTCAAATTAGGAATGTTTAACCTATATAATGAATGTGCTAAGAGAAGAGAGTAAATGGAACATTTTTTTAAATGCTCAGTTAAAACCAGGGAAGGCAGAAAAAGAGTGGAAGACAAAATATGACACCAAGAACATGGCAACAAAAATAAAATAGTTACAAATGTGTTCAATATTAATCCAACCATATCAATAATTACTTTAAATGTGAATTATCTGAATACACCAATTAAAAGATATACTTTCAGGGTGAATGAAAAAAAATCAAGACCCAACTATGTGTTGTCAATAAGAATCCCCTTTACATATAAAGACACAGATAGCTTACAAGTAAAAGAGATGAGATATAACATGCAAACACTAATGAAAAGAAAGTTAGAGTGGCTGTATTATTTTTAGACAAGCAGACTTCAGAGCAGGGAAAATTATCAGGCATAAAGAGAGGTACTACATAATAATGAATGGATTAAACTTCAAAGAAGACACAACAGCTCTTACTGTGTATGCTCCTAAAAACAAACTATCAAAGTATTGGAGGCAAAATCTACTAAAACTGTAAGAGAGAAATAGATGAATCTACTATGATAGTTAGATATTTCAACACCATGCTATCAGCAATTGACATATCCAGCAAGCAGAAAAATCAATAAGAACACAGTTATACAGAACAGCACTAACAATCAACTGGATTTAATTGACATCTATAGAATATTTCATCTAAAAACACAATACGTATTCTTCTCAGTCTCACATGGAACACACACCAAGATGGACCTTATTCCGGGCCATAAGACACACCTTAATAAATTTAAAAGAACAGAAATATTAGTCATTCAATGTATGTTCCTGGACCAGAATGAAATGAAATAAGAAATCAAAAATAGAAATATAGCTGGAAAATCCCAAAATATTTAAAGCAGACAAAAACATATACTGGGGAAAAGAATCCCTATTAAATAAATGGTGCTGGGAAAATTGGATAGCCACACGTAGAAGACTGAAACAGGATCTGCACCTCTCACCACTCACAAAAATCAACTCACGATAGATAACAGAATTAAACCTAAGGCATGAAACTATAAGAATTCTAATAAAAAATGTTGGAAAAACTGTTATAGACATCAGCCTAGGGAAAGAATTTATGAAGAAGACCCCAAAAGCAATCATAGCAACAACAAAAATTAATCAATGGAATCTGATCAAATTAAAAAGCTTCTGCACACCCAAGGAAACAATCATTAGAGCGAACAGAAAACCTACAGGATGGGAGAAAATATTTGCATGCTATACATCCCATAAAGGGCTCTTAACTAGAATCTATAAAGAACTCAAGCAAATCAGCAAGAAAAAAATCAAACGATCCCATTAAAAAGTGGGCAGAGGCCAGGCGCGGTGGCTCAGGCCTGTAATCCTAGCTCTCTGGGAGGCCGAGGCGGGCGGATTGTTTGAGCTCAGGAGTACGAAACCAGCCTGAGCAAGAGCGAGACCCTGTCTCTACTAAAATTAGAAAGAAATTAATTGGACAACTAAAAATATATAGAAAAAATTAGCCGGGCATGGTGGTGCATGCCTGTAGTCCCAGCTACTCGGGGGGCTGAGGCAGGAGGATCGCTTGAGCCCAGGAGTTTGAGGTTGCTGTGAGCTAGGCTGATGCCACGGCACTCTAGCCCAGGCAACACAGTGAGACTCTGTCTCAAAAAAAAAAAAAAAGTGGGCAGAAAACATTAACAGAAACTTTTCAAAAGAAGATAGACTAATGGCCAACAAACATATAAAAAAATGCTCAATATCTCTGATCATCAGCGAAATGCACATCAAAACCACAATAAGATACCACATAACTCCAGTGAGAATGGCCTTTGTCAAAAAGTCCCAAAACAACAAATGCTGGTGTCAGTGAGGAGAGATAGGAACACTCGTACACTGTTGGTGGGACTGCAAACTAGTATAACCTCTATGGAAAGTAGTATGGAGATACCTCAAAGAACTAAAAGTAGAACTACCATTTGATCCAGCAATCCCACCACTGGGGATTTCCCCAAAGGGAAAAAAGACATTCTATAAAAAAGACACCTGCACTCAAATGTTTATAGCAACACAATGCACAACTGCAAAGAGGTGTAAACAACCCAAGTGCCTATCAATACGCGAGTAGATTAATAAAATGTGGTATACACACACACACACACACACACACACACACACACATACATACACACCATGGAGTACTACTCAGCCACAGAAAATGGTAAACTAATACCTCTTGTATTAACCTGGATGGAACTGGAGACCATTTTTCTAAGCAAAGTATCACAGGAATGGAAAAAAAAACACCACATGTACTCACCATTAAATTGGAACTAATTGATCAACACTTATGTGCACACATGGCAATAACATTCATCGGAAATCCAGCAGGTGGGAGGTGGGAGGAGGGGATGGATAAATTCACACCTAATGGCTACAATGCACACTATCTGGGTGACGGACACATTTATAACTTTGACTCAAACAGTACAAAAGCAATTCATGTAACCAAAACGTTTGTACCCCTTAATATTCTGAAATAATATATATACATAAAAGCACATTTCCAAATAACAAATGAGTCAAAGAAGAACTCCCAAGAGAATTTTTTTTAAATTTGAAATAAATCAAAATGAAAATATAACATCAAAATCTGTAGGATACAAATAAAGCAGGAAATTTACAGAACTGAATGCATATATCAGAAAAGAAGAAACATTTAACATCAATAATCTAATATTCCACCTTTGAAAACTAGAAAAAGAAGAGCACATTTAATCCAAATTGAGCAGAACAAAGAAATAATACAAATTAGAGCAGAATTCAGTGAAATTGAAGAAGATAACAAACAATAGAGTTAAAAAAGAAAAGAATTTCAAGTCAACAACTAAACTGTACACCTTAAGGAACCAGAAAAAACAATTGATAAACTAAACCCAGAGCCAGGAGAAGAAAGGAGACAATAAACATTAAAGTGAAGATAAATAAAGAGTAGAAAAACAATAGAGAAAAATCAGTAAGATCAAATGTTAGTACTTGAAATGAAAAAAAAATGGATAAACCTTTAGCTAGATTGACTAAAAAAAGAGAAGACTCAATAAAATCAGAAATGAAAGTAGAAACATTATTACCACTTTTACAAAAATAAAGAAGATTGTAAGAGAGTATTATGAACAACTGTATGCCAGCAAATTGGGTAACCTAGATGAAATGGACATATTCCCAGAAACACATACCCTACTAACACTGAATAATGAAGGAATAGAAAATGTGAATAGACTTGCACCTAGTAAGGATATCGACTCAGTAATCATAAAACCACCCAACAAAGAAAAACACTGGACCATATGGTTTTACCGGTGAACTCTATTAAACATTTAAAGGACAATTAACAGTAACCCTTCTCAAACTCTTCAAAAAAATGGAAGAGGAGGGAACACTTCCTAATTCATTCCATGATGCCAACGTTAGCCTGGTACCAAAGCTACAGCCAACATACCTTATGAATACTGATGCAAAAGTCTTCAACAAAATACTAGCAAACCAAATTCAGCAGTATATTTAAAGAATTATACTCCATGGTCAAGTGGGATTTATTCCTGGAATGTAAGGGTGGTTCAGCATATAAAAATTAAACAATGTAATGTACCCCATTCACAGAATGAAGGGAAAAAATATATATCTCTTTCATATAGAAATAGCATTTTACAAAATCCAACATCCTTATATGAAAAAAAAAAAGCAAAAAAACTTCAACAAAGTAGGAATAGAAGTAAATCTCTTCAACAAAATAATGGCCATATAGGAAAAGCCCACAGCTAACAACATACTCAAGAGTGGAAGACTGAAAGCTTTCCCTTAAGATCAGTAACAAGACAAGGATGTCCACTTTTTCCACTTCGATTAAATATAGTACTGGAAGTTTTAGGCAAAGCAATCAGGCAAGAAAAAGAAATAAAAGGCATCTCAATTGGAATGGAAAAAAATATAAGTATCTATGTTAACAGATGACACGATTATATATGTAGAAAACCCCAAAGGTAACACACAAAAATGATTAGATCTAATAAACAATTTTAGCAAAGTTGAAGGATACAAAACCAACAAACAAAAATGTGCTGTATTTCCATATACTAACAATGCATAATCCAATAAGGAAATTAAAAACAATTTCATTTACAGTAGCATAAAAAATAAAATACTTAGGAATATGCTTAACTAAGGAGACCAAAGACTTGTACACAAAAAACTTGAAAATATTACTGAAAAATTAAAGAAGATATAAATAATTGGAAAGATATCCTGTGTGCATTTATTGGAAGACTTAATATTGTTAAGATGTCAATACTATCTAAAGTGATCTATAAGATTCAGTGTAATCCGTATAAGAATCCCAATGATATTTTTTTGCAGAACTAAAAAAACCCATCCTAAAATTTATATAGAGTTTCAAGGGACCCCCAAATAGATAAAACAATCTTGGAAAAGAAGAGCAAAGTTGGAAGAATAATACTTCCTGATGTCAAAAGCTTACTATATAACTAAAACAATCTGAACAGTATGGTACTGACAAAAAGACAGACATAATTAAATATAAACCAATGAAATAGAATATAGAGCCCAGAAATAAACCCTGGAGTATATGTCATTAAATAAAAAGATTTTTGACATGGGTAAAGACTATTTAATGGGGGAAGTACAGTCTTTTAAAGAAATAGTGCTGGAAAAACTGGATATCCACATGCAAAAAACATAAAATTGGACCTTCACTTACTCCATAAACAAAAAAATTAACCCAAAATGAATTAACGACTTAATAAAGAAAGTAGAATAGTGATTACCAGGGGCTGATGGGAGGGGATAATGGGGACTTATTTTTTAACAGGTATGGGGAGTTATTTCTTAATAGGTATAAAGTTTCAATTTGGGATGATGAAAAGTTCTGGAGATTGACAGTGGTGATAGCTGCACAGGAATGTGAATATACTTAATGCCACTGAATTGTACACTTAAAAGTGGTTAAAATGGCAAATTTAATGTCATGTGTATTTTATCATAATTTTTAAAAATTATTTTAGAAATATTATTTAAAAATATTATTTAAAAAATATTTAAATGTACAACACAAAGGGCAAACCCTAAAGTATACTAGCGACTTTAGTTAATAATAATGTATCAGTTTTCATTTATCACTGGTAAAAAAATACACCACACTAAATACAAGATGCTAATAAAATGGGAACCTGTGTGCAGGGGGTGGCAGAGTGGAGGGGTGGGGAAAGAAGTAGTATATGGGAGCTCTCTGTATGTACTTTCTGCTCAGTTTTTCTGTGAACCTAAAACTGCTCAAAAACATAAAATCATTTTTTAAAAAGCCAGTATTATTGCATTTTGGTTTATTACTTCTGTTTTTGTCCTATATTTCTTAAAAGCCAAATGCATAAAACTATAATTATAAATCTATGTTAACAGGCACACGGTATATAAAGTTTGAGTTTGTGACAATAACAACATAAAAGAGGGGGACTGAGCAGGCGCAGTGGCTCATGCCTGTAATCCTAGCACTCTGGGAGGCCGAGGCAGGAGGATCCATTGAGGTCAGGAGTTCAAGACCAGCCTGAGGAAGAGCGAGACCCCATCTCTACTAAAAATAGAAAAAAAATTAGCCAGTCAACTAAAAATAGAAACAAAAAATTAGCCGGGCCTGGTGGCTGGTGCCTGTAGTCACAGCTACTTGGGAGGCTAAAGCAGAAGGATCACTTGAGCCCAGGAGTTTGAGGTTGCTGTGAGCTAGGCTGACACCACGGCACTCACTCTAGCCGGGGCAACAAAGCGAGACTCTGTCTCAAAAAAAAAAAAAAAAAATAGAGGGGGACTGAGCTGTCAAGGAGCACAGTATTACATACCAATGAAACTAAGGTGGCATTAATTCAAACTTGGGTGTTGTATAGTTTAGATATTAATTGTAACACCCAGGGTGACCACTAAGAAAAAGCTAAAAAACATATAAAAAAAGAAATGAGAAGTGAATGAAAGTGGCATACTAGAGAAACCATCAAATTGTTTTCCACAGTGGCTGTACCATTTTACATTCCCATCAGCAATGTACAAGGGATCCAATTTCTCCACATCCCTTCCAACACTTACCTTCCATTTTTTAAAATTTTATAGACATGCCAGCAGATGTGAAGTTAGGTATCATAATGGTTTTGATTTGCATTTCCCTAAAGACTAATAATGTTGAGCATCTTTTCATGTGCTTGTTGGCCACTTATATATCTTCTTTGAAGAAATGTTTATTTAAGTCCTTTTCCTAGTTCTTAATTGTGTTATTGATCTTTTTATTGATTGGTAAGAGTTATTTAAATATTAAATACCATTATTTTTGGTATATCAGAAAAATCACATTACTTTACTAGGAGTGACAATGAAAAAGGTGCAACCTTTGAGCCATTTTTTCTTGTTTCTTATCCACTTGGGATTTATAAACCAAGGGATGATACTCACTTGAGTTTTTGTTTTTTATAATAGACTAGTTTTGATTCAGAAGAAATGATTATCTGTTTAGGAAACTGAAGATCATAAAGAGCCCTCCTCTAGGAGCATAAGCTTTTTTGTACTTGGTCATTGTTTCACTGAGGGTTGAATCTTCATCTCCGGACCAGGGTTTCTCATTTAAGGTGCTTTGGAGAGCATGAAGTTTCTTCAATTGTGTTATCTCAATGAAATAAACCCCTGCTGGAGAACAAAAGATATTGATGTAAAATTCATAATTAAATGTATATACTGCTTAGGGTCACTTTAGTGCAATCAGATTATGGGATTTGCTGTAGCACAGAATGGAGTTTTAACATAGGAAACCAGATCATGTGTTTGCACTAATTGCCATTTTCTCACTTTTCAATCTGGATCATAGATTTCTGTGTGTCTAACTTTCTTCTCTGGTGAATAAGTCAACAATCTCTCCAAAAAATTAACACTAGCAAGGTCTAGACATGTTTGAAAATCCTTCAAATATGACTTTAGAGAAAGAAAAATATTCTTAGCTAAGAAAATCGAATTTCATACTTACAGAACCTATTCCCAACAGCTGCAAGTCCTCAACAGGGTTAGTAATAATAAGACACCATTAATTGTGAATAAAACATTAACAAAAATGTGTTAACTATGTTTTAGAAAATAAATGGTTAGATTTTTAAAAAAGAATTTTACTAAGAATTATCCTATAATATGAAGATGATCAACTAAACAGTTTCTCTTAACACTACCAAGATAACTTTTATAGGGTTTGAATATAACATTCCTTTAAAAAAAGCTTAATAATCTTACTGCTGAATTACATCATCTACTAGAATTTTAAATAATCATTTATTATCATGCTAATTATCGATGATTTATATAATTATCTAAAGTGTCTCAACATATTTGAGACAATTAAAATAATAAAAGGTCTTATTAACTCATAATAGTAAACTCCCAAATTTGTTAGCACTATGAGAATTCTTTTCTTCTCTTTGCATATCAGGAGTTTTGAATATTAAGTTCAGGCAAAGCAAAAATGCTTTTCTCTCCAGACATTTCCTCAGCCCCTAAAATCTTTCTAATTAGCATTTTGCTACTTACAAACTGATTTTCTTTCTTTAAGGGGAAATTCGTATTTCTGATCTTATTCTTTTCTGTAAGTTAAGAGAACTTATATATTGTATTCATCATTAGTAAAAACGTAAATTAAAACAAAGAGATACCATTTTCATTTAACAGATCAACAGGTACCTTTAAATATGTAAATACTCAGAACTGCTGGTAAGTGTGTAGAACAAGAGACTGTGATATACTGATAGGGTATAAAATGATATAATCCCTTTGTAAGGAGATTTATAATGTCTATTAAAATGAAAAATGCCTATGACTCAGGAGTCCACTTCTCAGAATCACCCAGAGAAACAACCATGTAAGACTATGAATTATTATGCAAAACTAATAAGAAAGAGATAAATATATAATTAAATGGAAAAATCTCCAAGATACACTATTGAAAAAAAGCTGCATAATAATACATATACTATGATAACATTTAATATTCTAAAAAAAATTTTTAGAATACTTAGATATATTTGTATGTAGGTAATATACAGAAAAGTTCTAGAAAGTGACAATATGTATTACCTCTAGGAAGGAGACTGGGATTGGGGTTTATAGTTGAAGAAGCTTTTAACTTTATTTGTAATGGTCAATATTTTGAAACCAAAATGTATTAACGTATTATGAGTTGGCGTTTAAAGGGCCCAACAAATGTCAATCTTCTTCCTCCACCCAGGTTCTGAACAAACTGAGTAAAAGGAGTAAAGCAGATGAGAGATCCACAAAAAACCTTTGTTACTGACAAATCTGATACAGAAGAATATGACTCAGATCTTTTGGCAAGAAGCCTTCTCAAAAATGAATCCTAAAATTTGACACACTATGTCATCCAATTAAAAACTGGGACCCTATTCCAGCCTATACTTGAAAACTTATGTTACAGAGAAGCAGAGTAGGACACAGCTCTCTGTGGGAAGGCCATCTTCCAAAGAGAAAGGAAAGAGGGAAGGGCAAGAGTGAGTAAGGGTGGGGACACAGAAAAGCCAGAAATGTTATTCTAATAAAGATCCCTCCACAAGGAAGACTGAGGCAGTACAAAGGCAATTTATGTAACCAAAGCATTTGTACCTCTGTAATACTGTGAAATTAGAAAAAAAATTAAAAAATGTATATCATGGAGTACTACTCAGCCATAAAAAACAAGGGTGAACTAATACCTCTTGTATTATCCTGGATGGAGCTGGAGCCCATTCTCTGAAGTGAAGTATCATAAGAATGGAAAAACAAACACCACATGTACTCACCATTAAATTGGCATTAATTGATCAACACATGTGTGCACATATAGAAGTAACATTCATTGGGTGCCAGGGAGGCGGAAGGTTGGGGGAATGAGTAAATTCATACCTAATGGGGGCGGTGCATACTTTCTGGGAGATGGGCACGCTTGTAGCTCTGACTTGGGTGGTGCAAAGGCAATATATGTAACCAAAATGTTTGTACTCTCACAATATTCTGAAATAAAAAAAAATTTTAAAAAGTGGATAAGCAGTATTATTCCCTAAAAACATGTATAAATAAAATTTTTTAAAAATAAACTGTTCTTTTTTTTTTAGGGAATATGGAGGCTTTGGTGACCTTGAGGGCAGAGTTTCAGTTGAGTAGTAGAAAAAGAAACTAAATTGTAATTGTGTGAGGACTGAATAGGAGATGTGAAAGCAGAAATAATAAATGTAGAAAATTTTATTGTTGTAAAAGGGTGGAGAAAAAGAGGGTGGTAGTTGGAAAAGTATGTGAGATTAGTGCTGGGGAAAGAATTTTTTTCCCTTCCAATGGGAAAAATATTTATATTTTTCATGCAGATATGGAAAAACCTATAGAAATAGTAATGTTAAAATACAGGAGAGTGGAGATAATCAGGAAGGCAAAGTCCCTAAGAAAAAGCAAACACTGAATTAAAAGGAGACATAAAGTTTTAAAATAATAGTTGGAGACTTCAAACACCACACTCAATAACAAGCAGAACATCTAGACTCAAGATCATAAAGAAATAAAGAACTTGAACAATGCTATAAATCAACTAGACCTATCAGGCATATACAGAACACTGCATCAAACAATAGCAGAAAATATATTCTCCTAAAATAAGTTGCAATGAACTTTAAAAGATTGAAATCACATGAAATATCTTCACCTACAATGGATGAAGCTAGGAATCAATGCCGGAAGGAAAAATGGAAAACTTACAAACATGTTGAAATAAAACAACACACTCTTAAACAGCCAATGAGTCAAAGAAGAAACCTCAAGGAAATCAGAAAATACTCAGAAATGAATGAAAACAAAAACACAACATTCCAAAACCTATGGGATGCAGCAAAGGCAGTGATGAGAGAGAAGTTTATAGCCGTAAACACCTACATTAAAAAATAAGAAGATCTCAAATCAATTATCTAACTTTACACTTCGAGGAACGAGGAAAAAAGCAAACTAAACTCATAACTAGCAGAAGGAAGGAAATAATAAAGATTAGAGTAGAGATAAGCAAAATAGAGAATGGAAAAATAGTAGAGAGAATCAATAAAACCAAAAGTTGGTTCTTTTAAAAGTTCAAGAAAATTGATAATTCTTTAGCTAGACTGTCAAAACAAGAAGACACAAATGACTAAAATCAGACATGAAAGTGGGAACATTATTACCAATCATATAGAAATTTTAAAAGAATAAAAGAGAACACTATGAATATTTATACACCAACAAATTAGATAACCTAAGTGAAATAAACAATTTCCTACAAACATAAAAATTACCTAAAGTGACTCAAAAAGGAATAGAAAATCTCAACAGTCCCCTAAATATTAAACAGATTGAATCAGTAATCAAAAACTTCCCAAAAAAGAGAATTTCAGGACCAGACGGTTCCATTAGAGAATTCTAACAAATGTATAAAGAAGAATTAAGACAAACCCTTATAGAACTCTTCCAAAAAAAGAGAAGTACATTTCTTAACTAATTCTATGGAACCAGCATTACCCTGATACCAATGCCAGATGAAGACATCACAAGGAAAGAATATTATAGACAAATAACCCTTATGAATAAAGATGCAAAAATTCTCAACAAAATACTAGCACACCAAATCCAACAGCATATTACAAGGATTATACACCATGACCAAGTGTGATTTATCCAAGAAATGCAAGGGTGGTCAACATAAGTATGTCAACTCATGTAATATTCGACTTGAATAGAACAAAATAATCCCCACACAATCATCTCCACTGATGGAAAAAAGGCATTTGATAAAATCCGATACCCTTCCATAATAAAAACATTCATAAAATTAGGCATAGAAAGGAACTTCCTTAACGTGTTAAAAGGCATTTATGAAAAACTCACAGTTAATTTCATATTTAATAGTAAAAGACTGAAAGCTTTCACTGGGAAGATCAGGAACAAGACAACATGTCTACTGTCACCACTGCTATCCAGCATTGTGGTGGAAGTTATAAGCAGAGAAATTAGACATGAAAAAAGAAATAAATGACATCCAAATAGTAACAAAAGAAGGAAAATTACTTCTATTTGTAGATGACATGATCCCATAGATAGAAATTCCAAAAAAATCTACCAAAAGCTGCTAGAGTTAATAAATAAATTCAGCAAACTTGCACCTTAAAAAATCAACACACAAATATTGGTTATGTATTTACATACCAGCAATGAACAATATGAAAAGGAAAGTAAGAAAACAATTCCATTTACAATAATATATAAAAGAATGAAATACCTAAGAATAAATTTAAATAAGGAGATATTGATTTATATACCTAAAACTATAAAATATTGCTAAAAGAAATTAAAGACCTAAATACATGGAAAGGTATTCTGTGTTCATGGATTGGAAACTTAGTATCATCAAAATGGTAATACCTCCAAAGTAATCTACAGATTCAATGCAATCTCTATCAAAATCTCAACGACATTTTTTGTATAAGTGGAAAAGGTGATTCTAAAATTCACATGGAACAGAAAGTGATTCAGAATAACAAAAACAATGTTAAAGCAAAAGAACAAGGTTGGAGCACTCATACTTCCTGATTTCAAAATTTACTACAAGGCTACTTTAACCAAAGCACTACAGTACTTGATGAGACATAGAGGACTAGTTTCATTCTTCTATATATGGATATCCAGGTTTCCCAGCACGATTCAAAATAGATTGTACACTTAAATGTAACTATGGATCTACTAGAAAAAAACATAAGGGAAACACTTTAGGACATTGGTCTGGGCAAAACTTTTATGGATAAGGCCTCAAAGCCACAGACAACAAAAGATATAAGCCAAATGGAATTATATCAAACTAAAAAGCTTCTGCACAGCAAAGGACACAGTCAACAGAGTGCAGTGAAAACCTGTAGAATGGGAGAAAATATTTGCAAACTATTCATCTCATGAGTGATTAATATCCAGAATATACAGTCATATTTTGCTTAACAACAGGGATACTTTCTGAGAAATGCGTCGTTAGGTGATTTCATTATTGTGAGAACACCATAGAGTGTACTTACATAAACCTGATTGTATAGCCTACTACACACCTAGGCTATGTAGTATAGCCTATTGCTTCTAGGCTACAAACCTGTCAGCATGTGACTGTACTGAATACTGTAGGCAACTGTAATACAATGGTAAATATTTGTGTATCTAAACATATAAAAGGTACAGTAAAAATACGGTATTATAATCTTAATGGGCCACCCTCATATATGCGGTCCATCGTTGACTGAAACATTATTATGCAGCACATGACTGTACAAGGAACTCAAACAACTCGACAGCAAAAGAACCAAATAATCTGATTTAAAAATGGCCAAATTGATCTGAATAGACCATACTTCAAAAGAAGATACACAAATGGCCAAAAAGTACATGAAAAAAATCCTCAACATCACTGATCATCGGAAAAATGAAAATCAAAACCACAATGAGATATCATCTCACCCCAGTTAAAATGATTATTATCAAAAAGAAAAAAAGTAACAACTGCTTGGAGAGGATATAAATAAAAGGGAACTCTTATATACTGTTGAGAAGAATGTAACTTCTGCCATTATGGAAAACAGTATGGAGGTTCCTCAAAAAATTAAAAACAGAACTACCATATGATCCAGCAATGCCACTACTAGGTATATATCCAAAGGAAAAGAAATCAGTATGCCAAAGAGGTATCTGTACTCCCATGTTTATCGTAGCATTATTCACAACAGCCAGGGTACGGAATCAACCTAAGTGTCCATCAACAGATGAGTGGATAAAGAAAATGTGGTATATACACATAATGGAACACTATTTAGCTATAAAAAAAGAATGGAATTTTCTTATTTGTGGCAACATGGATGAGCCTAGAGGACATTATGTTAAGTGAAATAATCCAGGAACGGAAAGATAAATACCACATGTTCTCATTCATATGTAGAAGCTAAAAAAGTTGTTTCATAGAAGTAGAGATTAGAATAGTGGTTACTAAAGGCTGGGAAGGGGAGGGATGAGGGAGGGACAGGAGGAAGAAATTCTAGTGCTCTATAGCACCGTAGGGTAACTACAGTTAGCAATAATTTAGTTTGTATTTTCAAATAGCTAGAAAAGAGGATTTTGAATGTTCCCAAAACAAAGAAATGATAAACGTTTGAGGAGACATATACTAATTACCCTGATTTGATCATTACACATTGTATCAATGAACTAAAATATCACATTACACCCCATAAATATGTATAATTATTATGTGTCAATTAAAAATTTAAAAAATACTGAAGTACTGGCATAAAGACAGATAGAGACAAATGGAATAGAATTGAGACTCCAGAAATAAACCCACAAGTCCAAGGCCAATTGATTTTGACAATAGTACCAAGTCCATTTAATGGGGAAAGAAAAGACTCTTCAACAAATGGTGCTGGGACAACTGGATTTCCATATGCAAAAGAATAAAGTTGGACTCCTTCCGCATACCATATATAAAAGTTAACTCGAAATGGATCAACAGCCTAAACATAAGTTAAAACTATAAAACTTTTAGAAGAAAATAGGGGTAAATCTCTTCCTGACCTTGAATTTAGCAATGAATTCTTAGATATGACACCAAAAACACCAGTAACAAAAGAAAAAAACAGATGAATTAGACTTCATTGAAATTAAAAACTTTTGCACATCAAAACACAACATTAAAAGTGAACAAACAACCTACAGAATAGAAGAAAATATTTGTAAATCATATAGCTAATAAGGGGTTTGTATCCAGAATATGTGAAAAAAACTCCTACAATGCAACAGTAAAAAAACAAACAACCCAATTAAAAAATTGGCAAACATCTTGAATATACTTACTCCAAAGAAGATATGCAAAAGGGCAATAAGTACATGAAAAGATGCTCAACATCATAAGTCATTAGAGAAATTCAAATTAAAACCACTTCACACCTACCAGGACAGATATTTTAAAAATAATGGAAAATCACAACTATTGACAAAAAGTGGATAAATTGTGTGTTGTTGATGGGAATGCAAAATGGTGCAGTCACTGTGGAAAACAGTCTGGCAATTCATCAAAAAGCTAAACATACCATATGGCCAACCAATCCTACTTCTAGGTATATACTCAAAAGCATGGAGATCAGGGACTCAAATAGATACTTGTACTACAGTGTTCACTGCAGAATTATTTGTAATAGCCAAATGATAGAAACAACCTAAGTGTCCATCAACAGATGACACCCTAGGAACAATCTGGGAAAGGAGAGACCACTAACTTCTTGCTTTGACACAAATACACACTCCACACTCACCCTTCTCTTTAGCTGATGTTGGAAAATTCCATAGCCATCAACTGATTAAGTATGTGCTCCACAGGGCATTTGAGACACAATATTTCCAAAGGATCTGGTCCGATTGTATTGTGAAGATCTCCAACACTGAGAACAGTACCCAAAGCTGGTATTACAGGCTAGGGAAGTTCTGTGGATTAAAAAATAAGTTATAAAGAACTTCAAAAATCATCTAAATTGAAGCTGTACATTGCAAAAAAACCTACTGTTTTTTTTTCCCCTCTTAATGCACAAGGTGTAGCCGATTGTCCTTCATTTTAACTCCTAGATGTAGGAAAGACAGGTTCATGCCTGACTTTAATAGAAATTAACTAGGGATAGCTGTTAAAACTAGAGGTATATTACATCACATTGAGATTTTCCAGTTTAGGCCTTCCCCTAAATGCATAACAAGTTAGGAGAGAGAGGAAGATCAACAGAATGACCAGCACTGGTACACTGATCCTGATATCAACATTTCCAAATTCTGGGCAGCAAATTAACAGCAAAAGAGGTAGAGGGTAGGAGTAGAAGTGACCCCAGATCCCAATCTATACTATGTCATTCTATACACAAACCCCTACCTACAATACAGATTTGGTTAAGTATAAACAGGACCAGCTGAGGTAGTACAGACAACATGGCTTCAGCTCTGTCAACTATGTAAATAGATAGAATAGTAGGATTGTGAGAATTAATTTCTCCCTAAAGGGAAGAAATTACACACTCCTAAAGGACTTTGGTATCCTGTGGCTGAGTCATACATAGAGCTGAGCTCTGACCAAAAAGGATTAGCACAAACAAGGGGCTGCCACCAAGGACAGTTACAAATCACCAAGTCCATGAAACAAAAGGAGAAAACAAAAGCAAGGATGAAAGCCAACAGTCACCAAGGCAGGGCAGATGAGACTATGAAGAAGTTTCTTCAGATGATCCCTAGAAAGACCCTCCTCTGAGGCCCAGGACTGCAGAGCAAGGGAATCTTAGATGAGGCAGTAAATTTGGTACCCCTGGATAGGGAAGGAGCTATTGAGGGCACAGTAGGATTGGGTCCCTTCAGAACCACACTTCCCACGCAGCTATCCATGGCTTTGCTGAATGAAGGTGAGAACCAGGAATCCTCTTGGGGGTTAAAAAGCTTCAAGGCATCCTGATGAGACATCCTATGTGAAAGGCTGAACACAAGTTCTGGGACTCAGACTGGAATGAAAGCATCTGTGTTCCCTTCCTCCTGAGGTGCCTCCTTACTTCCTTCCCCAGAGCTGCCCAGACAGGGCTCCATTCCTCACTTGAAGCCCTATCAGTCAGAACCTACAGACAGCTAGTAGCACTGTCCTATCTTCTTGCATACAAGTCTACTCCTTGAACATGTTGAAACAAAAGAAATCTGTCAACGTGAACTTATTTTGTTTGTGACCCTCTACAGACACACAGACACAGACAGGGCTCCTCACCATCTTTATGATGTTTGTGCTTTTATCCCGCTGACTAGATTTCAACTGAATAACTAGGACAATGTTTTCACCAGTTTTAGCATGTAACTTTATTAACATGTAAATAAAATCTCAAAAGAATACATTTATATCAATATAAAGCATAGAAGTATAGCTTACTCAGGATGTATAGGTTCATTATTGGGTCACATTGCAGGAATACTAAAAATATTTCAATTTATATTATATAGCGCAATGAAAATCAACAAGCATTCAAGCTCTCAAGATTAATTGGTGTCTATAAAATTGCCTCCCTCAATAAACACAGAAAACATAAGCATAGAATTTATAATTATAATATGCATTGGTTTCATATTGCAACACCAAAAAACTGTTCAAGATTTTATGAGAACAGATGGGTATTCAGAGCTTGAGTATTAACCGTATGACTTTATCTCTCACCTCAGGATCACTGTGCTCTGCTAAGTCTTGTAGTTTCTGACCAAACTTTTTTGCTTCCTGGAATATGGAAATAAGTTCAGATTTAGTGAACTTTTCCTTGGTAAATAGCTTCCCCTTTTTTTTGAATTGGAAATTTATATTCTCAAATATTTCAATGATATTAAGAATATTGGCCTTTGATTCATTCTTGTTAAAGGGAGCAACCAGTGATGACAGTACCTCGGCACTGATCAGTTCTCTTGTATTGGCTTGATTTTTAGACAAGCACAAAAACACTTTTAACACATAAAACTTGATTTTGACATTTCCCTTATTTAACAAGGTGAGGAAATCTGGAATGTAATTGGCAATCACGTGGTGATCCTCAAAATTCACACTCAGGTGCACTAGTAATTTTAGATCAGCCAGTTGCCCAGGGGAGTTCAAGGGATAAGACATTATGTCCTTACAAACCTGATGTATGTATGACTCTCCTACGTCTGGTTCTTCAGGGGACTCAGAGTTATCATCCACCATACTTAAAGCTCTAGGGTGTTCTTTAATGTTAGGATTTTTGACCAAGTATTCAATCATAACAGTAATACCTACATCATGAATTATATCTTGGGTAAATGGATAAGCAGGACTGATGCCCATTGTCATCGTAGCTATTTCATGAATGAAAGGATCCCTAGTTAACTTAAGTAGGGCAACAAGTTTATCAAACTCTTCAGGCTCTAAACTAAAGGCACGTGATTTGCAGCGGCAGGCCTTTGGATTAGGCCCATACTTTTCCCTTTGCTTAATCTGTTTTTTGATCTCAGCTAAGGTCTGAAAGTAAGGCCCATCATAAGGTGGAATCTTGGTCAGAGGCCGAATCCCCAAAGGAGTTTCAATCAAGGTGTCAATCAGGGTCCAGTCCCCTTCTGGAGGCAAGGACTGCTCCTCTCCCTCAACTGGGACTAGGACAATATACCTGGCCCTTAACCATGCCTTTGCCTTTTGTTTTGTAGTAAGTTTGGGTGTGGGTGGGGGCTTGGGCTTTTCCTGTATCTTAGGTAGGGACTTACAAACTTGAGGAGGGGTCTCTTCTTCAGGCCAGAACCAGGACCCTACACTAGGTTCTTCTCCAGACCAGAACCAGGAGCAAACATTTTCTTCATCTTCATCACTGGATTTGATCCCAATACCAGCTTCATCCCCAGCCCTGGCCCTGATGTTGGCCTCTTCCTTTGTCTCAGGTCTGGACCCAACATTGGCCTTATCATCAGCCTTGGCACAGGACCTGATATTTGCCTCACTGCCAGTACCAACCCTGACTTCAATGGCTACAGCACTGACCCTAGACACAGGCATGGCCTTTGACTTGGTTTGGGGCACTTGGTTTAGGGCACTTGACGGGGGTTTTGTCTTAGTCTCAGCCATGACTCTAGTCTTAGTGATATCTTCCATGTTGCTCACTTCCCTTGTCATAGCTACAGCCTCAGTGCAGGTCATTGTCTGTGTCCTGGCTATTGCTCCATCGCCAGCCTTGACCTGGGTCACCAATTCTGTTTTTGGTTCTGCCTCAGCCACTGCCTTGGCCTGGGTCTCAGCCTTCACTCTAGCATTGGCAGAGCCACTGATTCCAGCTTTCAGGCCAGCCTCAGCCTCTCCTCTAGTTCTTGCCTTAGCCCCAGAGCCAGCCATGGTCCAAGTTTAAGGTAGGGCCAAGTTATGTACCCCCACCCGTCTCAGCCTTGACTGAAGGTCTGTCCCAGGTTGGTGTTTTCATACAAAGTCCAGTAGTCACTCAGTCCCCTTTCCAACTACAGGCTCTGCCAGTGATACAGAAAACATGCAGAGGAAGTTCACTCAAGGTGGGGAAGGATGGCTGTGCCTGGGCGCAGCCCTGTGGAGGGTGGTGGTCTTCAGCCACTCCAAGGCCACCAGATCTGCCACTGAAGTTGGACCTAGGGGTGGAGGAAGGAAATGGGGCTTTGAGTCTCTTCCAATTTTTTCTCCTTATTCTGATTAGCACAGACAGACAGGAGAGTATGGAGATTCAGTGCTAGGTGGGAGAGGTAGATTATTAGCAAACTCTCTCTCCCTTAATTTTACCCATTCCCTACACCTCCAAATGCTATCAATCTCCTTTCCAGGCACCAAAAAAGAGCGTGACAAGTAGGAAAGCTGGGTGAGAGAGGCTGAGGAACCCCTAGATTGGCTCTTGACCCTTGCTGGAGCCAAGCAGACCTCCACTATCTCCTCCTACAGGTCTACTTGGACAGTTCCCACACTCATACCAACCTGCACTGATCTGGAGTAATTTTCTGCTCCTCTCCTTGATTCCAGTGGTGATAAGCCCTACAGCAGACCTATGGGCAGATATATGGACAAATAAACAAATTGGAGAATATGGAAACTGATCTCTTGGTGGACAGACCTTGGTCCCTCCCTGGCCCCTATTCTTGCCTTTCCAAATACAGTTTGTCTAGTGTTTTCCTCCTCCTGGTCTCTTCCCCCTATTGTCCTGCTTCAGGGCTGCTCTTCCTCCTTCCTATTGCCCACCACTTTCCTCTTCAGTGATTTCCCTGGCATTTCCCTAGTTCAGAAATAGACTAGGGTGAAGCAAGAGATCAAGACAAGCAAGTAGGGAGTGGGAAAAGCTTACCAAGGCTCCCAACTAAAACAATAGTGATGGTAGGAGCAGACAGTCATTATTGGTAAGCCGACAAAACAGAAGAGATGGAATTCTCTAGTCTCAGTCACCCCCTGTCTCTGTACCCTCACACCAAGCTTAACAGATACAGGGCAGTTTTCTCTTCTTATTTCCAGCTTCAAGTTAGAGGTACCATTTTACAAACCTTCACAAGTGACAGTTCCATAGACCTAGGGACAGAACTATCCACAGAGATTCACCAACACAGAGATCAATAAATGGAGATATAGGAAAGTGGAGACTGAGTCCTTCGTAGAAACCAGCACCTAAGACACAGATCCTTTCTTGATACAGGTATCTGTTTGGCAAACATTTTCTACCTCCCTTCTTCACCTACTCCTAAGTCTCCAAGTCCCTCTGCTCCATTCACAAAGTCTGACAATTTCCATACAGAGGTACCTCAAACATCCCTACAAGGTAGTAGTAGTGTTAGCAGGGATGAAATGTCCAAATCGCAGAGGTTGGGAAAACAATGAAAAGTATTATTTGCAAATTTCATCTAGGTTCTTATGTTTCCTTCCTCTCTTGCAAAGCCTATCAATTTTCTGCAACATCATGGGGGTAAGAGAGCTGGGGTTTGGAAAGGTGGCAGGGAGGAGATCTGAAGGTTTCCCTACCCTTACCAGTTCTAGTCTTAGCCATCTACCTACCACCTCCAAGTACTGTCCTCTCTACGAAACCAGGCTAATTTTCTTTTTCTTCCCCCTCCCCTTGAGGTCTGCTGCCCCCTACAGATCATTAGAGAAATACGGAGTACTGCAAACCTAGCAACAGATCTATATATATAAATGAATGATACACAGCCAAACACCAAATGAAAAGACAGTCAGACCAGTAACCAGGCCACGAGACCCTTTTCGAATACAGGGCCTTGATTATCAAACGTTAACAACCTCTTTTTACACGCTGTCCCTCTCAGGGCTCCCCAGACAACTGTCCTGAGCAATAGAGGCAGCCCCTCTTCCTTTTATATACTCCGCCATTTCCCTGCTAGAAGGGGCTACTATACCCTTTTCCCTTCCCAAACATGGTCGGAAGTGGGGCGAGTGTCTGGAAATCAAGCTAGCAAGAAGCAGCTCACTTTTTACTGCTAAGTGTCACTCAAAGTACTCCTGCCTCTCCCTGTCGCCACCCGCCCCCAACTTGACCTCGTATCCCGCATTCACCTCCGAGACCCATATCCACACCCCCAAGTGATGCCCGCCTTCTCACTGACCTGCTCTGCTTTGATCAGAAGCAGTTTTCTTATTTCCTTGCCTCAAGGGGTGCCGTGCCATATAGAAAAAGGGACGGATAGTCAGACGGACACAAGGACTGGAGGCAATGGCGGCGACTGTGTTTGGGGGTTGCCCCGGCACCTGCGACTTAGGACGAGATATCTGTTTTATCAGATTAAGGCCGTGATTGGCAAACTACTGTCACTTTTTGGTATTCCCTTCTCATTCCCGTTCCCAGGGCTCCTCAGGACCACGCGCGTAGTGAACAATTAATATCTACCTTTTCCTCCGCAGACTCGGCTCGGCCACGTCCCCATTAGCCAAATCGGCAGCCGGCGGAGCTAAGGAGCAGTTTAAGGGGATCCGGCTTACGGAAGCGGAGTGATACCAAGCTTTGCCTAGTGTCGCTTCTCTTCATGTCAGTGGACTGCGCACCGCCGCTCTGCCCGTCTCCGGTACTGAAACGCGCGGGGGCTCAATCCGAATGGGGAAAACAGCGCTGAACTGAGAGAAGCGGACAAATACCAAAGTGTATCGGTATTAGTCGCCTTCTTGTAGGAGTTCCCCCACCAAGCCTACCATTTTTTTCCAAACTGCAATGCATACGGGTTTCGGGCTGCGACGTCAGGAAATGAGTTCTAGCCTGCCAGGCGGACGGATACCAAAGTGTTCTAAGAGTTACAAGTTCATCTCTACAACCCGGAGGCACACCGAAGTGGGCGGACTAGGGGAGGGGACCGAAGTAGGAAAGTGGGCAAAGAGGGTCAAGACTGAGGTAGGAGGATAAATTCTAATTGATAGCACATGTTTTCTCTATGCGAGAAGCCCTTAATTTTCTACACGAAATGGGCGAGATCTTGGCAAGACCTCTAGAAAACTGCTCTGGCTTGACTTGCAGATCAGTATCAAACACCTTAGTCTTTTCCTGTTCCTCAATCCTGAGTTTTTCGCCCTTATTGTCCAGCGTATGTCTTGCATTGACATAGTCGAAGGAAAATCAGAGATGAATGGAGAGAAGCACATTAGTATCAAACTATCCCTGTGTGTACATGTCCTATTCCCACAATATTCTCCCCACCTAAATGTGGGCATGGCTTGAATGTGGGCATGAGGAAAACAACTCTGTGCTCATGGAATAGTATTAATACCAAAATACCTTTTTACCCATGGACCACCTCCCTCCTCCCTTTTGTGGGCCCCTTCTTAGCCTGACTGACCATGTTTCCTGCCCCAAAAGTCCAGTTTAGAGGGAGTGTCAGGACTGCAGGCTGGGAGGGGAGAAGTGATCTCAGGCCACACTGCCCTGGGGCTCTAGGGTGGCCCTCCCATGCTTTTCCTTCACTGCTTCATGAAGCAGTGAGGTGACATAATCATCAGGGAAATGCTTCCTGATTTATTGGCGATTGCCATTTCCTGGTTCATTGATGGCTGCGCTTTTTTGCTGTAACCTCATATGGTGGAAGGGGTAAGGGATTTCTCTCAGGCTCTTTTTTAAAGACACTTGTCAACGGAAAAAAAAGACCAAACTCTGTGAAGTAATTTTAAAGAGATTTACTCTGAGCCAAATTTGAGGACCATGACCCGGGGCCACGCCCAAGAGGCCTTGAGCAAGTGGACTCGCTGAGGCTGGGTTACAGTTTGGTTTTATACATTTTAGGGAGGCAGGGGTTACAGGTAAAGTCATAAATCAATACGTGGGAGGCATACATTGGTTTGGCCCAAAAAGGTGGGCCATCTCAAAGCGGGGGCTTACAGGTTATGGGTGGGTTAAAAGATTCTTTGGCCTGTAATTGGTAAAAGACATGAAGCTTTGTCTAGAGGTTTGGAATGTTTCAACATAAGGAGCTCTTTATCAGAGATAAGCCACCGGACATAGATTTGTTGTGTAAATTGAGGACCTGCAGGTTTGTCTTGCATACCCTTAGGCCTGTTAATGGGTTATAAAGGATGTCACCAAGAAGGGAGGGGGGCATGATAAGGCATGTCTGACCTCCTTCCTCCTGGCAGGCAATTTAGTTTTGGGATATTCCTTTGGCCACGAGGGGGTCCATTTAGTCAGCCGGTGGGGGGGTGAGCCTTAAAATTTTATTTTAGTTCACACACTAATCCCACTTATGAGGTCTAATCACCTCCCAAAGGCCCTTCTAATCACTTCCCAAAGTCCCGCCACCTAAAACCATCACCTTGGCTGTTAAGATTTCAACATACGAATTTGTAGGGGACACAAACATTCAGACCATAGCATTCTGCCAGTTTTCATGGTCTATTTTTCTCTAATTTGCATAGGTTTTGGGGGTTAAATTAATTATATTACAAATTATTATTCCATTTCTTCTCTATTAGGTTGTTAGTTACACATTATTTTATCATTCTTTCAGTAATTATCCTAGATTTTACAGCATGCATCTTTGACCTACTTGAATTTATGGTAAATGAGTGTTTTTTTAGTACTTTCCTGTTAATGTTGTGACTATAGGACATTTTGACACTATTCAGTCCCTTCGGCCTTTTCTGCTACTGTTTTAATGAAGTTTATTTCTATGTATTATTTAAACCCCCAAAGACATTATTATTCTCTAATACAGTCAATATTTATTTAGATTTACCCACACTTTCATCTGTTGCAGTGATATTCATCCATCCCTGCATTTGTTTATTTTTGTCTGGAATCATTTTTATTTTGCTTGAGTAACTCCTGTCTTTCGATGTGAATTTGCTGGAGATGAATTCTTGTTTTGTTTGTCTGAAAACTTTATTTAACATAATATATAAAGATTATTTTTGCTTGGCACAAAAAACTCATTTCTTTTTGCCACTTAATAATATCATTCTATTATATATTGGTTTTTTTTAGACAGAGTCTTGCTCTGTCACCTGGGCTAGAGTGCAATAGCGTCATCATAGCTCACTGCAACCTCAGACTCCTGGGCTCAAGCAGTCCTCCTGCCTCAGCCAAGTGAGTAGTTGGGACTACAGGTACGTGCTACAATGCCCGCCTAATTTTTTCTATTTTTAGTAGAGACCAGGTCTCACTGTTGCTCAGACTAGTCTCGAACTCCTGAGCTCAAGCACCTCCATTGTTTTTTTGTTGTTGTTGTTGGAAACTTTGCTAGCAGTTTTGTTGGTTCTTCTTTGATGGTAACAGACTTTTTTCCTCTGGCTGATTTTAAAATATTCTCTCTAGTATATTTTTTACAAGTTTTATTAAGATGAGCCCAGATTGTGTGTGTGTGTGTGTGTGTGTGTGTGTGTGTGTTTATCCTACATAGATTTCATAGAGCTTCTTAAATATGTGGCTTGATTTTTTTAAATCAGTTTTGGAAAACCCTCATTAATTTCCCAATATTGCTTTTGCCCCTTTCAATCCTTTTTCCCTCACCTCCCCAGTCTTCTGTGACTGCAGTTATCTCACCTTGGCCTTTGTACACTTCTCTGAACTTTCCATCTTTTTTTTCTCCCTATGCTTCTGCCTGGATATTCTTCTGATCTATTTTCAAGTTTACTAATCCTCTCTTCTCCTATATCTATGCTGCTGCTAAATCCAATGAGATATTAATTTCAGCTATTGTATCTTTCAATTTTAATTAACCTTCAGAGGGAGGTTTGGTCTTATATGAAATACTCTATAATACCCACCGTTTGACCTTCTTATTGAAATAACAAATATTACAGAAATTTTTAGAAATAAATAAAATGTGGCATGATTTCACTATCCTAACAGCAAAATTTCAGAGATTTTTATTCTCTCTATGCTATATTTATTACTCACATATTATAAATTATTTTTAACCTTTTTTAATTAAAATTTTTATTGTGAGATAATCATAGATTCACATAGAGTTGTTAGAAATAGTACAGAGAGATCTCATGTACTCTACACTGTTTCCCCTAAAGATGGTATCTTGCAAAATGATATTACAATTTTACAACCAGGATAATGGCAATGATAAAATCCCCTGATCTTATTCAGATTTTTCCAGTTTTACTCGTTTGTGTACGTGTGCACATTTACATCAATGCAATTTTATCACTTACATTGGTTCACGCATCTACAAAACAGTGAAGATACTTAACAGTTCATCACCACAAGTATTCTTCAGGTTTCACTTTTATAACCACACCTACTGCCCTCCTGCCACTCCATCCCTCACCACTTGCAACCACTAATCTGTTCTGCATCTCTATAATTTTGCCATTTTAAGAAAGTTCTATAACTGCAATCATACACTATGGAATCTTTTGGTATTGGCTTTTTCACACAAAATAATTCCCTAAAGATCCATCTAAGTTGTTGCTTATATCAATAGTTTGTTCCTTTTTGTTGTTGACTAGTATTCCCTGGTATGGATGTACCACAGTTTATTTAACCATTCATCTATTGAATGACCTCTGGGTGGTTTCCACGTTTTTTGTCCACTATGAATAAAGCTGCTATGAACATTTGTGTGTATATTTTTGTATAAACAGATCTGGCTTCAGAGAAACTGGTCTGGGAAGCTGGAAGCTGTGCTCATAGTTGCCTGGAGAGGGGTTGGCAGAGAAGGGGTTAAGAGAAGGCTTGGGAAGCCTTTAGAGTGGTGAGGTCCTGGGGGTTTATACCGCCTGCTCTCTCTAAGGTGCCCTTTCTACAATGTGGACACATTTAGCAGACTCTGATGAGGGAAGGCGAGAGGGAAAGAAGAGAGGAGAGAGGAATCAATGAATGAAATGTAGATTCGAGGTCAACTGCTTATGAACTAGAGTATACTCACCTTCAGTCTTTTAAGATACATAGGAATTTCCTGAACAGAATTTGTATCATACTATATATACTGTTTCATAACTGCTTTAAAAATACCATTTGTTTTCTCTTTGCAAAAATTATGTCTTTTCAAGTAAAAAAAATAAGAGCCAAAGGGAGATAGGTATCTTGTGCTGATCAAATCCAGAATTGCAGTTCTGAAAGCCAAGACACCAAAGAGTTAGAGAATGATGAAATTGTCTTTGTTACCTGATTTTTATTCCACAAATATTGCTGTCTTTACAAATAACGTCTCAGAAAATATCAATTTTTTTCTGGATGGTAGAAATATATTGGAATATCAGGAATAATCATATCTTTTTATGTTGTATTGACTAAAAATTTGCCCAATGTACATTGTGTCATATGTTCTATATTTCCAATTTATAAGTTTAATCTCACAAAAGACTGTGTAAAGAAATTTCCATTGGGAAAACTCTTTGAGGTTTAGGAGGGATGAATTTTCCATAAGCAGAAGGCATTTTTTGGTGTCAATCTTATTGAGCTATAATTTACATACAGCAACATTCATTCTTTTTAGTGTACAGTTCTTTGGGTTTATACAAATGCATGCCTTAATGTAACCACCACCACAATCAAGACACAGAACATTTCCATCATTTTCCAAAAATTTCCTAATGTCTCTTGGAAGTCAACCCTTCTCATCCTCTGCAGGTTACCTCTGATCTGTTTCTGTGCCCATTGTTTTTCCTTTTGCAGAAATACATATCAATAGTCGGAGGCATATTTAACAACCCAGTTGTCTTATAAATAGTATGCTGTACTATAATTATCATTGATTTTTAAAATTAAAATGTCCACTTGATGCAAGGCATGGAGGGCTTTGCTCAACTTCAAACCTCATGGGCTGACATGGTTCAACACATGACATTTTCTTTTACTTAACCGACTGCTTGGGTTGAAATTCCAACACTGCCACTCACTAATTGGCTGTCTTTGAGTAATTTACTTCAATTCAGTAATATAGTTTCCTTTTGTGTAAAATTTGGAAGGAAAAAATAAAACAAAGAAAAAAAGTACGTTGTCCTTTGGGACCTTAAAAAATAAACTATCTGGAATCACTGTATTTCAAAACTTCTTCAGCTGTGCAGAGAGGAATGGTATTGGGTGCCTTGGCCAAGTTACTAAACGTTTGTGCGCTTCAGTTTCCACTTGTGCAGAATGGAGGAAATAAAAGTGCACCTCCTTTATAGGGTTGTTATTGTAGAGGTTAAATGAAACAGAATCCATGTAGAGTCCTTTGAACAATGCTAGGCTCTTATAAACACTAAAGAAAACTGACCTATCATAATTACATTTGAACTTACATAGCCTGAATGCAGTACACATTGAAGAAGGCTTAATGATCTTACTGCTGAAGTATGTCTATCAACTGATAGAATTTTATAATCATGAGTTTTCATAATAACTGCTGTTTTATGACTTATGTAACTATGTTAAGAACACTTCAAAGACATTAAAAGAAGCAAAGAATGGGTATATCAGAGAATAATCTAAATATTTTATTAACACCAGGCTTCATATCTATTTTTTTGGGTGTCAGGAGCTGTGAATAGTAAATTGAGGCAAGGAGAAAAAATCCCCTTGCCCTGAGTTTTTACTTGGTCTTCAACTTGTAGCCAGCAAGCCCGTTAGAGTTTCAAGTTGACTTCTATTGTTAAAGGAAAACTCATACTTCTAATCTTACATTCTGCCTAAAAGAAAAGTCACTTAATGCTTTCTCTAAATACACCTCATAGAGTCATCTGAGAGTTGAAAGATCTAATACATTTTAGCAATTGTTGGTAGTGATTTTTAGGTACTTAATTATACATTCACTATTAATCATATGGTACACGTTCTTCAGATTATTTCTCTTATTGTAATACATTCTTTTGTATATCAAAACAAATATATATACACATGTAACAATGCATTCTTTTGCAAGATTGTGATACCTTCTACCTAATATATTACCTTGCCGCTTTCCCTTATTATGATATCTCTGGATTTTCATTTGCTATTTCATTTGGTTGAGCATGATTTCAAATGTTTATTGGATATTTGTTGTAGATTCTGTTGTTATTCATCGCCCGTTTCACTATTTGTTAAGAGATCTTTGTATGTCACAGATATTAACCCCATGTCTGCAATACAGGTCACAAATATTTCTCTCCATCTTTTTTTGTGTATATATTATATATATGCTATTTATGTGTAATTTGTGTATGCTATATATAGAGAAAGCTATACTGAAGACATTAATATGTATTATAACATTAATATGTTATATATTACATTAATTATAATATAACATTTATATATTATAACATATATAAACATAAGTATATATATACATATGTAGCTATACATAAGACATTTCAAATTTTATAGTTGTTTTTTATTTTAAAATGTAGTACAGTTCATTATTTAAGAGAAAAAGTAAACAATATACTTGGGGGCATTGAACATCTGTTCACGTGATAGGGTAGAAAAATATCGTGATATTGAGTATTTCCAGGGTCTGAGTCTCTGAAAAGTAATTCACGTTATTTTTTCTCTGAAGAAAATCACCTTTCCTAACACTTGATCTAAGTCATGGTAATTATAAAAGGTAGGATCAAAGGAGATAAAAATGTATAATACCTGGAATATAGTAATTCTATATGTTTTAATACTCTACCCCTTAGGTCAGTTTTTCCCCATCAGTAGCCTATACTTGTGCCTGAACAACACAGCACCTCAGGGAACAGTCATTGCTCATGACCTCCCCCCTCCACCACACACACATACACCTAGGCATCTTGGTCCAAGGAGCAGGATTTCATCTCCACCATCATTATCCTCATCGTCAACACATTTACTGAGTTAGTGGGGGCCATATCTTAGATTTAAACTCAGTATGACATGGCTTTATAGTCAGAACTCTTAACCACTGCACTATAGAACCTCTCTCCCAGGGAAATCTTCATCATCACCAGAATCAATGAGCATTTATGCAGTCACTCTCAACACTCCCTGTGGCCTATGTGCTGTGAAACATCAAAGTAATCATCAAACAAGGTCTAGGTCCCCATGGAGGTTATGATGACTTTTGTAAAACCATGTTGATATATAAAGAGAAGGGAAGCCTCACTGGAGTTGTCAGTGACTCCTTGAAGAGGGGCCAGACCTGGTAAAATAGGCAAGACTTTTGGGGGTTGGATGAGTGGAAGGGGACAGGGAGTCCAGCCTAATTGGAGTGAAAAGTGGGGGCCCCCAAGGAAGCAGACAGGGCTCTGAGATACCTTACTGGACACTACAGGGGTTTGAGGTCATCTGGCTTGGGACTAATTATGGAAGGAGCACATTTACTTCTATGGGATGCTACATAGCTCCTCTACACAATGAATTGGCACAAGTGTTGGTGAGAAGGAAACCTACATATCTGTCACTCATCCATGGGGGCAGAGACTAACCAGAAGCACTGAGAGTAGTAAAGATAAGTTGATGTTCAGTTCCTAAATCTTGACTAATAATTGGAAGCAGGTTTCAAGGGGAATGAATGGTTTACAACTAATTGAACCTGTCCCTCTGGAAATTATACACTCCCTTTTAGTTTTCTCTGACCCCAAGTTCCATGGACTCCTATCTACCAACAAGTTTTTGCCTGCCTTCTGGAGTCACCTTCTTAACCAAAGCATTCTCTCATGTAGTAGTACTTGATCTATACTTTTGTTTGTTTCATCTCTGTATCCTACCAGAAATTATTCACTGAGGCTTTTCATGGCCTCAACGCCTTTCATCAGCTCAGAGAATTGTGTCACAACACGGCACTGTTTTGACAAGTTTAGGCAAAATTTAACACTCACCATCACTATCTTTGACATATTGCTTCTGTGCACTTTTCATTTCTGCAGAGTTAAGATCTGACTACCAGATAGAACTGTGGTTGCCAACCAGACACCCCATTGTGAAGATAATTCTCTGATGTTGTAGACACATGACTATGATTGAGGGTTTTGCCATTTTCTCCAGGTGTCCGCTTTGCTATCACTCAGAGTTCTTGACAAAGTTCAACAATGTTCTACCAACACACAATTTGCTATTCAGATGCTACCAATCCATTTAGAAATGAGCTAACTGGGATATCTGGGATATTATCTATCCATTCACTTGCACATCCCTCTGAAAAAATATAGTGATTGATTCTTTCCATTGACAAGGCCATCAAGTTCCAATGGTGATTGTGAATCACTCCAAGAACTTGCCCCCCTTGAAGATAGGAATTCTCTTATAATACTAAAGAAAATGTCCAAGACACGAAAACATTATAGAACTAAAAATGTACCCTGATTCCGCTTTTCTTTTTCAAAAAAATACTGTAGCTTTACAAATAATATCTCAGAAAACTCCCACAGTCTGGCAAATCTGTTTGTATGGTGGGGCTGAATTAATTTAGGAATGTCATAAAGAACAATTTTATTTCAAGTAATATGGGAAGAAAAAATATTATGTTGTTTTCTCTTTCATGTGTTTCAAGGCCTTATTTTGCCCAAAGTATATTGTACATAATGTTTTGGAATCCCAGCTTCTATATGTAATCACACACAAGGCTCTGTACGTAAATTATGTTTAGATTCTCTGAGGACAAGTTAACATGGGGGATCTTGGGTGAAATATTACAGCCAGGGAAAGGAGTATACAGAGAATATTGAAGAGAAGATCACATAAGAGGCTGAGGAGAAGTTTTTGGCCAGATATTACAGAGGTGGGACACTGGCAAGTGTGCTCTGAGAGGCCCTCTCTACAGTTTGGACTTATCAACATACCTTGATGAGCAGAGAGCAAAGCATGTCACCCTATTGGTATGGCCTCAATGGGACAGCAGTTCTAGGAAGGACATCTTTGTGGCTGGAGGGAATTCTTTCCATAACCTCTTATATGTGAGACAGAGAACTAGGAACTAGCTGAGCCTTAGAGCTAATATAGGCATTGTCATCTTGCCTGTCACACAGAATGGCACACACCTGCCACTGAGCATGTGGTTATGAATGAATGAAGGTGCCTGCTGGGTTTAGTCTGTGAGTGAGTACCCACATCCTCATGAGGGAAGGCTGCAAGTAAGCAGGGTCTGAGCACTTCTGTTTTGTGAGCACTGGAGGCCATCCACTCAAGAATTAAAAAACAGCATCCTTCAAGAGACCTCAACCATTTTTTCTCCTTTGGAACCCATAAGCAGACTCCAGAGGGTAGTTCAAACTATTAGAAGTAATAAAAAAGTTCAGTAGTGTTGTAATATACAAGATAAACATACAAACATTAGTTTCGTTTCCATACACTTGTGATGAGCAATCTGAAAATGAAAGTAAGAAAAAAATCCATTTATAATACCGTAAAGAATAAAATACTTAGAGATAAATTTAACCAGAAAATGGATGACTTTTATAATGAAAACAAAATATCATTGAAATAAAGTAAACAAAATGTAAATAAATGGGAGAAAATTCCCTGTGAATAGATCTGAAGACAGAATACTAAGATGGCATTATGCCCTAATTTCATTTACACATTCTACACAGTCTTTATCAAAATCCCTCTTTACTTATTTCCTGAAATTACCAAGCTCATCCTAAAATTCAAATAAAATGCATAAACTCAGAATAGCCAAAACAATCTTCAGAAAAACAAAGTTGGAGGAATTCCCTTTCCCAATTTCAAAACTTACTACAAAGCTACATTAATCAAGACTATGTGGTGTCAGCAAAAGGATAGACATATAGATTCATGGAATACAATTGAGAATCTAAAAATAAACCTACATATTTATGGTTATTTGATATGATAGAAGAGTGCCAAGATCATTTAGTGGAGAAATCAATGTCTTTTCTTCAAATGGTATAGGAACAACTGGCTATCCACATGCAAAAGAATGAATTTGGACCCCTACTTCACACTATATGAAAAAATTACCACAAAATGATCAAAGACCTAAATGTAAGAGCTAAAACTCTAAAACTCTTAGAAGGAAACAGAAGTCATCTTCATGGCCTTGAATTAAGCAATGGTTTCTTTTATATGACAGCAAAATTATAAGTAACAAAATAAAAAATATACAAATTGGAATTTATCAAGACTAAAACTTGTATACGTTAAAGGATGCCATCAAGAAAGTGAAAAGACAACCCACAGAATTGAAGAAAGTTTTTGCAAATTATATATATTATAAGGGAATTTTATGTGGAATATATAAAAATCTTGCAACTCAAAAATTATAAGACAAATTACCCAATTAAAAACTGAGCCAAGGATCTGAATAAACATTTTTCCAAAGAATATGTACAAATGGCCAATAAACAGATGAAAATATACTCAACATCATTAGCCATTAAGGAAATACATGTCAGTACCACAATGAGATACCACTTTACATCCACTAGGATGGCTATAATAAAAAAGAAAAGAAAAATAACAAGTGTTGGCAAGGAGATGGAGAAATTGCAAACCTCATACTTTGCTGGTGGGGTTATGAAACGGTGCAGCCACTTTGGAAAACAGTCTAACAGTTCCTCAAATAGTTAAACATAGAGTTATTATATAATTCAGTGATTCCACACCTAATCATGTACTCAAGAGAAATGGAAACATATATCCACATGTATAAACTTATACATGAATTTTCATAGCCATATTATTCATAGTAGCCCAAAATTTAAAACAACCTAAGTGTCTGAATTAATAGATAAAGATGGTGTATTCATACAATGGAGTATCATTCAGCAATACAAATAAATGAAGTACTGATACATGCTCTCACATGGACAAATCTTGAAAACATTATGCTAACTTAAAGAATCCTGTTACAAAGGATCACGCATTTTGAATAATTTTGTTTGTGTGAAATGTCCATAATTGGCAAATCTATAGAGACAGAATGTATAATAATGATTGCCTAAAGCTTGGAGGTATGGGGAGATTGGGATGACAGCTTAAGAGGAGCACAGTTTCCTTTAGAGGTGATTAAAATGTTACAGAATTAGTTGTGATGATTGATGGACAACTCTGTGAATATACTAAAACCCATTGCAATGTGCACTTTAAATGGATGAGTTGTGTGCTTATATCTAAATAAATCTGTTAAATATATTTGAAGAAATAAACATCCTAAATTAGATGCAAAACACTAATCTACATATGTAAGAATCTGAATGAACTGTAAGTAGGATAAACAGAAAGAAATGTAAACGTATCACAAACTGTTGAAAACCAAAGACAGCAAGTCTGGAAGGCAGTAAGAGAAAACTAAATCATCAAATATAAGAAAATCACAATAAAATGATAGCTCAGAAACAATGGAGGCCAGAATGCAATGGTATGACATTCAAAGTGCAGAAAGAAAGAAAAAATGTCAAGCCAAAATTGTATAATTAGTAAAACTATATTTCAAAAGTGAGGGTGAAAAAAAAGACGTCCCAGGCAAGCAAAGACTAAAAAAATTCGTTGGTAGCAGCCCTGTCTTTACAAGAAATACTTGAGAGATTTCTGCAGCCTAAAATGAAATGACACAAAATGATAATACAAATCTATACAAAAAATTAAAAAGCACTGGTAAAGATAATTACATTTACATAGGTAAATGTAATAGACAGTATAAATATACATCATTTCTCTCTTCCTTTTGAAACAAATTTTTATTGATGCATAATCGATGTAGATAGTTTTGGGGTACATGTGAAATTTTATACATTCCTACAGTTTGTAAAGATCAAATCAGCATACTTAGGTTATCCATCACCTTAAATATTTGTCTTGTCTTTATGCTAAAAACATTTGAATTATTCTCTTGTAGCTATTTTAGAATGTATAGTAGATTATTGTGAACTATAGTAACCCTACTGATCTACCTACACTAGGTCTTATTTATTCTATCAAACCATATATTATATCTGTACCCATTAATTAGGTTATCTTTCTCCCTCCTCTTCCTTCTCCTTCCCAGCCACAAAGAAGCCAAAAGAAAAAAATGCCTTACCTATAGATAAATATAATAATTTCATTACACTTCTCTTCAGAAACCATGCAAGTAAGAGAGTGCAGTGAAATATTTCAAGTGTTGAAAGAAAAGAAAATCAACTTAGAATTTTGTATCCAATGAAATTACCTCTCAAAAATGAAGGAGAAATGATGACTTTTCTAAGCCAAACAAAAATTTAGGGAATTTGTTACCAATAGAGATGCCTTGCAAGTTAACATTAATCTGAGGAAGATGGTGATTAAGTTTCTATGCATATTGTCATCCCTACGGCAACCACTAAGCTAAAACATATTTAGAAATTAAAGGAAGAATTAAAATGGCTCATTAGAAAATATGTACTTAATTTGGAAGGGGGAAGTAAAGGAGAAACGGGGAAAATAGGCATGAGGTGTACAGAATAGAGCAAAATCACAAACATAAATCCAATCATGTCAACAATAACATTATTTGCAGGTGGATCAAACAATCTTAAAAAAAGGCAGAGATTCTTTGATTGAATATGAAATCAATTCCTTTTATAAAGAGACACACTTTAAATGAGAGGATGGTGAACTATGGCCTGTGGGTTCAATCTGGTTGGTCATTTATTTTGTAAAAATAGTTTCATTAGAACACAGCTGTGCTCATTTATTTACATATTGCCAATGGCCGCTTTCACACAACAATGCCAGAGAAGTACGGACAGAGACCATATTACCTGCAAAGCCTATAATATTTAATACCTGGCCCTTTACAGAAAGAGTTGGCTGACTTCTGCTTCAGATTCAAAGACACAAAATAGGTCAAAAGCACAAATATAGGAAAAGATTTATGCAAGGGTGGTGGCTCATGCCTGTAATCCTAGCACTCTGAGAGGCTGAGGCAGGAGAATTACTTGAGCTCAGGAGTTTGAGATCAGCCTGAGCAAGAGTGATATCCGTCTCTATTAAACATAGAAAAATTATCTGGGTGTCTTGGTGTGCACCTGTAGTCCCAGCTACTCGGGAGGCTGAGGGAGGAGGATCGCTTGAGCCCAGGAGTTTGAGGTTGTTGTGAGCTACAATGACGTCACTGCACTCTACCCGGGGTGGCAGAGTGAGACTTTGTCTCAAAAAAAAAAAAAAAAAAAAAACAAAACCCAAAAAACAAAAAACAAAACCTTACCTAATGGGTATAATAGACACTATCTAGGTGACGGGCACACATTTACCCCTGACTCAAACATTACAAAAGCGATCCATGTAACAAAAAACATTTGTACTCCTGTAATACTTTGAAATAATAATAAAAAAGATTTGCTATGCAACTAGGAACCATCAGAGAGTTGGTGTGCTATACTAATAACAGACAAATAGACTTTAAAACAAAAAATTTATTGAAGACAAGAAGGTCATTTTATAGTGATCAAAATTTCCATAAATTAAGAACATATAACAATTATAAAGATATATGTCCTGTATTAGTTAGGGCTCTTCAGAAAAACAGACTAACAGGAGATTATAAGGAATTGGCACACGTGATTACGGAGGCTTGGCAAATTCAAAATCTACAGGGTAGGGAGGCAGGCCGAAGATGCAGGGAAAAGCTGTAGTTCAAACAATGGAATATGATAAATTGGGTAAATTAAAAAGCTTTTGCACCTCAAAAGATACTATTTAGGAAATGAAAGAAACCACACACTGGGATAAAATGTTCACAAATCATATGTCTAATAACTTTTTAAAGGCACTCTGAATTATCTCTTCTTCCAGGGAGGCCAGTCTTTTTAAATTAAGGCCTTCAATAATTGGATGAGGTCCACTCACATTATAGAGGGTAATCTGTTTTACTCAAAGTGTACTGATTTAAATGTCAATCTCATCTAAAAAATACCTTCACAGAAACATCTAGAATAATGTTTTACCAAATATCTGAGTACCATGTCCTAGCTACATTGATACATAAAATTAACCATCCCATGTACCTAACAACATAGCATCAAAATATATGAAGCAAAAACTGACAAAAATGAAGGAATAAATAAAAAATTCCACAATAACATTTGGGTACTTTAATACCCCACTCTCAATAATAGATATAAAAATTAGACAGAAAATCTGCAAGGATATATAAGATTTGAAAAGCACTATTTATTATACCAACTTGACCTAATTGACATCTATAGGATACTTTACCCAACAAGATCAGAATACACATTCTTTTTAAGTGCACATGAAACACATGAAACATTCTACATGGTAGACCTCATACTAGGCCATAAAGAAGTCTCAATAAATTAAAAAGATCAAAATCTTAAAAGGTATTTTCCCTGACCACAAGAGAATTAAATTAGAAATAAAAAGCAGAATAAAATTTGAGAAATCCATAAATATTTTAAAACTAAATAAAATACTTATTAATACATGGGTTGAAGAAGAAATTATAAGAGAAATTAGAAAATATTTTGCATTCATATTGGACAGGAAGATGTGAAACTGCATTTATTCACAGATAACATGACCTCGTGTGTAGAAAATCCTAAGGAATCAACCAACGCCTATTAGAACCGATAAAAGAGTTCAGCAAAGTTGCAGGACACAAAATCAATATACAAACACCAACTGTATTTCTAGCAATGAACAATGGAACAGTGAAATTAAGAAAATAATTTCATTTATAATACAATAACATCAAAAAGAGCAAAACATTAAGGAATAAATTTAACAAAAAAATATACGACTTATACACTGAAAGATAGAAAACATTGTTGAAAGAAATTAAAGATCTAAATAAATGGAAAGATACTTCAAGTTTATGAATCAGAAGATATGACAATATTCCCCAAAGTGATCTACAGACAATTAAATGGGTAAAGAATGAAATCCAAATTCAAACTGAGAGAGATTAAAAAAAGAATAAATAAATAAATAAATGGGTAAAGAAGACATTTTTTATTAACAAACGATGCTGGCACAATTGAATACTCACATGCAAAAAAGATAAACTTGCATTCTTCCCTCACACCATACATAATAATTACCTCAAAATGAATCATAGACCTAAATGTACAAGCTAATGTTATAAAATTTTTAGAATAAAATATAGGAGAAAATATTTGTAATTTTGAGTTAAGCAAAGATTTCTTGGGAATAACACCAGAAGTATAATTCATGAAAGAAAAATATGATAAATTGGGTAAATTAAAAAGCTTTTGCACCTCAAAAGATACTATTTAGGAAATGAAAGAAACCACACACTGGGGTAAAATGTTCACAAATCATATGTCTAATAACTTTTTAAAATCCAGAATATTAAAAATTGCCTATAGCTTAATAAATAGAAGGCAAATAATCCAATTAAAAGGGGCAAAAAATCTGAATAAGCATTTCATGAAACAAGATATAAAAATGGCCAATAAACATAAGATGCCCAATATCATTAAACATTAGGGAAATGCAAATTAAAACTAAAATGGGATTTCACTTTCTACCCACTATAATGACTATAACCTAAAGATATACAATAACAAATGTGAGGTTGTAGAGAAACTGGAACCTTTATACGTTACTGGATAAAATACCAAATTGTACAGCCACTTTACAAAACAGTTTGGAAATTTCTTAAGAAGTAAAATATAAAGAAAATTATACGGGCAGACATCATATTCAAATATTAAATTACATAATTATTAAATAAATAATTCTGGGCAATTGATTATTTGAGAAGGGCCAAGGACCTTTGTTTATAACACTTTCCTTATGACATTTTACCAAACACGTATCAATTGAATTTGAGTTAAATTTTAAAATGTAAGTTATAAAAGTCTACAATTAAATAACATTTAATAGTATCAAATGTTTACAGGGGTGAAAAATTTCAAAGATCAAAGAAGTAAAAACAAAACCACTTGTATCCCCTAAATCTATTTAAATTTAAAAAAAGAAGTAAAAAAAAAATTACCCCATAAAGATAAAGATAAATATTGCCATTTCCTTAAAATTCTTAACTTCTGTGATGTCATAAATAGGAGTAAATTTAAAAGGCAAATAAACTGTGAAAAACAAAAAATACATATTGATAATTAAAAATATAAAGTCTGAACCTGACAAAGGTTGTGAATAGACAATTTACCAAAGAGAAATTATAACAAGTTAACAAATGTGAAAAGCCTTAACCACATTAGAAATTTTTCAAAAATTCAAAGCTAACTAAATACCATTTTAATTATCAAATTATTTTTATACTTAACAATAGAAATATTAAAAAGATAAAAAGTTAAATATAAATGTACTATATGCCAATCAACAGACAACAACAATGCCAATCCTCAGAATCTACTCAAGCAAAATGAAAACTTATATCCACCCAAAGACTTTCACATGAATGAGTATAGTAGCATAATTCATTATACTTCCACACTGGAAACAATCTAAATCTCTATTAATTGGTACAAGGATAAACAAATGTGGTATGTCCACAAAATGGACTACTATCCAACAGTGAAAAATGTATGAACTACTGATGCATGCTACAATATGGATGAACTTCAAACCCGTGATAAATAAAATGAATATTCCAATCTTAAACTAGGACTTAAAAAGGATACAGAAAAATGAAACTAATAAAAAGAAATGCCTTAGCTATCTCTTTATGTATGATCTAGATGGTCAGGGAGAGATAATAGGTAAAGATGTAGCTATAGATATGAATAAAAATATAAGTATATAGATTTATCAAGAGCATATACACCAAACTCTTAACATTGAGTAACAGGGATTCTCTCTTCGTCATGTACTTCATGGCTGCTCTCTTGTGGTTTCTCCCCTGTTCTCTAAATTCAGGTCCCTGTCAATAAACGTAGGATTATGTATAGGAGAAATCATACTTGGGCCATCTTCCCTGGCAGTTTTGAGTTCCAGAACTTTGATGTCAAGACCTCCAATGAAAGGAGAGTGGTCCTACTTAACATTGACAGATGTTTCTGGCACCATCTGGAACAGTTGGTAGAGGCTATCTGTGGTGAAAAGATTAACTTAAGAATAAAGGGAAGGGCTCTTCAGCTTTCTCCATTCCTCTTGGCTCCTGCTGCAGTGGCAAGATATGAACTTAAAACAGAAAAACAAAGAAATTATTTTCTTTCACATATTTCAACATTCTACTTAATAACTCAAACATATGTATGGGTAATCCCATCTTTTTAGTCTTACCGCAATGACCCATATTTACAAACAACTTAATAATGTTAAAAACAGTTAAAGAATGATTTGATTGGAAACACCTCAGGAGGTGTGAGGAAGGACACCTTAACTTTACCTAAAATCCCATGAAGTGACTTTTCCCTTTATATGTTCTACTTCCTAAAAATGTCCTGTCAGGATCTTAGGTCTCTAATTGATCAGTCTGATTACAATGCCCACATTGGGTCAGACACATATCACAGATATGCCCTTGTCACTTTGCTCTTATTTTCTGGGGTTGTAACTGACTAAACTTCCTATGGGTCTTTCATAGATACAAGGCATGAATCTATGCTTTTTGATCCTTGAATCTTTTGTCAAAACAAAAATCTGTTGAGACATCTCTTATTCCTTTTGTTCCTTGATCTTATGTCTACACAGGTAGCCCTGTGGGCATTGAAATGAATTGTTTCCATTACACTGTCCATTGGTACAGAGTTCAGCCCACTGCCTCTGTCTCAGTTTTCCTTTGATTGCCTAGTAGACTTTCCATTTCGGGCCTCTGTTTATACCCTTAGGATGGTCTATATAAACTGAAGCCTTGTGCCCTCTCATGAGTTTTGTCAGTCCCAAGGCCACTTTCTCTTATGAACACCTTTTATTGCACAGGAATGGGTGATAATTTAAAAAGGCCAATTTAATGCAGGTTTGTACCAATGCCACTTCAAAAATCCCAGTGTAAGTTCTAAATTGACTGTTCTGCTTTATCACGTAATAGACACACGCAACAGCCTTGCCTGACATTCACTTACAGCATACTATTTCTTCTAGGCAATGGCACAGATGTTTTGACAGAATTTTGCATATTCAGAGACTGTGATCCACTATGTTTCATCTTTGATGGAAATGTGCACTTCTGATGTTAAGTAGAAAGGTAAAGTGATAGGGATGTTTATGAAATAATAAAAAAGAAATGGCACAAATATCATCTCTCGTCTCACTTCCATCAGGTAACATATCCTACCACTCAAAAAGACCTAAAAGTCATACAACATACAATAGTATGTACACCTCACTTTCTGTGTGTACATTTCCTTATGATCTGTATGACTGTTATGCTATTTATATAAGCATCACCTCATTTACAGAAGAAAGGAGCCAAAGACTAACATGTTTTGAAGGCCTACCATGTGGCAAAACTTTCTCTGGCTTATTTTCTCCCTACTGTAATTCTGTTAGATATTATTCTTAATCTTTCTAGTGAGCAATGACTTTATTTCTGTCTTTTTATTATTTACATATATATTGTTATCATTCACTGATAATCTACTATGATACTGTGTCGAAAGTTCTGGCTGATATAAGAGGCCTAGGACCAGGGCAAAGAGACTGCATTTGTCAGGGACTCAAGGCCAGTGGTGAATGATCTGATCAACGGGCCCGAGCAGGTAGTACCAGGAAGTCACCCACACTTTCTCCATGAAAAAACAAAGACTAGTTGCACCTTAGTAGTCACCAGCACAGGGAGATGTTTAGAGTGTCAAACTTCCACCAGCAACCAGTGAAGATCCAGAGGAAACCACAAGGATTCTAGGACCCTAGACTGAGGCAGTGAGTTAAGGCTGGGGACCAGGTTCCTATAAGTGAGGCTTAGCTGTTTATACTTACCTAGTGCCCTATCACACATGCCTGGAATTTCTACGGGGAAAGAAATGAATGAAGTTTTCAAAGGTAAATGTCCACATGGAAGGATATAATAGAGTTTGACTTTTTTGTTGTTGTTGATGTTTGATTGCTGACAATTTTTAGGCCTCACTCCTGCCTCTCCCCTTTCTGCCCCACATCTGGCAAGCTTATAAGAAAGTCTAGGTGCTCCCTCTTTTGGCACCAGTGAGAGATTCAAACTACACGAGCCTCTGCCAGTCCACAGGAACCCTTGCCCTTGCCCCACCCCTTAAACACCATACAATCCCAAGTCAGTCTTCTTTCCTTGCTCTCTTGAGCCATTTTTGGACCAGCTTGGGAGGCCCATCCTGCTCTCCCGAGAAGCCTCATTATGTGAGTAATAAACCTTCTTATACCATTTTACTATGTGTGTGGCATTATCAGTCTTAAAATCTGAATCAAATTTTAGGTGGAGATCCATCCTGTTATTTCAGGTGGTTACAAGAAAGGAGCATACTGGGAAGGGTATGATGTACTCATATATTGAGTACTAAGTTGAGCATGAGAAGAAAAAGTATATGGCCAAATCTGAGTAGTGCTTAAAATTTGCTCAATGCACTCAGATGTGCAAAAATTATGTAGGACTTTTATCTCTTTTACAGCTCTGGTCATCCTCATTAGCTCCATCTACCTCTAGCTTTGCCTAGTCCAGCATTCTTTGTCTGTCCTGTTGAGAATACTCACGGTATCTCAGGTTGACTTTTCTCTTCACCCAACCATTCTCTATCATGATATTGCCAGTACACGGGTGGTTGTAGCAAGGGGCAGCGGCACTGGAGGGAGCAAAGTCTCATAGAATTCAGATGGTTTTCTCTGGATCTTCATTTGCTTCTGCTGGAAGGTAAATGCTCTAGGCTGCTCCCTGGATTGGTGACTGCTGAAGTGTGCAGTATGCCCTCTGTTCCCTAGGTGAGAGGACTGAGGCTTAGAGAGGTTCAGGAGCTTTTCTTTGATCAGGGAGGCACTACACAGAAGAACAAGGTTGGCATCATTATTTATAAGAGCAATTACCCCCTTAGTTCTTGGTTTTATAAGAAATTCACACTCCAGCACATGGCTCCCTAATGTACATGCACATAAAGAATTGAAAAGTGGCAAGTGGTAGGAAATAACTTATGCCAAACATGAGAGTGGAGGCATAATCTGTAAACTGGTGGTACCTCGCCTCTGTCATCATTTATAGGATTGTAACTTGAAAATTTTGTACTGCTATTATTTGAATTTCTGAAGTTATGCCTGCTTATTGTCTAAAGTGCCAGCATTACAGAGGCATGGAAAATAAATTGTGTGAATGTCATGTTCCAACTCTTGCCTGCAATTTGGAACTGCTAATTACCAATCATTTAGAAAGGTCCCACAGAACTGCCCACTATGTAGGCTTTGGTGCTATTGTTGTTTGTTTAGAGGTGAAAATAAGTGGCTGAACCCCTTCAAGAACATGGACATGGAGCACCTGGTGTCAGCTCTCTGAAGAATCCGCTGGGCAGACAGGCTGACTCTCCCTCACCCTGCAGGTGCTAACGTGAGACTACTCGCACAGTGGACCTTCAGGAAGGGAGCGGGGTGGGATGGTGGATGGGAAGACAAATGGAAGCATGGCGAGAGCTGTAAAAAGGCTCATTTACATTCACTTGTGTACAAATCATAAAACTGATCATGGTATGGTCTTTGAAAATGTTCAAATGATGAAGAATGAGAAGCAAAATGTGTGAGTCCTCTCCTTCCTTCCTTCCTTCCCTCCCTCCCTCCCTTCCTTCCCCCTTACTAGCCAGTAGGCATCCCTTGCAAAGCCCCTGTTGTGCCAGGTAACATGCCTGCTTCTGCAGGCCTCCAGGTAGAGCATCTGACAGAGTCCTGCTGTCTCCAAAGGCCAATCTCTGGAAGCAGCGTATATCCTTTCTCATCAGGATTTACTGGCAAACTGCCTATGAAAGCAAGCCTGATGTACCTGCTAAGGGGCGAATGGGGGTGGCAGGGCCTTTCAGTCCTGGCCCCATGGGCTTCTGGTTGGGGCAGGAGAACAGCAATCCAGGAAACACAACGTACAATGTGCAACATCACTCTTTAATAGGAAAACAAACAGCGATCGGGAGTGGGGAAAATACACAGAACAACTGGCTCTTTGGGTGGTTATGTTTCCTGGCCTACAAATTAACTTTGGCTTCTTGGTCAGCCTGGCCTCAAACCCCAGTCATGGTTGTGGCCTTAGGCTGGTGAAAAGAGAAACAAAGGTCATGTAGATGAAGACGAAGATGATATCCAAGGACTCCTTTCAGGGGCTTTGTTTGCAGGCCTCCTCTGGGATCTTGTCCTCAATCTAGAGGAAGTAAAGGAAAGGAGTTGGGATGTTAGAAGAGCCAAGCCTCCCCAGTTGCATTCCCAGTCCACCCAGCCTTCACCTTCCTGGCATTCCTGAAGGCCCAGAAACATCCATTTTTTTACCCACTTGATTCCTATATCTCACCTGGAGTTTAGCAAAGTCCTGATCAGCTTTGGTATAGTTCTGCTCGTTGTCCTGAAGGCACCTGGGGCCGGGGAGAAGATCAAGTGATCGCCATTATTATCCCAGGATAGGCATGCTGTTCACAAAATGCCACTGCTAAAACTATGCTACTTTTTTGCTGGGACACATATACCAGTATGAGCACTATTGGAATGATGAAGAAAGACATAGCGAAAGCCAAAACATCCATCACTAGCATTAATGCCCACTAGAATTCAAAGCAGAAAAATAGGAGTGTTCAAAAGAACAAGGGAACATAACACATATTGATTTTTAAAAAGATGCTCAAGAAAATAACAAATTCAAAAATAAAAAAAATTTCCAATCATTGTTTAAAATTATTATGATTTTTTTTCAGCATATTACAGGGGTACAAATGTTTAGGTTACATATATTGCCTTTGCACCGCCTGAGTCAGAGCTTCAAGTGAGTCCATCCCCCAGATGGTGTGCACTGACGCATTAGGTGTCAATGTACCCATCCCCTCCTCCCCCTCCCATCTGCCCAATTCCCGATGAATGTTACTACTACACGTGCACATAAGTGTTTATCAGTTAATACCAATTTGATGGTGAGTACATGTGGTGCTTGTTTTTCCATTCTTGTGATACTTCACTTAGTAGAATGGGCTCCAGCTCTATCCAGGATAATACAAGTGGTGCTAGATCACACTTCCAATCATTTTTAAATTGAGATATAAGACATATATCATAGTATTCACCATTTTAAGGTATACAATTCAGTGATTTTCTAGTATATTTACAAGATTGCACAACCATCACAACGAACTATTAAATACTTCCAAAACATTTGCATCACTTTCAAAGAAACAACTCTTTACCCCATTCCCCTCTTTGCCTAGACCCTGGTGACTATTAATCTGTTATGTGTCTGTATGGATTTGCTTATTTGGGGCATTTTATATAAACGGGCTCATAAAATATGTAGTCTTTTGTGATTGGCTGCTTTCATCTAACATAAAATTTTTAAGGTTCATGCATATTATAGCATATATTAAAACTTCATTCTATTTTATTGTTGAATAATATGACCATTATATTGATATATCACATTTAATTTTTCCATTCAAGACATTTGGGTTGTTTCCACTTTTTGGCTATTATGGACATTCATGTACAAGTTTTTGTGGGAACAATGTTTTCATATCTCTTGGTGGAATTGCTGGGTCATATAGTAATACCATGTTTAACACTTTGAGGAACTGCCAAATTGTTTTCCACATTGGATGCATCATTTTTCATTCTCACCAGCAATGTATGAGGGTTCCAATTTATCTATATCTTTGCCAACATTTTATTTTTTAAATTGACACATCATAATTATACATATTATGGGGCACATAGTGATATTTTGATATATAAATAATGATCAGATAAGGGTAATAATAAGCATATCCATCATCTTAAACATTTACCCTTTATTTGTATTGGGAATATTCAATATCCTCCTTCTAGCTACCTGAAACTATACATCATTTTTAACTATAGTCATCCTACAGTGCTATAGAACACTACAACTTATTCTTCCTCTCTAGCTGTAATTTTGTATCCTTTAACAAATCTCTCCCTATCCCCCCTTCCTCTTATCAATACTTGTTATTTCCATTTTTTAAAAATTATAGCCATCCTGGTGTGTGTGAAGTGGTATCTCTGTGTAGTTTTGCTTTGAATTTCCCAGATGACTAATGATGTTGAATATCTTTCCATGTACTTTTGGATATTTGTGTGTCTTTTTTGGGAAGAAATGTCTATTTAGATCTTTGCCCATTTTAATTGGGGTTGTCTTTTTATGGTTGAGTTCTAAGAGTTCTTTATATAATCTGGATACAAGTCTCTTATCATATATTTATGTCTCTTATGCAAATATTTTCTCTGATTTTGTGGCTTGTCTTTTCACCTTATTGAGAATGTCTTTGATGCAAAACAATTTTTAAATTTTGAAAAAGTTCACTTCATCTGATTTTGTGTATGTGCTTTTGCTGTTATATGTCAGAAACCATTGCTTAATTCAAGGTCATAAATATTTACCCCTGTGTTTTCTTCTAAGATTTTCATAGTTTTAGTTTCATAGTTTTAGCTCTAACTTTTAGGCCTTTGGCCCATTTTGATTTATTTTTGTATGCGGTGAGAGATAGGATACAAATTCATTCTTTTGAGAGTGGATGTCCAGTTGTCTCTGCACCAGTTGTTGAAAGGCTATTTCTTTCCTGGTCGAAAACTGACCATAAAGGTAAGTGGTTTTTTTTTTTTTTTTTGGCTCTCATTTTATTCCATTGATCTATATGTCTATTCTTAGGCTTGTGCCACCCACTGTTGATTGATTACTGTAGCTTTGTAGTAAGATTGTTTGTAGTAACTTTGTAGTGGGTCCTCCAACATCGTTCTGCTTTTTCAAGATTATTTCTCTATCTTGGGTTCACTTTTCCATTTAAATCTTAGGATTAACTTGTAAATTTCTACAAAGAAGTCAGCTAAGATTTTGCATTTGCATTTTTTATATATAAATTTGGGGTGTATTGCCATCTTAACAATCTTAAGTCTTCCAATACAGGAATATGGGATGTCTTTTCATTTATTTAGGTCTTCTTTATTTTTACAAGGTTTTGTGGATTTCAGACTATATGTTTTACATTTTGTTTGTTAAATTTGTTCCTAAGTATTTTTTTTGTGCAAAAAAATGGAAGTGTTTTCTTAATTTTTTTTTTTTTTTTTTTGAGACAGAGTCTCGCTTTGTTGCCCTGGCTAGAGTGAGTGCTGTGGCGTCAGCCTAGCTCACAGCAACCTCAAATTCCTGAGCTCAAGCAATCCTTCTGCCTCAGCCTCCCGAGTAGCTGGGACTACAGGCATGTGCCACCATGCCCGGCTAATTTTTTTCTATATATATGTATTTTTAGTTGTCCAGATCATTTCTTTCTATTTTTTAGTAGAGACGGGGTCTCGCTCTTGCTCAGGCTGGTCTCGAACTCCTGACCTTGAGCGATCCACCCGCCTCGGCCTCCCAGAGTGCTAGGATTACAGGCGTGAGCCACCGTGCCCGGCCGTGTTTTCTTAATTTTATTGTCTGATTGTTCATTTCTGATATAGTAATATAATTGATTTTTATATATTAATTTTGTACCCCGAAACAACGTAGAACTTGTTTATTAATTTTAACAGTTTTTTAGTGGTTTCCTTAGGATTTTATATATATAAGATCATGTCATCTGATATGAACATTACATTGTTTCAAAATTAGTATAATTATAAATGATAAAATTAATATGTGTATTTTACAAGCCTATTTTTCTTGGAAGCACAATATCCAAATAGTTATTTTTACAAATTAACTGAAAGCTTCCACTTTTCACTCCCTACTCCTCCCAGCTCATGCCTATCGAGAGAGACTCCTAGCACTTACTTCTGATACCACTGGAGGTTCATCTCAGATTGAGTGGAGGAAGTCAGCACCATTTCCTGCTGTTCCTGAGAGAGGGTGGGCATGGAGCCGGAGGAGGGTGTGGGCACTTGGGTGGAGAAGGTGCTCTGGGTCTCTTTGGGGCTGGTATCTCTCACAATCAGCTCATCATTCACAATGTACATACTGGAGGAAAGATGGGCCCTCAGACAATCAGACAAATGGACAACCCCACACTTCTAACAATGATCCTGTTTCCACTGCCACTCACCAACCAGATGCTTTCCAAACCCTTATTTTGCCTATCTTCCAGATCCCTTGGCTGGTAGACTTTACCCCTACCACATAGTTCACCTTTGGAGAGATTGTTTATCAACTTGCTTAGATTTGTAGATTTAACCCCAATGCATGTACCCTTTACAAAAGAAGTGGACCCTCATCCCCGTTTTTAGAAAAGGACAATTAGTCACAAGGAAGTCTTATAACTTGAAGATTACACAGCTAATTATTGAGGGTTGGGGTCAAGAATAGAATCTGGTATTTTCCTAATCTAGACTTCTCCTTGGATCTACCTGTTAGCTTTGCATGGTATTGAGAAGACCCTAAGACTATATTATCACATTTCTATACCACTGGCCTCAGGCTGGAATGGATGCTCCTACCCACAACACAGCACTTACCTGGAATCACTGCCAGAAGTCAAGATGAAGGTCCGGGTGAAGGCACGAACACAATCCTGGTACTGTCCTTCCACTTCAATGACAACAATGATACCTCTTTAGAGTTGCACATGCTTTACACATGCACATGAGGTTCCTCAGTCAGGATCTTACCTGATACTCTTGTAGCACCCTGAAGGGAGCAGACTGGGAGAATTTTTCATTGGGAGTCAGGAGGGGTTTCAGGGACTGAGAGGGCAACAATAGGAATAATAACCTCCCAGTAATAGAACCTCCTAACATGTGCCAAGTGCCTTGACAAGCACAAGTTCACTTGACTCATTTTTTACAGTTGCCCAAGAGATAAGCTTACCAGTCCCATTTTGAAAATGAGGAAACTGAGTGGTTAGGTAACAAACAGGCAGAAGGTCAAAGTTCTTAAAGTAAGGACATGTGATGAGAGCAATCAAACTCCATTGCCTGTGTCCCTAATGTCTGAGCTGTGCAGGGGCAGACAGGCACACATGTAGGTAGGTCAGCAATGACGTTTGGGAGCAAAATAGGGGTGGGAGAACACAAAAGGAATCTGAAAGGGAGCATAGAGGATGGGATGGGAGGGGAAGAGAGGGAAACAACTTGGAAGGCTGAGACAGATCTAGGAGGAGGCCCGGCCAGGGAAAGGGAGTAATAAGAGATATGGGGAGGGGACTCCACAGACAGTTACCTTCCTTGAACACTCCATTGACAGAAAAGCAAAGCATCCTTTCCTGAAAGGGAAGAACAGTAAGCTAGAGCTTTTGTGATCCTCTTACCTACCTACCTACCTATTTCCTACCACTTTGACCTTCTGGGCTTGCCTAAGGGAGGAAGCAGGTGCTCACCGTCTGGACGCACAGGTCTACCACATAGGAGTTAAGGTCATGCTGAGTTTTGGGTAAAACACTGAGAGAGTCCACAATCTCATGTTTTGTGTACTTTAGCAGCTGAACCTGCAGGTCTGTGTGGGAAAGAGAAGAATTAGGGGTGCCACACCCTGACTCCTGTACCCTATTATTGACCCCACACTCCCTTTCCCGTGCTGATCTCCCCTATCACACACTTACCAGGGTCTGTGACCTTCTTCAGATTCCTGCTATCCTTGAAGTACTCGCACAAACCGCTTCTAAAAGAGAAAGAGGAAGAGGAGGTGGCGGTCCAGCCAGTGCGGGTGTTTCTAGGAGCTGATCTGTGCCTGCTGGGGAGTCACATGGCCCTGGAGCAGAGTCTGAGCCGTGATACTCACGAAGCTGGGTCCTCAGGGCTGAAGGGAATGGTCAGGGAGAAGCAGGCCTCCTCGTGGTAAGCACCCAGGAGACCCTGTCGGTCTCCAGAGTCATAGATCAAGTAATACCTGTGGGGGAGCAAGGGGGGACATGCTATATCTATGATCTGGACCCCTAAAGGAGTCTTCAAAGCTCCCCTCAACTCATGAGCAGACATGTGCTCGAGTTGGCCTGTCTTATCCCAGCCCTCCCCTGCCTCATGGTTCCAGGGGTACTCACTGAAGCAGGAATTGAAGTACCAGACTCTTCAAAGACTCAGATCCTTTATAGCTTTCCTGGAATGAAAAGACACCTTTAAACTATGCGGTTGGCAAAACCTCCCTTGAAACACCTCAAATCATCACTGTCGCTTCTCACCTTACAAGGTTTTATTATCTCAGGGGCTTCGGCATCAATTATAGTTGGAGATGTTAACTCCAAGCCATCCTGAGGAAGGGAAGAGGTAGTCAGCAGTGCAGACCAGGGAGGTAGAGCTGGATGAGCAAGGAGATGAATGGGTCCAGTGGGAACAAGGGCAGGTATGAAATGGCTCTTGGAATTTTATTAGCAAGACAACAGTTGAAATATTCACCAGTGGGTCCTGAAAGCCTCTATTATTATATGCAACTATTGTGTGAACAAGTAATCTTGAGTGTGTGTGTGTGTGTGTATGTGTGTGTGTGTATGAGCGTGTGTGTTTATGGCCACTTTTTGCCAGTGACAATAGCTATACTTTTGTCAGGAGTTCATGCTCCATACCTGGCTAATAGTAAAACGTAAAAAACCTAACCTACGCAATTCGCAAAACACTTGAGAGCAGGTACAGAGGTCATATAGGTTAGTAAGAGGAGACAATGATGATAGTAGGTACTTACCAGGCGTAACAATTCAGGGAAACGGTCCCGTACAACCCTGTCCAGAACCAAAAATAGAATGAAGTGACTGACAGTTCAGAAGCAGGAAATTGAGCCAGGCTCCAGGGATTCCTTGCCCTCCCTGCCTCACTGTCCTTCCTCCAGATCCTCACAGTAGGCTCCGCAGGGAGCAGGGAATGGGGTGTTAGCCCTGCTACCTCACTGGGTGTCCACCATTCTGCTAGGCCTGGCTCTGGCCCTGGCTAACACCAGGTCATCCCCCAGGGATGGCCCAGGATGCTGGGGCAGGGAGGTGAGTGAGGCCAGGCTCAGGAGGCAGGGAGGGGAAGGAAGTGGGTAGGTGGCAGAAAGAGTGAAGGTCTGAGAGGGAGGTATGGGGGAGACACAGGAGAGGAGAGGCCAAGGAGAAAGAGGAAGCAAAGCAGACGGAAGGGAAAGATGCTCTCCCATGGCGGTGGGGCTCAGGGAGAAAGAGAGAAAAAAAGTGCCCCCCTGCGGCTGCCCTTCCTCTCACCTGCCCCTGGCTGGCCCTGGGCACTGAGGCAGGAATGCAAATGACACATGTATTGGGCTGGGGCTTTGGTCACCTGGGCGAGCCCAGTCTGAGCTGGGCATAGGAAACGGAGCAGCCACGGGGGCAGGAGACCTTCCCCAAAAGGAGTGAAGCATCAGGCTCCAGCTCAGAATGGGGCTGAGGGTCTGGGGCCCCCTCTCAGGATCACCACGTCCTTTCCTGATGGTCCTGGCCCAGCTGTGCCCGTCTGAGCTGGCGCCGTGCCCGAGGCATCATTCCCATCTCGGGATACTCAGGGCTCCTCTGAAGGACCAGGCAGGATGGCGTGAGGTGTGGCGGGAGGGAGAGGCAGTAGCCCAAGAGGCCTGTCCTCTGTCTCCTCAACCTCCTCTGCCCTCTGCCTCCCGCTCCTGCCTCGGGAAGCCCTCTGCTCACTGGCGGTGGCTCACTTCTGGTTCCTTGACGCAGGGAACCCAGGTCCCTCCCCAAGGAGGACCCAGCTCCTGCCACTGTGCCAGAGGAACGGATGTCATGACGGCAGCCACCCAGTGCCTCAGCCCTCAGCCCTCAGCATGGGGCAGGGAAGCCACCACGTCAGCCCAGGACAGGTGAGTGGGCCTTTATGGAGCAAGGGAAGGAGGGCCCCTCTCAGAAGAGGGGAGGGAAGGACCACGTCAGCACGCAGGCAGGAAGGCCTGGCTCAGCATGGGGTCCTGGGCCCCAGCATCTGGCCCAAGCCTGAACACCCTGGTCCTGGTGAGGAGGGGAGTCCTGCTTCCTGGCACACACTCATGGAGGGCGTCCTGGAGGAGGCTGGCTGCAGAGAGGTGGTAAACACACCCCCGAGCAGGGCAAAAGGGGAGCAGGTCAGGGAAGGGAAGGAGACCTCTAAGCAGAGCTGAGGGACACAGACAGAGAGGAGAGGGCAGGGCCTGTGATCCTCCCTGAGGGCCAGGGCTGCCTCCTCCTGTAGAAGGGCACTGTCAGGGGCAGCTCAGCTTCCCAGGGGGCGAAGGGGTCCAGGAAGGGTGACAGAGGTTACCACCGACCTTATGTAGATGGACTGGCCTGGGAAGTTGCAGCACAAGGGGTTCCCTTCTAGCCATAGCTCTTCCAGCTTCAGCCCTTTGATCTTGTCCAACTCCGACACTGACGTCAGCTGAGAAGTATGAGGGGAAAACTGGAAAGGTAGTCTCAGGGAAAGAGACGTCCGGGACCCTGGACACCTCCGTCCCCTCACTCGGCCACGGGTTCGTCTGCCTGCCTGTTGTCATCACCCCCATGTGCACTACCACCCACCCTCCACCCAAATTTGTCCTGGTTCCCTCATCTCACCTCATTTTTGGACAGGTTCAGGATCTTGACTTTGGGGGCCTTCTCTATAATGTGAGACAGGCCATCCAGCTGGTACAGTTTGTTGTTGCGCAAGTTCAAGGACAATAACTTTTGGGGAAGAAGAGTTCATTACAGTGATAGTTACTCTCTAGGGCCTCGGAGATAAACCTGCCCTGAACCCAGCCTCTTCCAGTCCCCTGCCTAAGGCCTCACCTCAGGGAAATCCCTCTCAATGATCTGCAGGGTGGCAGCCATGCAGTTTCTTCGATTCAGGACTATGTCCACATCACGCCCCACCAAGTCTTCAGAAAAAGGAAATCAGAAGGCTGAGAGGGGTTCGCCTGGACCAGCGCCAGCACCAACCCCTCCCCAAGTTGCCATCCCTGAGTCTCCCTCCCAGGCAGACCCCTCTGTCCTCACGTGCCCTAGAATCACTGCCGACAGCCATACCTGCGTCGAAGCGGAGCTTCTGGAGGTCAAGAGCTTTCTGGGAGACATCATATCGTTTGTTCATGGTCAGCTGCAGAGAGAGAGGTGGAGAGTGGCTCTGAGGCTGTGCTGGTAGGGGTGACAGGGAAATCGGGGCCTGGGGCAAGAAGAGATGAGTCCAGGAAGTGGGCATACAACGTGCCTTGAGTCTGCATTACCTTTAGCTGCTCCATTTGTTCTGGCTTCAACTTATTTTGCACAGAGTAGGGTACAGCAGAAGGACTGACAAAGATAGATACCTGCAGGAAGGAGACGTAGGGTAAGTAAGCTCCAGGTCTTCTAATCCCACTGAAGATGACCAGCCCCTGGCCTGTCCTCCTGCCCTGAGACTAGGTACAGGGAATGTTCTCAATACATACCATTTGATTTTCCTCATTGAAAATTTTGTGTTTGACATCCTTCAGTGCGGAGGCAGTACCGGCATCCTGGACAAAGAACTGGGCCCTGTTTTTGAAGTAGTGGAACTACGGGGAGTGAAGGCCAGAGCAACAGTGTCAGAGGCCAACAGTCCCTGCTGAGCTAGGCCTCTCCCCCTCCCCTGTGCCCACCCAACTGGCTTCACCATCCTCTCTTACATCGATCGCGGTGAAGGGGACACTGCAATGGCTCTGGATTGAATTCAGGAGCCACGTCCTGTCATACTTTATCCCGTAAGGAATCTACGGGTGAAAAGAAGAAAATAGGAGAGAAGACAGCCAACATGGAATTAAGCCTGGAGCACACACTCAGCCAGGTGTTTTTTCTGATCTTCTACCTAGCTTTAATGGACTTCTAAAGAAAAGAAAAATTTTTTTTCCAGATATTATTGTCCTTTCTCTGTATTCCAGATTCATCCCCAACAAATAATGAAATTCAGATGCTCAAAATGATCTTCCTTTCATAAGGTTCCAGAGGAGTCTACTTATTAAAGACCCGGACTGTCCTTCTGAGAAGGACTCCAGAGACTCAACATCCCCACACTAAGCTTGAGCCATGAGGCATCTGCTGGAGAGCTGCTCCATTTTCTTGGCTGTAGTTTCCACCTTCGCCTTTAGACAACCTCTTAGGTCTTCTTGCAGTCAGCCTGTTCCCTTTATATTCCTTCTCTGAACCTACCCTTATGTGTTAACTCCCCATGTCCCTAGAAAAGTACCTAGCACTTCTACATATGATCAACACAACTCTTCCTGACCTGCCTCTCCTGCACATTCCCTACATTTTGTCAGGACACTCACTGTGATCTTGAACCAGCACCCCAGGGCTCCATCCTGCATATTCTTCTCCATTTCTCTCTCTGGAGTAATTCTATCTTGATATTCATTATGCCATTTCTTACACTTATTGTTGGGTTTTAAGGTAGATGAGTTGCTGTGGGGAAATGGGTTGAAGGATGTGTTCATAAATGTATATAAATGCACAGAAATGCTACGAAGTTTTCTATACACTCTCAACTCAGTGGTAACCAGATTTACAATTAGGATCATTCAACCATTATTCCAATTTTATCATTCCCCACTTTTTCAGTCAGAGAAGAAAAAGAAGACCACAGAGAGTGAAAGAGTTGCACAGTCCCCAGGGCTGCTACATGCAAACAAGGCTGCCTGGTTACTTACTGTCTTACTTGGGGGTCCTCATGGACATACCTTATCACCAAGTTTCCATCATCCTCCTGAAGGTGGGAAGGTGAATGCTCACTCCTACCATGTTCAGAATGAAGGTTTCCCTTGCCAAAATTCCCCTGGGAAGAACTCCCACCTTTCTCTTCTCGTTGAGGAGAGCTATCATCATTACTGTATTCTGAAATTGAGAACAAAAATACAAGTTTGAAGATACATCAGTGGTCATATACCACATACCATGTCTTGGCCTAACCCCACTGTAGGGTAAGCAAAGTGCCAATCTGCCCTAATAGAGCAATCACACAAACCCCAGAAAGCAAACTCCTCTGCCTGTCCAGATATGTGAGCCTTTTCTCATAGATAACATAATTAGTGAAGAAGTCTTAAAGGAGGAGGTAATTGTGTGGAACCATTTGGAAAATGGAGCAGGATTTATAAAGAACGTAAGTGTGACTGTTCATGGGTCAGGCTGGACATCAGCCATATACCAGGAAGACAGCCAAATCTTGCCTTCTCTTATGCCTCTGTAATCTAACAACCTCACCAAAATCTGATAGGCAACTTCTCTCACACTTCCTAAACCAATCAGCCACCAAATTTCATTTCATTAGCATTCTGCAAGCTGTATTTTCTTTTCTAGTACAAGCTTTCATGACAGAATGGACTGATGCAACAGCCTGCTAAATTGTCTCCGTGCCTCCAGCCTTGCCCTCAACAATATTTTTGGAAATACCTAAAGTGAACTTTCTTTTTGTTCAGGCCAAAATGTCTTTCAGCTGAAGAAACAATACTTCTAACCTCCACTATTCTATAATAAGGGTCTGAATAATGAACTGAAATGGTAGGTGTCAACTACAATTTCCAAGTATTTAGAGATTTTTCTATGGTCAGAGAGCATTGTTTCTATGATTTCAGTTCTTTTAAATTTGTTGAGGTTTGTTTGATGGCTTAGGAGATGGTCTATCTTTGTGAATGTTACAAGACACTTGAAAAAAAGTATAATCTGCTGTTGTTGGGTGGAGTATTCTATTATATATATGTCACATAGATCTGGTTATTGTATTAATTACACTATTCATATGTGTACCCTTGCAGATTTTGTTTAGTCATTTTATTAATTGCTGAGAGCGGGGTGTTGAAGGCCCCAACAATAATTATGGACTTGGCTATTTCTCTGTTCAGCTCCATCAGTTTTTGCTTCATGTACTTCGAGGCTCTGTTGTTTTGGTGTGTACATATTTAGGATTATTATGTCTTCCCGGTGGATTGATCCTTTTACCATTATATAATATCCTCTTCATCTACTAATTTTCTTTACTCTGAAGTCGACTTTATTGAATGTTATGGACACAGGTATGCTTATAATGTGTTTTGGTTATATTTTACACTGTAGGTACCCCTAGGAACTTCCTTGTTCACGCCCCCACACTTCCCACCAACATGTTTAATTCACAGTGTGGCAAGATTTGGAAGTTTAATTTACATCTACAGAAATAAGATAGTATCAATTTTCTCTCCCATAGATGTATCACTAAGTGTATTTTATTTTTATCACATTCAACTGAAACAATATACCAGTAGATGGTAATCCTAGCGGTTTTGGAGATGGGGTTAAGGAAATTAGAGTATTAGAAACCAGCTTCCTTTTGGGCTCTAAATTTAAGGTTCTCTAGGTTTGTATTTCATACATATTATATATTAATTACTCCATGTTGTCTCAGGACATGCTTATGAATAACAATCCACTTACTCTTTTTTTCCTGAATTCCAAATAATTTATGTAGATCCTGTATTTTCTTATTTTTATCTTTTGTCATTTTGGTTTTTTTTTAATTTCAACATATTAGGTGGTACACAGCCATAAAAAAGGTGAATTAATGCCTTTTGCAGCAATTTGGAGGGAACTGGAGACCATTATCTTAAGGTAAGTATCTCAAGAATAAACAAACAGACACCACATGTACTCTCTTATAAACTGGAACTAACTGATGGGCACACTAGTACACAGAGGAAAGTAAAAGTCATTGGAAATCAAAGAGGGGGAGGGGGAGGAGGGGAAGGGCAAAAACCCATCTAATGGGTACAATAAACACTATTCAGGTGAGGGGCATAATCCATTCATTGTTATACTTTACAATGTACTGATTATGATCAGGCTTCAGATGAACTCCTCTAGGGAGTCATTGCTTTCACTATGTGACCCATGGTCAAAAAAATCCTGCTACTCACAACTTTCAGGATTTTCCCTATATGGCAATGGAAATGAAATTAAATATTAAATTAAATATGGCCCAGAAATTCTTCATGTTCAATCCCCAAAATTTGGAGATAGCTTGGAGTGCTCTATTTTTCTCATACTTCTCACCCAACTGATCAGGATGAGATCTTTGGCTCTACCTTCAAAATATATCCAGAGGCTGGCCCCTTTTCACTACCCCCATTGCTACCACCCTGGCCAGGTCACCACCATCTATCTCTTGGATTATGTTGCCTTCCTACTCTTCCCTCTGCTTTTATACTTGCTTCCTTACCATCTATTTTCAACATAGCAGAGAGGGAGATTTTTTTTTAAAGCACAAATCAAATCTTGTCATTCCTCTGCTCAAAATCCTATAACAAGGATTTTGTTAAAAATATGCTAAAAAGCCATGAGTTCATAATGATACTCAAAAACAACAATAAAGAAGAACCTTATTGGTGACATTTGGAGAGTACCAGAAAACCAACTTATTTTTATGAAAATCTGTAAATAAATGGGAAGAATCAAATATTTCTTCTGTCTTTCCTATACAAGCTGTACATAAAGATAGCCAAACTGTTAATTAGAGTTTCTCTTTATAAGAATATTCCAGTCAATAAATATATGAAGAAGGCAAGACAGAATTTGACTAACATCATTTAAAAGCTAAGTGAGTGAAGGATCTATACAATGGTCATCAATGGCTGGTAAAAATCACAAAACAGGAAACAACCAGACATCATGTATATGGTTATGAGCACCACCTATGAAGTATTCTTGCCAAAAACATTAAATCTGAATCTGATCAAGCCTCAGCAGCAATCTAGGTCTTGTATTATCATGGAGATGAATTGAACCAAATATGTGACAAATGATCCAGTTTCTTTAGCAAATAATTTGAGAAAGAGAGAGAGAGAGACAAAGAGGTGACATGTGACTATGTTTGGTGTTGTATACTAGTACGCTATTGGATAAGTTATGCATATACACAGATATATTTTCAAACTTCAATCTATGGCAAAAATATCTGTAACCTGCTCTTTTCATTTAACAATTTTTAATATCATTGCATGTTCAGAAATATTTAATTTATTTTTATCATTTGTCAAATTAATATGATTTTCCTTTAAAGAAATTGTGGAAATTAAAGCTAAGGTCACCTGTTTACCAGAGCAAGAACTGACAGCTGAAAAATGCCCTTGGATAAATTGCTTAACAAAAGTTGTTGAATACATCTATAAATTAGCATTTCTCCATTGCCATAATAACTCAGTTTAAGGGCTGCATAATATTCCAATGTATGGATTTATCATAATTTATTAAACGGTTTCCCTTTAACATATTTTTCCAAGTTTTTCCTACTGTAAACAATGCTACTAAGAATAGGATCATACATACATTCTATGTATTTGCTTACAGTTTTCCATGCAATAATAATAATGCTATAAGTGGATTATTTTGGTCAAAACATGAATGTTTTAAATTTTAAGAGATTTTTATAAGTGGTATTCAAAAATATATTTATACCTGTTTGCGTGCTAGTCAAGAGTGAATGAATGAGCCTATATCCTCAAAAGTGCACCAACGATTTTAAAAGTTCATATATGTTGATATGACAATTTCCCTTTTTAAAGTTTATCTTTTGGAAAAACATTATCTCTTATGAATATATACATATTCATCTTAGGATGATGGTGGGAAGAGGGGGATACAGAATCTATTGTCAGGGGAGTGGCTGAACTATCAGAAAATAGTTGTAGGCTGGAAGAGACCTGAGGGTCTTATAAAGAAGAGGCAAAGAGTCCAGGATGGGACCATAAGATGAAGATGAGCAATGGCTATACAGTAAAATGAGAAAAACACCTGAGGTACTGATTGAATCCATGCTAGCCATATATGTCCACCTGGATAACTCAATGGAAAGTATATTACATGTGTTTTCCTGTTCCTGTTTTGAAAAAATAAATTTAGAGTTCTGCTTCTGGCAATGAGAAACTAGTTAGGTTGTACCAAACTTCAATTGAGGATAACTAGAAAAGTGTGGAAAATCATTTAAAACGAAAAAATATTTGAAGGCAACAAAGAGCTTGCAATAAGATGTTATGCGGGAAAGATCAGGGGAAAAAAGAAATCCAGAAGGCAATCCCAATCCTTGGGGCTACTTTTTTCCTAGCAGTAGTTAATGATTCCTAACAAAGCATGTAAAATGGTGAGATGCTGTGAATTTGTACCAAATTTCCAGAGTCATGGGGCTAAGAGCATAAAATTTGAAGTTGGGCCTATCAGGAGAGGGGACCCTGGCAAACCACTCTGGCTTAGATAGGAACCTCTAAGAGCTATGCCAGGTGAAAAGGGTAAACTGGAAATAGACCAATCCTCCAAGGAACTGAAGTCCAAGTTAATAATCTCAATCAGTGGGATTAAAGCGATTTGGAGTTTTCCTTGCCATCTAGCAAGGTGACAGAAAAAAAATCCCTCCCTGGAGGGAAATAACTTCATCCCAAGACTGAAGTAAATAAATATACAATTTATCATATGTAGTTCCCTAGAAAAAAATTTTAAAATATAAGTAAATAAAGGAGATAATATGATATGATTAAAAATCAAGCAATCAACAAAAAAGATGATAAAAACCACACAAAATGCATATAATCCAGATAATGGCATTATTGTCAGGAATATGAAAAGATTAAAATTTTCAGCCAAGAATTGGAAAATACAAAAAAATGAAAAGCATTTCTAGAACTTAAAAATGCAATAACTAAAATTAAGAACATTTATGTGATTAGCAGCATAACATAACAGACATACCTGAAGATAGAACTAGAGAATTGTCATTTTTATAGTATTTATCCTTCAGATTATGCATACCCTCTTGCCTTATCACCGTCTAATGTATATTAGTTCTTTTACAACTCCTTGCACAACAAGGGGGTTTAGAAAGAAGGATCTAAAGAAATATCCAGAATAAAGTATGGAGACACAAAATGATGAATGATACAGGAAGAGATGGGGAAAAATTAAAGAGGAAACAGCAAATAAATCAAATATATGTTTAATTTCAGTCCTAGAGAGAAGGAAAGAGAATAGTGCATAAACAGCATTTCAAGGTTTGAGAAGTTCCAAAAAGTAACAAAAGATATCAAGTCCCAGATACAAGAAGTAATATATATATATATCTCAAGCATAGTAGGGTATGTGAAAAACCAAACCAGGTCCATCATAGTAAAGCTGTTGAAACCCAAAGAAAATGAGCAAATATTCAAAGTAGACAGAGAAAAACTAATAGGTTATCTTCAAACAAGCAAAAATAAGACTGATATATAATTTTAAACAAAAATAATGGTTGTATGAAGAAAGTGAAATTATATATTCATTGTGAAGCAAAATAACTACAGACCTAGAATTTTGTGTCTACAAAAAAATTATCTTTCAAAATGGAGGTTAAATAAATAGACATTTGTGATATTGTGAAATATATATATTTGGTCTTCAACTCTGTTTCAGGGTGTAGAACTCCTAAAATCCTTAGAAATTCCAATGTGTTATGTTTTTGTATGCTAATGAATTGCCTGAGGGCTGGCAGCCCCTAGGTAGCTTCAGGATGGGGGCTGATCACTGGAAAGAACAAGTCAGGGATTAGAGGGTTGGGACTTTCAACATCCCCACCCCCAACCTCCAGGGAGGGGAGAGGGGGCTGAAGGTTAAATTGATCATCAATAGCCTATGGTTTAATGAATCAAGCCTCCGTAAAAAAGCCTCCGTAATAAAGCCTGCGTAATAAAGCCTCCGTAAAACCGCAAAACGACAGAGTTCAATGAGCTTCCAGATGGCTGAACACGTGGAGGTTCCTGGAGGGTGGCATGCCTGGGGAGGGCATGGAAGCTCCACGCCCCTTCCCCCATACCTTGCCTATGCATCTCTCTGTCTATATCCTTTGTAATATGCTTTATAATAAACTAGTAAACATAAGTGTTTCCCTGAGTTCTGTGAGCTGTTCCTAGCAAACCAATTAAACCCAAAGAGGGAGGAATCCCAACCTGCAGCTAGTTGGTGAGAGGTTCTGGAGAACAGGACTTGCAACTGGTGTCTGAAGGAGGAGGGTAGTCTTGGAGACAGAGCCCTCAACCTGCGGTATCTGACGCCATCTCCAGATAGCTGGTGTCAGAATTGAATTAGAGGACACCCAGCTGGTCTCCACTGCAGAATTGATTGCTTGCTCATTGGTGGGGAAAACCCCCACACATTTGGTCACAGAAGTCTTCTGTATTGATTGTTGTTATGGAGTGAGAGAATAGAAAAAAGCACTTTGAGTGAGTGTGTTCTTCTACACTCACAACATTTTAGCGCAAACAAAAGTTAGGTAAATTTGTCACTAGCCAACTCAAAACTAAAGATTCCCCTGTGGCGGGAGGAGGGGGGAGGAGGGAGGAGGGGACGGGTATTTGTATACACAAGGAGTGAAATGCGCACTACCGGAAGGATGGACATATTTGAAACACGGACTTCGGTGGGGGGGGGAGGAACAAAGGGCAACACACGTAACCTAAACATATGTACACCCATAATTTGCTGAAATAAAAAAAAACAAAAAACTAAAGATTCATCCTCAGGATAAAGACATATGATCCCAGATAGAGGCATGTAAATGCAAGAAAGAATGAAGAACAATGACGTCAGCAAATGTATAGGAAAATCTAAAATACTATTGACTATATAACATAGTGATAATTTCTTCAAAGAATTTAAATATATAAATAAATATATGTATAATTAAAATGCACAATAATATATCAGGAGGGGCATTAACGGAGTTAAAATGTCAGAAAGAATGAATGTACATGAGACTGTGATAAGGCAAGAGTGTACCTTGTAATCTGAAGGGTAGACTACAAAAATGACAAAAGAATGTTTTACTACAAATGCAAATAAGGCAAGATTGAATAATTTAAAAATAATAACATTAAATATTCAAAAGAAAGGAAAGGAAATTAGAATAGGAAAATAAATGTAAAGCAAACAGAAAGATGATATATTTAAGCCAAATCATATCTGGAATTACATTATATGTAATAGATTGAAGATTTCAAATTGAAAAAATGGAGACCATTAGATTAGATTAAAAAAGAACATTAATTAAATCAAAGGAACACATGTAAAATAAAATGAGATAGAACATTTAAAAAAAAGATGGCAGAAGACATACCATTAAAACACTGAGCAACTGAAATCGGGTATAATCATTAATAGCAGAAAAAATATACTTTAAAAATATTACTAAAATAAAAAGGGATATTTCATAATGATAAATGGTTCAATTCAACATGAAGATATTAATAAAGCAAGTTTGTAAGCACCTTTTTAACACAGAGCCAAAATATACACAGCAAAAAAATTGATAGAAGTAAATGGAGAAATGGACAAATCCATAGTATCAGTGGGAAATTTTAACACACCTCACTTAGTGACAGATAAAACAAACAGACAAAAAATCAGTTAGATGCAGGAGATTTAAACAATATGAGTAACATAATTTACTTGACAGAACACTGCATATGACAACACATGCAACATTCCGGAATAGATCATATGCTGGGCCATAAAGCAAGCCTCAAGAAAGCTATAGGGGTCATATAATCTACTTTAAACAGTTGCTGTGCAAATTTAAGGGTACTGGTGGGTTCCCTGTCCCTCCCCCACCCCTAGTATAAATCCCAAGAATGTTAAATTCAAATGCCCCCCACCCCAGATGGCCCTCTCTCACTCCCAAACCCTGAACCAGAGAGCACCACATAATTCAGACCTTTCCCCTTAACCAGGGAAATATCTCTGCTTAGCCATGATTATAGCCACAGGAGGAGAGGTTTTCAATGTACAGCCAGGATGGATGTGTCAGGGCCCACAAAGTCCATGTCCTCAAGAGAGTAGAAAATAGTCAGCCTGGACCCTTGTTACCCCCACCCCCATTTAAAGAGCAGTCTGCTGGGTGTCCTGTGGATTGGAGTGGAGGTGGCAGAGGGGGCCCAGAATCTCTTCTGCCCTCTAGGGACCTGAAGCCAAAGCCCTATGCTGACCAACTCACCCATGGTGTGTCCTGAAGGCAGTGACCTGTCACCAATGTCCTCACAGTACTGTCTTGAGAATCTGTATGTTCTGGAGCTGGGAGTTCGGAGAAGATAGAGAGGGTTGCTGAGGAAGGCAACAGCAGGCTCCAAGTTACTTCCTCAGAGCCACACAAACAAGATGGAGTCTTTACAGGAAACTCCTTCCCCAAAAGCACAGAGAGGAGAGCCCTGGGGGCAAAGGAGACTTAACTTCCTGTAAGTACTGCCCCCTAAGTTTGCTACCAGCCTAACATCTAGGGAGCTGTTTCCAAGGGAGCCACCCATGCAGTGATGGTTAGTTACAATTAAGAGGCCTGGGGCCCAGGTACTTGTGGATACAAACACAGAGAACTCTGCTTGCCAGGCTCTGTCTGTCAGCTGTATTACATTGTATTCATCCATAGAACACAAGAAGATTCTTATCGGAAGAATTACCAGTTCCTTGCTCTCTCTGAAGTTGCTGAGGCTTAGGGAGGTATAGCAAGTTGCCTGGGGGTAATTCAGACATTATGTGGAGATGCAACTGGAACTGAGGCCTATAGAATGGGCATGGTCGCACCATGAATAGCTTTAATAAACTCTCCCTACAATATAAGGGATTTACTTAACAAAAGATAAAGTTACAGGGCAGGAAATAACTTCAGCCCATCCCAAAGAGGTCACACTAGAAGCTGCCCGTGTAAAGGAAATAGCCAAAGTTTCGTAGAGCACTGGAGTGAGAGAAATAATAAAAAAAAAAAACCCAAAAAACATGCCTTTTCATTTTTAAAAATATAGTAGTAGTCATGTAGAAAGATGCCCCTTCATGGTCAGAGCCAGAATTGTAGCTCTGAAAGTCTCAAGCCAGAAAGCTTTGCAAGGCAGAGGAAGTGAGAGAGGAGCCTGAGTTCCATTGCATCAGCCAGAAGTTTTTGGTATTTTTCTACCCCCTGGTGGAAGCCGCTTCCTGTGTCACCATCCTCTGAGAGACGGCTTTCAACCCCTGAGTGAGCAGAAGAGAAATATGCACACAAGAGTGTGAACATTTGGGATGAGGTAAGCATGAGACAAAGATACATACACATACATAGATAAACTGCCAAGCAAAAAGTTGTTAATTTTTTATTTTTTATGAAAGAGCATCACATGAGACTTTTCCTAAACTGGTAATTTTCGGTCAATTGTTATTGTATATTCTCAAGCGTTTCAACAAATTCGCCCAATTACAAAGTATTAAACACTATAAAATACATATTTTGGAAATAAAACAATTCTGCATCTTCTATCTATATGGTCCCCTCACCATGAACTAAAAATATCCATTTTAAATATTAATAGATTGGTGGGCTGGGCACAGTGGCTCACATCTGTAATCCTAGCACATTGGGAGGCCAAGGCGGGAGGATCGCTTGAGGCCAGGAGTTAGAGACCAGCCTGAGCAAGGGACCCCATCTCTACAAAACATAGAAAAAATTAGTTGAGCATTGTGGCACACACCTGTAGTCCCAGATACTTGGGAGGCTGGGGCAGGAGGATCACTTGAGCCCAGGAGTTTGAGGTTGCAGTGAGCTATGATACCACCACTGCACTCTACCCTGGGTGACAGAGCAAGACTCTGTCTCAAATAAATAAATGGATTGGTGAATATTTTCTAGATGTGCAAGGTAGGTGTTTACCTATTTAAAATATTTGTAAGTAACATACATGCGTATATATACCTACACACATACATAGTGAGGACTAAACTCCGATCTTTTTCTTTTGTTCAAAATTCCTTCCTAAGGAGGCCAGAGGAGTCATGCCTACAAATGATAAAATCTCAGTAAACAGGTTTTTATAATGTTGTTTACTTCCCAACCTGATTCTGATATAGAATCATGTGATAGATAAAAGACCCTCAAACATTCCTTTCAGCTGATTCCTGGTCTTTTGGACAAAACCTAACTCTTTCAGCCAATGGTCAAGTAAAGAATCCCTAAATCCACCTATGATTTGTAAGCCCCCTGCTTTGAGATGTCCCGCCTTTTTGGGCCAAACCAATGTATGCCTCCCATGTATTGATTTATGACTTTACCTGTAACCCCTGTCTCTCTGAAATGTATAAAAGCAAACTGTAACCCAGCCACAGCGAGTCCACTTGCTCAAGGCTTCTTGAGAGTGGCTCTGGGCCATGGTCCTCAAATTTGGCTCAGAATAAACCTCTTTCAAATATTTCAGAGTTTGGATTTTGTCCATCCACAATAGATACTCTTTTTAAAATTTATAGTCACATAATTTTCTCCAAATTGGATTTTTCACATGTTGTGGCATCTCATTTCTTTAGCAAATGTGGTTTGGATGCTGTGCAGATGTTTACTGGAGAATCATTTTGCTATTTAGGTAAATTAACTGTTGATCTTTGTTACTTTCTGTCCTGGTTAGCAAAACTCTTTTATGTATAGATATATTAACACAAAGTCTGCAATATTGTTTGCAAATATGTTCTCCCAGCTTTTCACATTTTAATATTTTTTCTTTTGGTAGTATGGAAAGTATTTCTAAACTTTTATTGAATCTATGACAAAAACAAGACAGGTCATTCTTTTAGGGTAGCTTGGGAACAGAAGAACACAGGGGAGTAGGAAGGGAAGGGAAAGGGTCAGGGAAGCTGGGAGAGTTCTGAGAGGAAGCCCAGCTGGGGCAGGGAGCAGTGTGGGACGTGGGAGGAGACTCTACAGACTCTCACCTTCCTTGGACACCCCACTGACAGAAAGGCCTAGCATCCTTTCCTGAAAGGGAAGAGCCCAGGTGCTCAGGATTCTCCTTAACCTCCTACCCACCTCCGGCTTTCTGGGCCTGCCCGAGGGAGGAAGCAGGTCTGGAACCACATGTCCACCAAAAAGGAGCTGAGGTCATGCTGAGTTTTGAGCAACACCCTTAGGGAGTCCATGATGTCACTGACGTCACGTTTTGTGTGCTTCAGCAGCAGCTGCCTCCCAGACCTACGAAGGTGCGAAGGGAAGAGAAACGCAGATGCGGCGGCGGCGCCGGGCGCCTGGCGGCGGCGGCGGCGGCGGCGGCGGCGGCGGCGCGGGGCGGCCCTGGGGGCTGCCATACCCTGGCCCTGGGCCCCTATGCCCTATGAATGTCCCCTTCACATCCCCTTACCCTGTGTAGTCTTCCCCATCACACACTCACAGGGGTCCTTGAGCATTTTCATAATCCTGCTTTCCTTGAGGTACTTGCACAACCTGCTCCTGGGAGACAAAGAGAAACAGGAAGCGGTGGTCCAGCCGGTGTGGGTTTTCCAGGAGCTGACCTGTGTCTGCTGGGGAGCCTGCCTCTTGTCATCAACCCGATGTGCACTACCTCCCACCCTTCACCCGAATTTAATCAGGCTCCCTCTTCTCACCTTATTTTTGGAGTCATTCAGGATCTTGACGTTTGGGGCCTTCTCTGTAATGTCAAACAGGCCATCCAGCCAGTACGGTTTGTTGTTGCACAAGTTCAAGCACAACAGCTTTTGAGGAAGAAGAATTATAGGGACTGTTACTATCTAGGTCCTCAGAGACAAAACTCTCTTTTCTTTTGCATTTAATTGATGTGCTCCCCTCCCCATTCTTTAATCCTTTTGAGAACATTGGGAATGACAGGAAAATAATGTCTACTGATCTTTGGAGGCTGATTAAGAAAGGTGTTCAGAAGAATAAATGGTAAGTATGAATCTGCTGGAGAGAGCATTGGAGTGAGAACCAGGCCCGTCTCTCTTTACAGAATCTTGGGTAGGCCACTTCCCTTCTTGTGTCCTCCACTCTTATATAGAAGGGGCAACACTCCTACATTTGCATGTGTGTGTGTTCTTGTGTCATAATAAAGATGTAGAAAATTGCTGATATTGCTGAGTTAGCGGAGTAATCATGATTGCTTTCGTCTTTATATTTTTGTTTCATAAATTTAAAGAGCTTATCATATTTCAATTTCACAATACAAATTGTGCTTGAAAAACATTCCACCACTTATATTTTACACAATTTACAGACTTCTGAACTTGCAGAAACATTTCTGGGACTTCATCACACAGAGATTCTTGTTTCCTGGATTTTAAAAATGTTATTATGAACTACTTAAATTATAATTATTCAAATTATAATAAAATTTATTATCAACTATTTAATAAATACCAAATAGTGTTAGAATATTTCTAGTTATTCCAGAATTAAAGCTTTCCTTTGATGCCCATAATTTTGTTAACAGACCTTTAAATGGGTACCTCTATGTGTCGGAGGATAATGCTTGGTGTTAGATATAAAGATGAGTAAGATGTGATGATTTCTGTTCTCAGTGGAGATTACAAAAGCATGCGCAAGGCAGGTACCTTAGCATGTAATGCCCTTATAGAAAAACAACTGCATTTATTCTGCATTTTTCATAAGCAGCATGGCTGTGATAATATTGACAAAGAATGTTTGTATCAGACCAAAGGGTGTAAAGCAGTTTTATGAAATATTAATCCTAAACCTTTAATGAATTACAAAATCTAACTTCCATAGTTGTCACTAGACTTCATAGGACAGCATACGGAAACTAGTACCCAGAGTACCCTGTGCAAAATAAAAAATGCTGATTTTCTTGTTTCCACTCCCCAATAAATAAAACAATTTTAAAGAAAATCCTGATTTGTGAACCACAGAGAAAAATATCTAAGGCTAGGAGCATAATTGCTACTCTGTTAGGAAGCCTACATAGTAATTTTATCCTACTTTTTCCCCACTGTAAACAGTTTTTAGTCTAAAAGAGCTATGGGAATGTAGATGATTTATACAAGCTGGATCTTTCATTATTATTTAACTCTGGCCACAACTTGCTTTGGAGTTGAATCCTACATATAATTTTATATACTCTGTTCCTGCAGGAGGGCATTTCCAAGCTGGTCCAATGATGTTACTTAGAAATAACATTGTATTATTTTTCCTTTATTTTCTTGTTTACTAAGTCTTCCTTCGTGCAGAGTAACCTGGTAAAGTATGGTTATCAGGACCTTTCAGTATTTTTTTTAAATCTAGAAAGCTCAGTTGATGGAGGGAAAAAGTAAGAGCCTAAGAATATTTGAGAACATTCCATGCGCTTGTTCAGAACTTGCTTATACCTCAGACCTAATTAGCAACAAGTCCTTCCTTTTTAAGTGAGTAGAGAATGATCTCTAGGGTGACTCTGGGCTCTAAAATTTCTTTATTCAAAGTGAATAGAGTTTTCTTAAGAGATAATCCTTTTTGATGATATGAGCAGTGAATCTGAACCTTTAATCTATCTTTAAGAAATTCATTTCAGGCCGGGTGCGGTGGCTCACGCCTGTAATCCTAGCTCTCTGGGAGGCCGAGGTGGGCGGATTGTTTGAGGTCAGGAGTTCGAAACCAGCCTGAGCAAGAGCGAGACCCCGTCTCTACTAAAAATAGAAAGAAATTAATCGGACAACTAAAAATACACAGAAAAAATTAGCCGGGCATGGTGGCATGTGCCTGTAGTCCCAGCTACTCGGGAGGCTGAGGCAGAAGGATCGCTTGAGCCCAGGAGTTTGAGGCTGCTGTGAGCTAGGATGACGCCACGGCACTCTAGCCTGGGCAACACAGTGAGATTCTGTCTCAAAAAAAAAAAAAAGAAATTCATTTCAGGGTACTGGTTTATGCCTTTAGTATTTATCAAAGCTCAAACTTGTACTTAATTCATGCAGTAAAGCATCTTTAGAGGAGTATGCCTTTAGCAACTTTGACCTAGGTTCACAATATTGGTAAACAGGAAATGTTTGTCCCTGATCAAATGTTCACTAACTCTTTTTAAACCAGCCTGAGATAAGGAATGAAATACAATGTTCTGTGAATTTTAGTTGTAGTTTTAATTAAAATGCTTATTTGTCCTCAGTCCATATTCTCAATCTAAACCCATCTTTAATTCTTTACGACACAGAACTCCTGAGTTTCTTTGGATAACCCAATACACACAAAAATTAACACTAAAATGGTAGCTACAGTCAAGTTTGAACAGTCTTTTAAAAGAGGTCCAGTTGATATGAAGAAACTGAGTTAAGAGAGAATAGTAATTGCTAATATGCCAGGCACTGTTCTAAGTGTCTTACATAAATTCTTTTAATCTTCATAATTATCCTATAAAGTAGGCATAATTAATATCCCCATGTTACAGATGAAGAAAATCGAGGCATAGTAAGTTTCCCAAGGTTATACTGTTATTACAAACCCAGGAGCCAAACACTACTTTATAAGGGCTCTTTGTGAGACAAATATACCTTGAATCAATCCTCAGAAATTCTGATTTAATTATTGTGGGATGGGATGAGGTTGGAGGCAGTGGTCTGCTGAAGCCATCTCATACTAGGTCATGAGAGCTGATTGTAAAATTTTCAGGAATTTTTCAAACTGACTAACTTCACTATTTAACATTGGTAGGTTGAAATTGACCATGGAGAGTGTATTTATGACATGGAAATCAGTAAATATTACAAATCAGCCTCCTTTTCTGCAGTGCCAGTTGATAAACATTTAGCAGTAGACCACTGAGTGGAGGCTAGGTATCAGTAATTTGAAAAACTCTTCAAGTGATCCTAAGATGCAGTTGGGGTTGAAAACCACTTTGGTAGCCTATTAACTGTAGTTTCTCCAAAGCAAGGGATCAGAGGAGGGAGAAGATGGGATGTTCACTTTTTACCATATGCATTTCTTTCATAAAATAATTTTCCAAATTTAAAGAAATATATATATTTTTAAGTTACCTTTTTTACTTGCAGTTATAGAAATAGCAGCTGGTGTGATATTTAGGGTGAGGCAAAGAGATGGACATAGTAGGCAATTAGGGAAGGTTCTTTGCCATAGTCTATGAGGAAAAGTTAAAAGTAGCAAAGAGTCAGTTTTGAAGTCCAATCAGCAAACAGAACCCAGCTCTAGGGTGGTCTTTGTGTGGCTTTTGGCTTCAGGTAGGAGATGAAGATCCAGGAAAGTCAGCTGTCAGATACAGAAAGGTCTAACACCAGAGAACTGTAGCCCAGAGATATGAAACCAGACATGAGATGGTTGAAAAGAAGCAGAAGGAAACTTGGTCATGGAGGAATTTAATCCTAAGCAAGGCAACAGAATGAGAAAAATACGAGGAAGTAAGACTGAGGCCAATTTCCTAGAACTGGGAGACAAAGGCTCAATTAACTAGGCCAAGGTTAGGAGAGGACCAGCAACAAAGGTGGCCTGACTATGAGCCTAAACACTAAGTTTGCATCACAGGTACAGGAACAAAAATGATCAGGCTGCCAGCACTAAAATTCTGTAGGAACAGAGTGGCCACAAAGTTTGTTACGTATAATCTCACTTCAGCAGTTGTAATACTTTAAGAATTATAGTTGTTTCTTATGGTGCAACTTCAGTTACACAAGCCAAAAATAAAATGCTATTACAATTGGTCAACATAATGAGTTTGCACCATCCCCATTACTCTCTAGCTTTTATGTGACACAAATTTTTTATTTTGCTCCTACTTCATGATTTTTAGTAAAGACCCATTAATGTAGTAAAAGTGAATAAATAAATAAGAAAGGGTAGGTGTAGCCAGAACAGGATGGACTTGAAAGATAAGGAATATATATCATACAAAACCTCAAATACAGAGGGGACGCTGGCCTCATTGCTGTAAAGCAACTCTTAATGTTGAACACTAAGTGATACGTTGATAGACCCCAAAAGCAAATGCAATAAAAAACAAAAATAGACAAATGAGACTTCATTATACTAAAAAGCTTCTGCATAGCAAAAGAAATAATCAACAGAGTCAATAGACAACCTATGGAATGGGAAAAATATTCACAAAGTGTGTATGTAACAAAGGATTAATATCCAGAATCTACAAAGAACTCAAAGAACTCAGCAAGAAAAAAAACCCAAACAACCCTATGAGGAAGTCGGCAAATGACATGAACAGGCATTTTTCAAAAGAAGATATGCAAATGGCCAAAAAAACATATGAAAAAATGTTCAACATTTCTAATCATCAGTGAAATGCAAATAAAATCACAATGAGATACCATCTTACTCTATTCAGAATGGCCTTTATTAAAAAGTCAAAAAATAATAGATATTGGCACAGATGTGTTGAAAAGGGAACTTATACACTGTTGATGGGAATGTAAATTGGTACAACTTCTATGGAGATCATCTGGAGATTTCTCAAAGAACTATAAGTAGATCCACCATTTGATCCTGCAATCCCACTACAGGGTCTCTACCCAGAAAAAAAGAAATCATTACATTAAAAAGATAGTTGTATGTTTTTCACAGCACAATTCACAATCACACAGATTTGGAATCAACCTAAGTTCCCATCAACAAATGAGTGGATAAAGAAAATGTGATTTATGTATATATATACCATGGAGTACTACTTAGTGATAAGAAAGAATGAAATAATGGCTTTTGCATAAAATTGAATGGAACTGGAGGCCATTATCCTAAGTGAAGTAACTCAGGAACAGAAAAATAAATGCCACATGTTCTCACCTACAAATGGAATCTAAATTATGGCTACACAAGGGCACACGGAGTGGTATAATGGACATGGGACACTCACAGTGGGGGAGGGCAGGAGGCGGGCAGGGATGAAAAATTACCTATGGGGTACAATGTACACTACTCAGGCTCCACCACTATACAATATATACATGTAATGGAATTCAACTTGTACCCCCTAAATCCATTAATTTTTAAAAAGAAAAAAATAGATTTATTGAGATATATTCACATACCATACAATTCACCCATTTAATTCAAAGTTTTATACAATTAAAAGTTTTTGTGTATATTTGCAGGTATGTGCAACCATCATCACAGCTGATTTTAGAACATTTGCATCACCTCAAGAAGAAATCCCATATTTTTTAGCTATCCCTCCTCTATCTTCCTGTCCCACCTCCTAGCCCTAAGTAATAACCAATCTACTGAATTTTTCTACAGATTTATTTATTCCTGTCTTTCATATGAATTAAATGATACAGTGTGTAGTTTTTTTGTGACAAGCTTCTTTCTGAGCATAATGCTTTCAAGGTTCACTCATGTTATAGCATGTGTCATTACTTAATTTTTTCTATAATATATATTTATTTTTTATTTCAATAGATTTATGGAGTACGAGTGCAGTTTTGTTACATGGATATATTGCATAGTGGTGAAATCTGGGCTTTTAGTGTACCCATCATCTGAATAGTGTACATTGTATCTATTAATATTAGGAAATTTTTCATCCCTCACTCCTTTCCCACCCTTTTGCCCTTCTGAGTCTCCAATGTCTATTATTCCACTTTGTATAATCATGAATACCCATAGCTTAGCTCTCATTTATAAGTGAGAATGTGGTATTTGATACTTTTTAATAATATATATTTCATTATATGGATATACTACATTTTATTTATCCATTTCTCAGATGATGAGCATTTGGGTCATTTCCACCTTTAGGCTACCTATTATGAATACTATTGCTATCATATAATCATTCAGGTACATGTTTCTTCATTGACATATGTTTTCATTGTTCTTGGGGATAGACCTAGGAATGGAATTTCTGGCTTATATGGTGTTATGGACTGTCTATTTATGTCTCCAAAATTTATATGTTGAAATCTAACCCCCAGTGTGAGGTGGAACCTATGGGAGGTAATGAGGGCATGAGGGTAGAGCCCTTATGAATGGAATTAGTGCCCTTATAAGAAGAGGCCAGAGAACTAGTCTTCCTTGTTTCTGCCATGTGAATATACAATGAGAAGCCAGAAATTTGCAACCCTGAAAAAGGCCCTTACCAGAACATAAACATGATGGCACACTGATCTCGGACTTCCAGACTCCAGAACTGTGAGAAATACTTTTCCGTTGTTTATAAGTCACTTAGTCTATGGTAATTTGTTATAGCAGCCTGAACTAAGACATATGGTAACTCTATGTCCAATCATTTGAGGAACTTCCAGACTGTTTTCCAAAATGATGGGACCATTTTACATTTCCACCAGCAGTGTATAAGTGCTTCAATTTCTTCACTTCCTTTTCAATACTCATTATCTGCCTTTCTGATTCTAGCCATATTAGTGTATATGAAGTGGTATCTTATTGTGGTTTTAATTTGCGTTTCCCTGATGATTAATGATGTCTCATGTGTTTTTAGGTACTTCCTGACCATTTGTATATGTTCTTTGGAGAAATGTCTATTTATATCCTTTACCCATTTTTAATTGGTTTATTTTTCTTATTAATATTGAGTTGTAAGAGTGATTTATGTATTCTGGATAAAATTTTCTTATCAGATATATGATTTGTAAATATTTTCTCTGATTCTGTGGTTTTTCTTTTTACTCTCTTAAGGGTGTCCTTTGAAGCACAAAAGTTTTTTTTTTTTTTTTTTTTTTGAGACAGAATCTCACTGTGTTGCCCGGGCTAGAGTGCCGTGGCGTCAGCCTAGCTCACAGAAACCTCAAACTCCTGGGCTCAAGCGATCCTTCTGCCTCAGCCTCCCGAGTGGCTGGGACTACAAGCACACGCCACCATGCCCGGCTAATTTTTTTCTATATATTTTTAGCTGTCTGATTAATTTCTTTCTATTTTTGGTAGAGACGGGGTCTCGCTCTTGCTCAGGCTGGTCTCGAACTCCTGAGCTCAAACGATCCGCCCGCCTCGGCCTCCCAGAGTGCTAGAATTACAGGCGTGAGCCACCGCACCCGGCCCACAAAAGTTTTTAATTTGATAAAGTCTAATTTAACTATTGTTTTCTTTTGATGCTTATGGTTTTGGTATTACATCTAAAAATCCTTTGTCAAATCCAAGGTCATGAGTTTTACCCCTACATTTTCTTCTAAGAGTTGTATAGTTATTGCTCTTACATTTAGACTTTTCATCTATTTTTAGTTAATGTTTGTATATGGTGTGAAATAAGGGTCCATCTTTATTCTTTTGCATGTGTCTATCCAATTCTCCTGGAACATTTGTTAAAAATACCATGCTTTTTGCATTGAATGATCTTGGTACCCTTGTCAAAATCAGTTGAATGGATTTATTTCTGTAATCTCAGTTTTAGTCCACTGAGTAATAGCCTATTCTTGTGCCAGTACTACACTATCTTGATTACTATTGGTCTTTAGTAAGTTTTGAAAGTGGGAAGTGTGAGTCCTACTGCTTTATTTTTTTTTTCAGGATTGTTTTAGCTATTCTGGGCCCCTTGCAATTCCATATGAATTTTAGAATCAGTTTATCAGTTTACACAAAATAGTTAACTGGGATTCTGGCAGGGATTGAGTCAAATCTGTAGATCAGTTTGGGGAGTATTGCCATCTTAACAATATAAAGTCTTCTGATCTGTGAACATGGGATTATTTTCTTGAATTTTTGTCATTTGGGTTTATTTATTTATTTAATAGATTTAGGGTTACAAGTGCAGTTTTGTTATATGGATATATTGCATAGTGGTAAAGTCTAGGCTTTTTGTGTAATCGTCACCTGATTAGTCTCCAATGTCCATTATACTACTCTGTGTGCACTTGTGTAGCCATAATTTAGCTCCCACTCATAGGTGAGAACATGTGGCATTTATTTTTCTATTCCTGAGTTACTTCACTTAGGATAGTGGCCTCTAGTTCCATCCAAGTTGCTGCAAAAGCCATTATTTCATTCTTTCTTATCACTGAGTAGTACTCCATGGTGTATGTACACCACATTTTCTTTATTCACTCATTTGTTGATGGGAACTTAGGTTGATTCCATATCTTTGTGATTGTGAATTGTGCTGAGATAAACATACAAGTGCAGGTATCTTTTTGATATAATGATTTTTTCCTTATCTTCAGAACATTAATTTCTTTCAACAATATATTGGAGTTTTAGAGCATAAATTTTACAATTCTTTTGTAAAATTTATTCTTCAGCATTTTGTTCCTTTTGATGCTGCTGTGAATGGAATTCCTTATTTAACTTCATTTTTGGATTGATCATTGCAAGTATATAAAGTTACAATTTTTGTATCTTGATCTTGTATTCTGCAACCTTGATGAACTCATTTATTAGTTTTAATAATTATTTAGTGAATTCTTTATCATTTTCTTTATATGATATCATATCATCTACAAATAGATATAATTTTACTTCTTCCTTTCTAATCTTGAATTTCTTTTTTGGCCTAATTGCCTTGACTAGAATTGCCAATACAATGTTGAATGAAAGCAGTACGAGTGTAAATCTTTTTCTTGTTCCTGATTTTAGGGGAAAAACATCTAGTTCTTCACCATAAATCGTGATTTTACCTGTGGGTTTTTCCTAGATGTCCTTCAAAGGTTGAGGAACTTTCCTTCTATTCCTAGTTTGTTGAGTGTTTTTATTATGAGAGGGTGTTAGATTTTGTCAACTGTTTTTCTGTATCTATTTAGATGATCGTGTGATTTTTTTCTTTTTGTATTTTATTCATAGATATGTGTTACACAATTTTATTTTTTATTTTATTTATTTTTTTATTTCAGCATATTATGGGGGTACAAATGTTTAGATTATGTATATTGCCCTTGCCCCACCCGAGTCAAAGCTTCAAGCGTGTCCATCCCTGAGACAGTGAGCACCGTATCCATTAGGTGTGTATATACCCATCCCCACCTCCCCTCTCCCACCTGCCAGATTTTTGAATGTTAAACAAGCCTTGTATCCCTGTAATAAATAACACTTGGTCATGATGTATAATTGTTTTTTATATGTGGCTAAATTTAGCTTGTTAGTATTTTGTTAAGGATTCATAAGAGATGCTAGTTTTTAGTTTTCATTTCTTGTGATGTTTTTGGTTTTGTATTAGAATAATACTGACTCATAGAATGATTTGGGAAATGTTCCCTTCTCTTCTATTTTTTGAAAGAATTTTTGAAGAATTGTTATTAATTGTTCTTTGAATGTTTGGTAAAATTCAGCAGTGAAATTGTCTAGGACTGGACTTTTGGTTTGGGGTAGTTTTTTTCCTTACTGATGCAATCTCTTTACTTGTTATAGGTGTATTCAGATTGTCTATTTCTTTTTGAGTCAGTTTTGGTACGTTGTATTTCCAGAAATTTCCCCATTTCATCTAAGTTATCGAATTTTTCAGTGTAGAATTTTAATAATGTTCCATCATTATCTTTTTATTTCTGTAAGATTGGTAGTAATTTGCTCTGTTCCATTTCTGATTCTAGTAATTTAATTCTTCTCTCTTTTTTCCTTAGTTAAATGAGCTAAAGGTGTGTCAATTTTGTTGGTCTTTTTGAAGAATCAGCGTTTGATTTTATTTTCTCTATTCTTTTTCTTTTCTCTGTTTCATTGACTTCAACTCTAATCTTTATTATTTCAGTCCCTCTGCTTGCTTTAGGTTTAAGTTGCTCTTCTTTTTCAGTATCTGAATGTGAAAGATTAGATTATTGATCTGAGATTTTTCTTCTTTCTTAATGTAAGCTTATATGGCTTTAAATTTACCTCTAAACCCTGTTTTAGCTGTGTCCCATAAGTTTTGCTATGTCGTGTCTTGATATTTTAAAATTCATTTGTTGACCCATTGCTTACTTAGAGGGGTATTATTTAATTTCCACAATCTTATTGATTTCCCCAATTATTTTTCTGTTACTGATTTCTAATTTTTGTCCATTGTGATTGGAGAGCATATGTTCTATACTTTTATCCTTTTAAACTTATGGAGTTTGTTTTATAGCTTAGGTTATTGTCTATCCTGGGAAATCTTCCATGTGTTCTTAAGTAGAAGGCATATTCTGTTTTTATATTCATAGATGTGTTCTGTAGATGTTGGTTTATAATGTTGTTGTTTATAATGTTGTCTTTCCTTGTTGATCTTCTACCTAGTTGTTCTATGCATTACTGCAAGTGGGGTATTGATGTGTTAAAATATTACTGTTGAGTTTTTTATTTCTCTCTTCATTTCTATCAGTTTTTTCCTTAGGTATTTGGGTGCTCTGTTATTTGATGCATATATGCTTATAATGGTTATAAATTCCTGATGGATTGACCTTTTTTTCATTCCAAAATAATTTTCTTTATCTCTAGTAACATGTTTTGCTTTATCTGATTTTTTTATCTGATTTTTTTTTTGTCTAATGTTAATATAGCCACTCTAGCTTTCTAGCAAATATTAACAGAGCTGAAGGGAGAATAGACAGTAATACAATAATACTAGGGGACTTTAATATCCCACTTTCAACAATGGATAGAGCATCCAGACAGAATTTCAATAAGAAAACATTGGACTTGATCAACACTTTAGATCAAATGAACCTGACAGACACGTACAGAACATTCCTTCCAACAGCAGCAGAATACACATTCTTCTCAAGTGAACATGGAACATTTTCCAAGATAGATCATATGTTAGGCCACAATAGAAGAAGTGAATTCCTAATTGGAATGTGTTCAAGAGAGAATGGGAGGAGAAAAATTACAAACAGTGAATAGATGCAACTACTACAAGGAGATGAGAGAGAAGTCAACTAGATATCTGGGGAAAGAAGTGTTCTGACAGATGAAATAGATATTGTAAAGACTCTAAGACAACAGGGAGTGTGTCTTGTTTGAGGAACAACAGGGAAGCTACAGCTGGAGCAGAATGAGTAAGGAATATAACAGGCAGAGAGAATGAAGGACTGTGAAGGATGATCATCTGGAGTTCCCTTTTGACACAAGATACATGTAGGTAGAAGGCCTAGGGGTGTGAAGTCTTAGGCCAGGAACACTGGTTCAAATGATGCCTTATATTTGACATGGAAATATATATCACATATAACTGTAAAAGAGATTTCTGTCAAAAGAGAGCAAAGAAATGGGGTAATGGCAGGTAGGAGAATTGGAGTCAAGAGTATGTACATATAAAAAGGATGTATATATATTTATAATGATAATGTGTATGTAGATACATAGAGATAGGTAATAAATAAGAGATGAGTGTATCCTGATAGAAATGATACAGTAGCAAGCACAATATTGATGATGTTAGAGATAAGGATGGCAATGTCATTGAGTTGGTGTGAAAGAAAGAGATCTAGTGGAAAAGAAGAAGGATAAATTTCAGAGGGGAGTCTAGAAATTTTATGTATAATATCAACAGGAGAGCCATGTATACATAGGCAGGTATAGGTAGGTGAAGTGATGTGGTGGTAGGAGTCTGTGGAAGTTTTCTTCCAGTGGCTACAATTTTCTAGTAAAAATAGGAATCAAGAGAAGAGTTGGGATGGGGAGGTGGTGTAGGGAGTTTGAAGAGAGAGAAGGTATGAAATAGTAACTAAGAATAGTCAGAAAGTTAAGGGACGGGAGACCTAAAGAGTGATCATCTTGTAACCTTAAGGGTCCAATTGAAGTTCATGGTCATGAATTTAAACTGAAATTAGTCATGTATTTATGTCTTTTCCTCCAGTCAGATTCATCTGTGTGGGCTCAGGCTTGTTGAGTTGTAGCTGGATTTATCCAGGGTTCTGATTTTGCTAAGGAAGCAATACAAAGTAAAAAGGCAGGATAATGGAGGGTATATATAAAGGAATGATTATAGACACTGAACACGTCTTTTAAGCTAGGAAAGGAAAAGAGAGAAGAGAATAAGGGAATAAGAGATAGTGAAAATCTGATGAGATCAGTGGATTAGAGATTCTGGTAAAGTTGAAAGAAAGTGGGGTCCAAAGGGTATGAACTGAAAAGAGAGGAGGTGATGATCAGAAAGAAGGATGTTTGAAATTGAGGTTATGGAGGGGTTTCTATAACTGCAATGAGAAGGTCTAGGGTATGGCCATGTGAGTGAGCAGCTGAGGTGGAGTTGAGGACAATGTCATGGAGGAGAAATGTTTAAGGAACCGAAGGGGCCAGTTTGTCAGAATGATCATTCTTTTTTTCTTTAATTTCAGAATAATACAGGGGTACAAACACTTTGGTTACATATGTTTCCTTTGCACAGCCCAAGTCAGAGCTACAACGGAGCCCATCCCCTAGGCAGTGCACGCTGCACCCATTAGGTGTGAATTTACCCATCCCCTCCTCCTGCCTCCCTGACACCTGATGAATATTACTTCCATATGTGTACATAAGTGTTGATCAATTAATACCAATTTAATGGTAAGTACATGTGGTGTTTGTTTATCCATTATTGTGATATCCATTCTTTATCCATTCATTTCGAAGAATGGGCTCCAGCTCCATCCAGGATAATACAAGAGGTATTAATTCACCATTTTTATGGCTGAGTAGTACTCCATGGTATACATATACCACATTTTATTAATCTACTCATGTATTGATGGGCACTTGGGTTGTTTCTACATCTTTGCAATTGTGAATTGTGCTGTTATAAACATTTGAGTGCAGATACCCTCATATTGTCATCTGATCTTTGACAAAGCAGACAAAAACATACACTGGGGAAAAGAATCCCTATTCAATAAACGGTGCTGGGAAAATTGCATAGCCACATGTAGAAGACTGAGGCAGGATCTGCCCCTCTCACCTCTCACCAAAATCAACTCATGATGGATAACAGACTTAAACTAAGGCATGAAACCATAAGAATTCTAGAAGAAAATATTGGAAAACTCTTACAGACATCAGCCTAGGAAAAGAATTTATGAAGAAGACCGCCAAAAGCAATCACAGCAATGACAAAAATAAATAAATGGGACCTGATCAGATTAAAAAGCTTCTGCACAGCCAAGGAAACAATCATTAGAGTAAACAGACAACCTACAGAATGGGAGAATGATCATTCTTGAACTCATCAAGAATTAAGACAGGAAAACTACTGTTAAGAATGACTGTGTTCTAGGAGCTAAAATCTTTGAGAAATTAGAGGGGACTAGTTGAAGTTTGATACATGACAACAATGATGAAGGCTAGTTGATGAGACAAGCTGTCAAAAGCTGGGATTTTTAGGGAGGTGGGAGGGGAATGGTATGAAGGCAGCAATGAGAAGGAAAGAAGTCACTCATCTGACTTTTAGGCTCTGTGGTACGATGGTGGTGGGAAAGAAAAATCATCTGCTCCTTGTGAGTGGGCTGCAGGAGACACAGAGTCCTCAGGGAAGAACGTGTTTTCTGCTGGAACAAGACAATTGAAGGGGCCATTCAGAGATGAGGTTGGGGATATAGAGGAATTACTAAGGGTTCATTGTGTTATAGTAGTGGGGGAGGGGTGAGAGAAGAGAACTAAAGAGGGGATGTGGACAAAACTTTATGGAGGTTAGAATGTGGGAGTTGAGAGGTGTCTTGGGGATCTTGCAGTGGGTACTGGCACAAATGGAGAAAAATGTCATCATTAGATGAGTTCCAATAAATTCAAGGCAGGTAGGGGTGGCATGATTTTGAAATTTGGGCTGGGGATGCGTGGGTGTTTGGGGCTTCTTGTCAGCCCCAAGTGATGGGGGGGAACGTGGTCTTAGACCTGGAGCACTGGTTCAAACAATGCTTCATTTTTCTCCTGGAAACAGAAATCTCATAGATCGTTACAGATGGGCAAATGAGCTAGAAGGCTATATCACATTCAGGATAGTACTACCTGTGGGGAAGTGGGAAGTGGAATGAAAATGGGGCGAGGGTCAAGGAAATCTCAATTTTTCTGTAATGTTTTCATTCCTTAAAAAAACAGACAAAGTAAATATTTCTAAATGTGAACAACGCTGAAATCTGAGTGGTGGAAACACTGGCATTTATTATATTTAATGCTGGGACCTTGTAGGTACTCAATGAATATTGTTTGTTGCGTGAGTGTGCCCTTCTGTTTGAAAAGTTTCCCCAACAGACATACAAAACTCTCAAATTAACACAAAATGCTACAAGAGCATAGAAAAGGGAATGGATGAGCTGGGGAAGGCTTGAGAAATCATTGTGAACAGGGTAATTTCTGATCTATGTAGATCTATACCAAAAGACATGAGCCATACGGAAAATATGGGGTGCAATCTAAAGACAGAGTTCTACTTCCATTTTACCTTAATGCTAAGGTTCTGGGTGAATATCCAGAAAATGAGGCTGAACATTTAGTTCTTCCAAGTAACTATCGGATTTTCACTTTTCTCCCACAATAGACACTAGGTGGCGCTGCTGTCCAAAAATTGTGCTCTATCTTGTCTATTACTATTAATACAATTTACAGACATGTATTTATTCAGTGTCTCCTGTGGACCAAGTGGACCAAGCAAAAGTGCTAGGGATTGGAGATATAAAGATGAATAATCTCAGTATATTCTCCTGTGATCATTCTAAACTCACTGCTAAAGTGTTCAGTGACCGAGAGAGTAAAAAAATGTGACTTTTATATAGGAGAGCACTGCCTACTGTCACAGAACTGTCCAGCTGTGGGGGTGAATAACTCTGAGCCATTCACCTTCACCATGACCTGGCCAAGGATTAGAACAGACAACACCGAACCCCGCTTCCAAGCCACTGTTCGGTCATCACAGCGTGCTTAGGCCCCAATGGCTATACAAAGCCGAAGGAGGCTGAATACGGCTCATTCGGCTTGGACCGCAGAGTTCCAGACGTTCAAAGCCAACTGGGAAAAACCTGTTTATTGCGGAGGCCCCTGTTACTGTGAAGAAGCGAATGTACTTGGGATGAAGGGAATGCGGATTCCCAGGACTAAAGCGGTGGGAGAGGTTGGGGATGTGGGTCTGGGGAAGTGGGGTGTGCTCTGACGTCTTCCAGCCCCTGTTGCAGGGGTGAGGTCCTACGAAGAGGGGAGAGAGTGGACGCAGGCCTGTAAGGCTGAAGTGGAGGGAGGGTCGGGAGGCGAGCCCGGGCTCCCTTGGCCAATCAGAGAGGCCGGGCGGGGTCTGGGGCGGGGCCTGCTGCGGGGCTTATAACCGCAGGGCTCTGCGCGGGAACGCTAACCTGGTCCGGAGCGAGCGGCGGATTCAGCTCGGCCCACGACGTTTCGCGAGTCTTCAAGCCTTCAGGTGAGGCCGTGCGGCCCGCGGGAGTCAGAGGCGACGGGGGCGGGAGGACGCAGGGGGGCTGCAGAGTGGAGAATGTCGCGCCTTCGGGAGCCGGAGGGGCCGGGGTTGGGGCTGACGTCTCGCTTCTGCGCCGCCTGGCGTGTCCGCGCCTTTGTCTTCCCGGGGCGCCGCCTTCTGCGCGCCACGCCGAGCCCTCCCGGGGTCGGTCCCCAAAAGGAAGGCCCGAGGGGCCGGACACCCAAAACGGCCAGTCCGCGGTAGGTGCCGGTTGGAGGCTGAGAGGACAAGGAGGAGTTTGTGGGGGCCGCCCGGAATGGGCCCTGTGGGGCTGGCCCCTCGCTCCCTCCCCTCCCCTCACGTGGCCGTTAGGCTGGGCCCCGACAACAGTAATAGTTATTTTAAAAAGTACGCAAACTGCTCGTGACGAACTGGTCTGTGCGCCTGGCCCTGATATCATTTGTTAGTTCCAGTTTCCCAGCTTTGAGATTGTACGTCTGATCTCTTGTCAAAGGAGGGTCTTAGGGTAACCTAGACTGAACCGAGGCGCGTTCGGGACCTCTGGCTGCTTGGGGGCCTCTCCATTGTACTCCGGGCACCGGACGTGCCTTACTCCACCAGGGTAGGGCTAGGAACGCGCGTGAGAGCTCTGCTTTCCTGCTTTTGGGGTCTCCTATTGTCTCTTCTGGACAAACCCGGGATGTTCACAGGGCACCAGGCAATTCATCATGTCCATGTCCATGCACCTGAGCCTCATCTCCTTGCCTCTCCCTTTGCAGAGAAAACATGGTGAAATAGGACACAACTCGATTTGTCTCATGCTACTGAAGTCCTGGGTCTGATCCCAATTAGCTGTCCTTTCTTACAGCATTTACAAAGCAGTGCCACAAGGAGCTATTATGAGATGTGTAATTAGTTATGACCGACCAAATCCCCTTCCTCTCTCATTGTAGTGTCTTAGTGTACTGTCTTTGAGCATTTAAAATGGAAAGAAATTAGTACAACTTATGCTACCCTTTTTTGTGTGCTACTCCCCATCCCTCAAGAAAAATGCCAAAAAAAGAAGTGAGTAGAAAGTGAAGATGCTCGAATAGTGCTATCTTTTCTTACAGAATCATTAAATCATTAACTGGTCAAATCCAAAATTTTGTTTTCTTTTCTATCCTTAGCTGCTCTTGTGCTTCTCTCACCTCCATTTTACCTTTGCTGTGATTTTTTTTTTAAAGAGTCGGACATATTGGCTCCGGGTTTCTAGAGCATCTTGGTTTCTGGTGCATTCGGATCTAATGGCATTTACAGTACTGCCTATCAGAAATGGTGTAACGATATGGTATTAATGTATTCTAAAAAAAACATAACTTCTCTAAGATTTGTTGCTGTTTTCCGGTTGAAAATTAGCAGGTAAAATAAATATTGCTATTAAATGTGAGAATTTTTAGCTATGACCCCTTCCTATGATAATAGTTCTGCCAGTTAAATTTTCTTTTTCAGTCCTTCTCTTAGTCAAGATGAGTGATAAGCCAGACTTGTCGGAAGTGGAGAAGTTTGACAGATCAAAACTGAAGAAAACTAATACCGAAGAAAAAAATACTCTCCCCTCTAAGGAAAGTAAGTCACTGGGTGGGGGAGGTTTCTGGTGGAGACAAACAATGGGGAAAATTGATAGATTCAGTAAATAAACTCTTGTAAATTTTACCACAATGTAAACAATAATTAAAGAACCATTGCATTTAATGCAACAGTTAGAAATATCAAATAGTCATTTTCTTACTTGAGATATATAAGTGGTACTCACACAATAGGTCTTAGTAACAATGGGGGAATAAACTAGGTTCTTGTTGGAAAATTACTAAAAACCACCTTGGAACCAATCTTGGAATGTTGGATGTAGCACCAGAAAAATCTTAGTTTTGTCCACTTTATGTTTATTAGACATTTTTCTGCACCCAACAATTTGGGGCATTGGTCTCATCCCTAAAGAACCATGAAAATTTTGCGCTTTTGGCCTTTGCTACCTGACTACAAGATAAGGTGAAAGAACAAGTTTAGATCTAGGGTATACTCAGGCTCCCAAACTCAAGGGATCAGTTTTGCCCTCCAGAATTACAGTCTGCTGGAGAAACTCTAAGTGTATTTGCAAAAGATGAGGGGCACTTTTTGTCATGTCAGCTTTGAGAGTTCCAAAGTTAGTCAAAATTGTCTGAAAAGTTATAACTTCCTAGTTGTATAAGGCTAGAGAAATCTGGAGAAAATGCTTCACTTTTTTCTAAGTCCTCTAATAATCTGTGAAAAAAATGGCAATAGTGTACATCTACCTCTCAAATGAAAAAAGAAAAAAACACCACAGTTGATGTAGATCCTAATGAATGTTCAGGTGGTTGCACATACTCACACATGTACATACCCCACTGTGAGAATTTGTGGTTAGTGCCCTGGCATTCTAAATTTAAAACATGTATGACAGACTTCAATGATTTAGCAAAGAGTTCTTTTGGAAGAAACTGAAGTTAATCTTAGGAAAATACCCTCTTAATGATTTTTTGTGTTTGTTTTCCCCAGCTATCCAGCAGGAGAAAGAGTCTGTTCAAACGTCATAAAATGGGGATCTTCTCCCTAGAGCGAATTTCAACATTGCCTGAGAGTCTTGGTTTTAGCCTTGTTTTTTGTAAACTATGTGTTTGTAGAGATTTTAGGCAACTTGTGATGTCTTCTCACCTATACTCCTTGGCTAATAAGTCAGGAGTAACCAATTTTCCCTTAAGTTCATTTTAAAACTTCCCATTGGTGTATAAATTCCAGGTGGCAGATGCTGTCAGTCTCACCATTGATGGCCTTTGTGTGTGTAGTCCTTGTCCCACCTACAGGATGAGCCAATTTTAACCTTCTACAATGGGTGCCTCCATTGCTTCATAATCTTCATGAAGTTTCATGTTTTTGTAGCTTCTCACAGTTTATTTTCATTTCTAATGTAGCAATAAAATATGAATATGAGGTGCATTGAGACTCCTATGGTTCATTCTTGGTGGTCTTCTAAGGAATGAAAAGTACACAAGGGTACACTTTTCAGCCAAACAAAATAGTTGAAGGAAAACTGTTTTAGCAGATTGTTCACGTGGGAAATGCTTACTTCTGTTCAGATCCAGTAGGTCCTGACTTGGGGATGCTAGGTACTTTTCCCCTAGAGTTGGAATCATAGAGTTAGAGAACCTTGGGAGAGGTGGTCATTTGGACTAACCCCTTTAACACAGAGATGAAGAAATGAAAACGCAGAGTCTGAGGTGATTTACTCAATGTGAATAAGGGCTGGAATTCAAGCTGGGCTCTCTTGCCTTCTGAAAAGTATTTTTCAATTTAATGGGAGGGGACACCTAAGGTTGGGGTTGGATTGGGAAGCAGGTAGGAGGCATTTGTTAACACACACTGGACTAAGCACATCACATTTTCTATTGAACATAAACTCAGATATCAAATACCTGTTAATTACCAGTAGCATGGAACCTCTGGTTTGGTTCTTGTACCGAACAGAATTTGCTGTCTTAATGAACCAAGCATTTTTGGTGTTCATGGTGAGCATAAATGCTATGGAGTAGATTGTGCCCCCCATGCATATGGTGAAGCCCTAACCCCCAGGGTGGTTGTATCTGAAGATAGGGTCTTTAGGAGGTAATTAAGGTTAAATGAGGTCATAAGGGTCAGGCTCTAATCTGATTGGAATGTGGCTTTATAAGAGGAATAGGGGGGAGGGATCTGCCACGTAAGGACAGCAAGAAGGCAGCCATCTGCAAGCCAGGAAGAGACTCTTCACCAGAACGTGACCCGGCTGGACCTTGATCTGGGACTTCTAGCATTCAGAATTGTGAGAAAATAAATTTCTGTTGTTTAAGCCACCCAGTCTATGATATTTTGTTATGGTAGCCCAAGCTAACTAAGACAATAGGAATACATGTAAATGTGTATGTCCCAATCCCTGCCCTTAAACAATACTTTTATCACTTTAAATTTATGCAAGCCAATTACCTATTATCCCACCAATTAGAACTGTTAGCATTTGGGTGTACTGTATAACCATCCAGACTATTGATCTATTAGTCCAGACTGATCTTTTTCTACAAAAACATGATTATGCTGTTAGTACCTATTTGCAATCTCGAAGTATTATCTTACTTCCCCCTTCCTAAGGGCTTACATCCTTAAGTAATCACTGGGGTTACAGGAAAAGGAAGTTTTTTTCTCTGCTATAGCTTAAAGTTCCACAAGCAAAACAGTAAGTGGCTCAACTTTGATCAAATGCCAATGAGGTGACACAATCACAGGGCTTAGTGTAGCCAGAGGATTTGAACCTTGGAAGTAATCATGTTTGGTCACCAATACCTCACTTCCGGCCTGAAACAATTGTCCAACAGAGTCACTCAACCCTTTGCAGTGACATGCTACTTACATTGTGCCCAAACTTGCCTCCCTGTAGCTTCATCCAATAGTCCTAGGACTGTGCTGGAGACCTGCACAGGGTAGTTAATCCGTCCTCCAGTATTTGAAATCAGCTGTTATGTGCCAGCTTCCATACCCCCAAGTCTTTTCCAGCTGACACTTCTTAGATCCTTTGGACCCAAGTTATACAAATGGGTAACCATGCTGGTTGCTCTTCTGATGTGCTCAAGTTTGCTTGTTTCTAGATCTCTTTGGGTCCTGATTCTGCCACCCAACACATTTGCTATCCTTTCAGTGTTGTCACCTGCAAACTTGGTAAATTTTCTGTACTTTCATGATAGATTCAGCAACCTCTGCATTTGCACACTAACACAGCTCAAGATAAGGCCCATTTCAAAGGGCCTAAAGGAAGGCATGAATATTGTCAGGTAAGCTGGGTTTGTACAGTAACTCACAGTGTTCAGTTATATCTGGTAGTCATCCTTTTCATTAAAATATTGATTTCACCCTGGGCAATGTAAATGTTAAACTGAGTGGCAACAGATGAGAAGTACATAGTAAGAGCTGAAAGACAGGTAGTTGCTTAAGTGACTACTCTTGCAGAAATGGAATGAGAAAAACAATTGCTCATCTGGAGTAGTTTTGCCATGCATTTCGTCAATGAATAATGTGGAATTACTCTTCTAGCTACTGTGTTCACTTGCCTTTTCAATCAAGGGAAGATTTTTTTTCCCCCATAAACTCACTATAAGCAGAGATTGAGATTTAGCACCCTGAATCCATTTATTAATTGCAAAACTGACAACACTAAGGCCTTGTAGCAGTTACATTTCTGGAGAAAGAAAAAAGAGATAACAATGCAGCGATCCCCAACCTTTTTGGCACCAGGGACTAGTTTCATGGAAGACAATTTTTCCATGGACTAGGTGGGGGTGGGGGTGGGCTTCCGTGGGTTGGGGGGCGTGTTGTGCAGAGTTCAGGTGATGATGCATGGCCTAAGGCCATGCATGGGCTGGTACCGGGCTGTGGCCCAGGAGTTGAGAACAGCAGACTTAATGAACAGTAGGGCCTAGGGTAGAACTAGAGCATGCTACATAGTGGAGCTGCATTTGGTAAGTGAAGAAACCGAGGCCCAGAGAGGAAAAGAGTTGGTTTTTAGGTCATGCAGAAGTTGTTGCTCAATACATCAAGAAGGTAACTTAGGACGATGTATAGGGCTTTACCCAGGTGTGTGATGATTATTTGTGACTATATCCTGAAGAACTTCTCAAAGTGTGGTCCCTGAGCCAACCAGCATCAGGATCCCCCTTGGTGATTAGTGTATATTCCTAGGCCCCACCCCCAGAGATTCAGATTCAGTGAGGCTAAGGGATGTTCTCTTGACATAGTATTGTAAAATTATGGTGGACATATTACTTCTCTCCTTTTATGATTTTTGACTTAATCTTCTTCTTCTTTTTTTTTTTTTTTTACAACATCTTCTGGGTCTCTCTCATAAAGAATGTTTCTTTTTTTCCCAGACAGAGTCTCACTCTATTGCCCAGGCTAGAGTGCTGTGGCGTCAGCCTAGCTCACAGCAACCTCAAACTCCTGGGCTCAAGCAATCCTACTGCCTCAGCCTCCCGAGTAGCTGGGACTACAGGCATGTGCCACCATGCCTGGCTAATTTTTTCTATATATTTTTAGTTGTCCAATTAATTTCTTTCTATTTTTAGTAGAGACGGGGTCTCACTCTTGCTCAGGCTGGTCTCGAACTCCTGACCTTGAGGGATCCACCTGCCTCGGCCTCCCAGAGTGCTAGGATTACAGGTGTGAGCCACCGCGCCCGGCCTAAAGAATGTTTCTTTACTGATAATGGGTATTATTGATGTCTTGAGAGGAACAGATGGGATAATTGGTCTGCAAGACTTTTACCTTAGATCACTTGTTTTCCGATTACGGTCCCTGGAATAGCAACATTAGTATCACCTGGGAACTTGCTAAAGATACAAATTCTCAGGCTCTACCCCAGACCTGATGAATCCGAAACTAAGAGAGAGGCCCAGAAATCTGTTTCAACATACTTTCCAGGTGATTCTGATGCACATTCAAGTTTAAGAACCACTGCTTTAGATAAATGGTTCACCACTGAAAATACTTTTAGAGTTGGGCTGTAATACCTAGCTAGGGAAAGGATAAAGGTATTTTTTCAATTCAGTAGGCATTTCTCAAGGGCCTATTACATCTCAAGGTGTGTGTAGAGAATACAGGAGATGAGTAAGAGACAGTCCTTGCCATCCAAGGACTTATACTCTCATAGAAAGGATAAGGTAAGAATGCAGATAACCAACGTCTGTGACATGTCTTAAGAAAAGTGGATTCAAAAGAAGGAGAGCCACATCTTGGAATGTGCATTTGGCCTTTGCAGGTCCTTGTGCTGTAACATATTCTCGCTCCTTCAAGGTACACTGACCTACAATGATCCATGGGCAGAGTACCCTTGTTAGAAGTAAAAAATAATAAACTCTATTCAGCAAGTCATAGGAGGGAAATCGTGTATTGTACATGCTTTAGCCATCACAAGTTTTCATGCAGCTAGGTTTTGAAGCTCCAATTTATTTTCACAAAGGCTGGACCTGAATTTTAAGGGTACAAACAATTGGTAAGCAGAGAATTAGCGGAGGCAGGGATGGATGTGGGGGAAGAATAGATAAGTGCTGTGTTATAATATTGTTATTATTACCGTGTAGACAGAGAATATGAACATTCCTTATTTTGGTCTCTTTACATTAGGGGCCAGGAGAAATGATGTAGTTTTGTCTTCTGAATCAAGCCATAAGCTTTTTGACCTGCTTCAGAGCACTACATTTTCCACCCTAAGGTAGGTTTTGTTAGAAGAGAACTGCCCATGGATATAAAGTCTTTTTCTTGGCTTGAGTAGAAATTCTTTGACTTGGGGGAAGAGAGTGCTCCTTGCAAACAAGAGACCTGGCTGACAAGTCACTGCCTTCAGTTCTGATCAAAACCTCAGTGAATCAGAAAGAGCAAAAATGGAAAACAGCGGTCTCCAAACATAAAACATACAATGAAATGAGGATAGTTACGAATATAGGAAACATCCTTAAATATTTACCAAGTTTAAAATTGTTTTCTTGGCAGTTCTTATTCCTAGAAAAATACCCTAACTAAGAATTGGTGGATAAGTATTAGAGCCATTGGCTTAAAGAATTGCTAAACATTACCTGTAAGTAACTACCTTAGGAAGACAAAAGAGAATAATATCATAGGATATATTTTTCACTGAAAATAATATCCCTTTCAAATATCTATGATAACACAATTGAAAATATTGATAAAATGTGGGAATCAAAAAATACAAATTACAGAATTAAACCCATCTCCCTCTTCCAAAAACACTTAAGGACTAAGAGAATGAAAGCAACTGAGGTCCTCATTGAGTTACCATCTCAAATGGCTTGGCTTCCCGGGATGTTTCCTGTCAGAACAGGTAGAGAATCTGCAGCCCTGGGGTCACATGTGGCCATCTGGATTTTGAGTGCAGCCTTTTGACTGAATCCAAACTTGACTGAATCCAAACTTTGACTGAATCCAAAATTTGGATTTGGTCAAGGGATTGCACTTGGGGATGTAGAGGGCCACATGTGACCTTGAGGAATCTCATTTTTGTTTAAAGAAAATATAATATGCTGGTAAAATCCACTGAAGAGACTATGATAAAGGAGTTCTGGGAAGCCATATCCATAAATGAGGATACAACTATCCTACATGAAATATTAGCAATCTAATCTAGTATTACATTAAATGAAGAGACTAAAAGGACAAATTGAGATTCACTCAAGAGTACAAAGATGTTTCTGTACTTAGTTTTTTTTTTCTGGTTGTTCATGTTTTTGGTGTCATACTTAAGAATACTTTGACAAATTTAAGATCATAAAGATTTACTTCTATATTTTGTTTTAAGAGTTATATATTTTTGTTTAGGTATTTGATTCATTTTGAGTTAATTTTTATATATGGTATGAGAAAATTGTCCAGATTCACTCTTTTACATATGGTTATTCAGTTGTCCCAGCACCATTTGTTGAAAAGACTATTTTTTCTCCATTGAATAGCTTGGCGCTCCTGTCAAGAATCAATTGACTGTAGATATCTGGGTTTATTTTCAGACTCTCATTCTTTTCCATCGATCTATGTCTGTTCTTAAGTCACTACCACACTGTCTTGATCTCTGTAGCTTTGTAGTAAATGTGAGTTCTCCAATTTTTTACTTTTTCAAGATTCTTTTTGCTACTTTGTGTCACTTAAATTTGCACATGAATTATAGGATGAGGTTGTTAATTTCAGCAAAAATTGCCCACTAGGATTTTGATAGAGATTATGTTGAGTTGTAGATTAATTTGGGGGGTAATTCTCTCTTAACAATGTTAATTCTTTCAATCCATGAATATGAGATGTCTTTCCATTTATTTAAATATTCTTCAATCAATTACTTACATGATGTTTTGTAGTTTTCAGAGTTTAAGTTTTACATTCATTTGTTACATTTATTCCTGAGTATTTTATTACCTTTGGTGAGATTGTAATTTAAATTGTTTTCAGAATTTCATTTTAGAATTGTTGATCACTAGGGTATAGAAATAGAATTGATTTTTGTACACTGATTTTGTATCACATAAACTTGGTGAACTGGCTTAGTAATTCTAATAATTTTTCGTGGATATCTCAGGACTTTCTATATATAAGATCATGTCAACTACAAATAGAGATGGTTTTACTTCTTCCTTTACAATCTGGATTCCTTTTGTTTGTTTTTTTACCTAATTATTATGGCTGGAACTTCCAATATAATGTTGATTAGATTTAGCAGAGCAGACATTCTGATCTTAGGGAAGAAGCAGCCAGTCCATCATCATTAAGTATGATGCGCTAGCTGTGGGTTTTTCATAGATGCCCTTTATCAGCTTGATGGAGTCCCATTCCATTCCTAGTATATTGAATGTTTTTATCATGAAAAAGTGTTGGATTTTATAGAACTTTTTTTCTGTGTCTATTTAAGTGATCATGTGTTTTTTATTTTTTATTCTATATATATTATATTAATTGATTTTCAGATGTTAAGCTAACCCTGCATTCCTGGGATAAATCCCACTTAGTCATGATGTATAAACATTTTTATATATTGCTGGGTTTGGTTTCCTAATATTTTATTGTGGATTTAATAAGTGATATTGTTCTATAGTTTTCCTTTGTACAGTCTTTGGTTTTGGTATCATAATAATACTATGATGGTAGGTGGGAATTATTCCCTCTTTTTCTTTTTTTGGAAGAGTTTGGTAAAGATTGATGGACTTTGTTTTGTAGAGCAATATATTTGAATTAGTGGAAGAAAATTTTTGTCAATCTAGAATGCTATATCCAGTGAAAATATTTATTTTTTAAGTTTACATTTACATGAATGCAGAATTTAAACGCAGAATTTAAAACCTATCAGTCGGGTACAATGAGCACTATTTGGGTGATGGACACACTAAAAGCCCCAACTTAAACATTATAAAAGGTATCCACGTAACAAAAACATTTGTACTCCTTTAATATCTTGAAATTAAAAAAGAAGATCAGTGGGACACCCACCAAGAAAGTCATTTTAATCTTTCATCTTATGAGTCTTTAGGAAATGAGTCAAAGGGGATGGAAGGCCTTGCAAGTTTTCCCACAGAGACTGAGGTTTCAATAACTGTAAAAAAAAAAGGGTTATAGTGGAAAGGAACACATGGTCTAATCAAACATGTTTCAAATGAGAAGTACCATCTTGGGGAATTGCTGCATTGAGATATGAGAATGCCTGAAATGTGTAGTCCTATCTGAGGTTATCTTATCCCCTCCCATCAGCCAAGTAAGCCTGTCCTTAATTGTCCATTGAGACACTCAATCATCTCTGTGAATTGGGAGTGATACGAAGCATGGAGAGTCCCATGATTGGGCCCACTACTGTGTAGCCTGGACTACAAATCTGGCACTGTTATCAGATGCAATGTGCTCAGGAAAACTGAACAGAAAACAAATGTGATTTTGTAGGACTGGATAGTGTGTCCTAAGTCAGTGGAATGCACCAGGATGGCTAAGCCAAACCTGGAGAAAGTGTCAACTGCAGTCAGGATCCAGTGAAATCTTCTGGATGGGATGAGACACTCAATATCATCTACCTGCCAGGAACATTCCAGCCCATTGGTTCAGGGAATCTGTCCCTAGTTTTTCTTTTTTTGTTGTCTCCTTTCCTGGCTTTGGTATCAAGGTGATACTGGCTTCGTAGAATGAGTTAGGAAGGATGCCATCCTTCTCAATATTGTGGAATAATTTCTGTAGTATAGGTGTGAGTTCATCTTTGAATGTTTGGTAGAACTCTGGAGTGTAGCCATCTGGTCCGGGGCTTTTACGTTTTGGGAGGTTTTTGATTGCTGCTCCAATTTCTTTTCCCTTGAGTAGATACCCAGTAGTGGGATTGCTGGGTTGTTTCGTAAATCTACATTTATCTCTCTGAGGAATCTCCAGACTATTTTCCATAGAGGTTGTATTAATTTGCAGGCCCACCAACAATGTATACTTATTCCTTTCTCTCTGGATCTTCACCAGCATCCATTATTTTTTTATTTTTTTAGTAATGGCCATTCTGACAGGGGTTAAGGTGATATCTCATTGTAATTTTGATTTCCATTTTCTTGATGATTAGTTATGTTGAGGATTTCTTCATATGTTTGTTGTCCATCTGTCTATCTTCTTTTGAAAAACTTCTGTTCATGTCTTTTGCCCACTTTTTAATGGTTTTTTTTTTCTTGCTGATTTGTTTGAGTTCTTTGTAGATTCTGGATGTTAGCCCTTTATTGGATGTATAGTTTGTGAATATATTCTCCCATTCTGTAGGTTGTCTATTTACTCTGTTGATTATTTCCTTTACCTTGCAAAAGATTTTTAATTTAATCAACTCACATTTGTTTATTTTTGTTGTTGTATTTGCCTTTGGGGGTCTTAGTCATAAATTTTTCGCCTAGGCCAATGTCTAGAAGAGTATTTCCTATATTTTCTTCTAGAATTTTTATGGTTTCATGTCTTACGTTTAAGTCTTTTATTCATCTTGAATTAACTTTTGTATATGGCGAGAGATAAGGAGGATCCTGTTTCATTCTTCTGCATGTGGCTATCCAATTTTCCCAACACTGTTTATTAAATAGGGCTTCCTTTCCCCAGTGTATGTTGTTGTCTGCTTTGTTGAAGATCAGTTGGTTGTACGTAGATGGTTTTATATCGGGGTTCTTTATTCTGTTGCATTGGTCTATGTCTCCACTTTTATACTAATACCATGCTGTTTTGGTTATTACAGCCTTGTAGTACAATTTGAAGTCTGATAATGTGATGCCTTCCTATTTGTTACTTTTGCTTAAGGTTACTTTGGCTAGTCATTCTCTTTTTTGATTCCAAATGAAGCATAGAGTTATTTTTTCTAGATCTTTGAATATGACTTTGGTATTTTGATGGGGATTGCATTGAATCTGTAAATGACTTTGGGCAGTATGGACATTTTAACATTGTTGATTCTACTGATGCATGAGCATGATATGTTTTTCCATTCATTTGTGTCATCTGTAATTCCTTTCCTCAGAATTTCATAGTTCTCCTTGTAGGGATCTTTTACCTCTTTGGTTAAGTATATTCATAAGTATTTTATTTTCTTTGTAGCTATTGTGAGTCAATTTCCTTTTTAAAGATCACTTCATTGAGTAACCAGATTCAGAGATCTCTTCAGAAAGGTCCTTGCCCAGACTGTCCGGGAGATAACACCTGTTTACCACTTCTATGTCTTTTTGTTGGTCAGTTTTTGCTATTTTCACAGTAGCCACTTTTCCCATACCTGAAAATTTGTCAGTTAAGATTCAGATTGTGTTGTGGACTGATTGATCTGATCTCTGAGGTTTCATCGAGATTTATAACTAGCAAGAGTGGCATGAATGAATATGGAAATTTGAATTTGAATCTGGTTAACAATCCCATCATATACTGTTCCCACTTCCTCATTGTAGATCCAAGGGAAGACCAGGGTGGTTCACACGGCCACTATAGCCTCTGTGAGTTTGGTTCAGATATGTTATCCAGTGGCAGGTCAAACCTGTTGGAGCCAAAATGATACCCAGATGAGGAAGGAAAGGGTTTCAAGTGTGTTTATTCTTTCTCATTTTCCCTTCGTCTTCTTCCTCCTTAGACAAACTGGTTACTGTCAAGGTACTCTTTGAGGTGATGCACTCCACAAGATACCAATCTCCTTTACTAAGTTTAACAAAATTACTTCCTTCATCATGGAGGCAAACTACCCAAATCTCTAAAATCTCTAAAGGCCATTGGGCAAAGTGGTCCCAAAAGGCTCTACATTGTTTTTCATTAAAAGCATGAATTTCAATAAATCACTGCTTTATAGACTTTCCATTGGTGCCAAGGCCTAACGACAGTCATTGGGCGCAACTCAGCCATGAGGGTCTCCAGTGACTTTTGGGCCAATCATGGGAGAACAGTAAACAGTAGCCGTAGAATTGCCCCTGGGTTGGAGGACCTCTGTTGGATGTCAAATTTGATCCATTGGGTGAGTTCAGCAAAGGAGTTGGGAGCTAACAATAAGGACCAATGGCTCCCTCAAAATAAAATATCTTATATAAGCAATTCACTAGCAACCTCCAAAAATTTCTAATGACTTCTGCTAGCACTTCCTAAGACCCATTAGTATAGCTAGCAAAGTGTCCTGTGGAATCTGCCAGCATTTCTCAAGGCTTATTGGAAAAGTGCTCTGTGGGACCCTCAAAATCTTGTAAAACATCCACCAGCACCTCCTGAGAGTGCCCTCTGGACTCCACTAGCATCCCATTGGCAAAGTGGCCTATGGGATTTTCAGGACTTTTGCTCTTACATAATTTTGGTTAATCCACTATCCTGCTTGCTGTACCAAATTGTCAGGAGTTCAGCTGAGCTCAAGAGAGATGAGCTACCAGATGTCAGAATAGCTGATTAATACAAGCCTAAATGAAAGTAAAAATCAAGCTTTTAATCACTTAATGTTATAATATAACCAAGAGGCTAAACTAGAGAAAATACCAACTCCCCCTTTTCCATTTTTCTGCATGGAATGCTGTTGGTCTAGGGTCAGGTGAGTCATCACAGATGTGGAAGTCATCTAATAGCCAGTGAAGCCCTGAACAAAAGGCTCCTGCAATTTTATGGACCAGGAGGCCCATAAAAGGGAAAAGAGTGGAAAAAATCTGAGTGCTGATCAGAGTGGAGAAAAGTGTCTTTAAGATTGCACCTTCCCAACTCCATAAGGAGGTCTTGGCATCGGTACCTGATCAAAGTCTTTGCCAAAGACCCAGATAAAGAAACCTCTGAATGGAGGCACTTGGTCTAGGAATGCAAATATGTATAAGAGCATGGCCAGCTAGGTGAGCCTGAGTGCTTGACTGCAACTCCCTTCAGAAACTATAATTCACTGGCTGTGCATTAAGGCTGGTGTGGGGAAGCAGATTCCCCCCATGAGGCCTGACAGGTAAAATCTTTACAATTGCCTATGGTTGGGCCTGAAAAATCACACATAGATTTTTAGCCAGGAGCTGGACACATCAAATAGAATACGTGAACAAAACTATTAACCAAGTAAACCTGACAGACATATATACATAACATTCAACTCAACAATGTCAGAATATATATTCTTCTCAAGTACATGTGAAACATTTTTGAGAATAGACCATATGTTAGGCCATAAAAAAATCTAAATAAATTTTAAAAGATTGAAACAATACACTCTTTAAAAGTCAACAAATCAAATAAAATCACAAAGGATATTGGAAAATACTTTGAGATGAATGAAAATGAAAGTGCAACATACCAAAACTTACGGGATACGGTAAAAGCAGTGTTCAGAGTGAAACTTACAGCTGTCTGTGTCTACATTAATAAAGAAGAAAGATCTGAAATAAATAACCTAAGCTTTCATCTTAAGGAACTCAAAAAGAAGAGGACACTAAACCCAATGAAAGCAAAATGGAGGACATAATAAATATGAGAGGAGATAAATGAAATAGAGACAAAAATAATGGAGAGAATCAATGAACCCAAAAGTTGGTTCTTTGAAAAGACCAACAAAATTGACATACCTAGTTAGATTGATCAATAAAAATAGAGAGAATATTCAATTTATGAAAGTCAGAAATAAAAGTATGGGCATTACTGCTTACCTTACATAAATTTACATAAATTTTAAAAAATTATAAAAGAATATTACGAACAATTGTCTCCCAAGAAATTTAAAAATCTAGATGAAATAGACAAATTCCTACAACTACATAAATTACCCAAACTGACTCAAGAAGAAATAGGAAATTTCAATTGGCCTAAAACAAATAAAGAAACTGAATCAGGAGTGAAAAATTTTCCAACTAAGAAAAGCCTAGGACTGGATAGATGGCTTGACTGGTAAATTCTAGCAAACATTTAAAGAAGAATTAATACCAATCCTTTTCAATTTTTTCCAAAAAATTCAAGAGGAGGGAACACTTCCTAATTCATACAATGAGGCCAGAATTACCCTGATATAAAAGCCAAACCTAGATATCAAATGCAAACAAAACCAGAGACCAATAGCCCATAGATGGGTAGATAGATACAGATACATAGATGCACAATCCTCAAAAACACTAGCAAACTGAATCTAGCAGCATATTTAAAAAGATTACATACAATGACCAAGTAGAATTTATTCCCAAAATAAAGAGTGGTTCAACATATGGAAATCAAACAATTTACTATAACACATTAATAGGAAATGAAGGGGGAAAAAACCCACACAGTTCTCTCAATTGATGTAGAAAAAGCATTTGACAAAATCCAGCACTCTTATGATAGAAACACTCAACAAATTATCGATAGAAGGAGAGTTACTCAACCTGATAAAGGATATCTGCAAAAAATAGCTAATATCATACTTGAAGGTAAAAGGCTAAAAGCTTTCCCCATAAGGTCAGGGACAATAGAAGGACGTCTGATATCATGACGTCTACTTGACATTGTACTGGATTTTCTAGCCAAGACAATTGGGCAAGAAAAAGAAATAAAAGGCATCCAAATTGAAAAGGAAGAAGTAACACTATATCTTTTCACAAATGACATCATCCTGTATATTGAAAAACTTTAAAAATCCATGAAACATCTATTAGAGCTAATAAATGAATTCAGCAAAGTTGCTGGATACAAGAGCAACATACAAATATAAATTCTGCCTCTATTTGCTAGCAATGAAATTAAGAAACTATTCTGTTTATAATAGCATCAAAAAGAATAAAATACTTAGGGATAAAATTAACCAAGAAAGCACAAAACAGGTACACTGAAAACTATAACACATCATTTAATGAAATTGAAGAATAACTAAATAAATAGACATTCTACTTGCATGGAATGGAAGACTCAGTTGTTAAGATGGTAATACTCTCAAACTTGACCTGCAGATTCAATGCAATCCCTATCAAAATCCCAACAGCCTTTTTTTCTTTGCAGAAATGTAAATACCATCCTAAAATTCATATGGAGTTGCAAAGAACCCTCAATAACCAAAACAATCTTGAAAAAGAAGAACAAATTTGGAGGACTCACACTTCCCAATTTCAAAACTTACTTCAAATCTATAGTAATTAAGACAGCATGCTACTGGCTTAAGGATAGGCATATAGATAAATGAAATAAAATTGACAGTCCAGAAAGAAATCCAAACAGCTATGGTCAGTTGATTTTTAACAGGGTTTCCAAGACCATTCAATATGGAAAGAATAGTCTTTCAACAAATTGTATGACTGGACATCCACATACAAGAGAACAAATTTGGATTCTTTCTTCACATCATATATAGAAATTAAAGTGAATTAGAATCCTAAATATTACAGCTAAAAGTATAAAATTCTTAAAAGAAAACTAGTGACAAATTTATGATTTG
>NW_012134303.1:96828-103321 GCF_000956105.1 Propithecus coquereli | reverse complement strand
TATATCTATTAATAATATTATTCAGCCATAAAAAGAAAAGAAATTCTGATCTATGCTACAGAATAGATGAATATTGGACACATTAAGGTAAGTGAAAGAAACCAGATAAAAAAGGCCACATAGCATATGATTCCATTTATATGAAATATTTAGAATAGGCAAATCCATAAACAAAACATAAATTAGGGTTTTCCAGGGCCCAAGGGAAGAGAAGAATGGGGTATAACTGCTTAATGAATATTAAGGAATTTTCATTTGGGGCAATAAAAAATTGGAACTAGATAGTGGTAATTTTTATTCAACATTGTGAATGTACTTAATTCTACTGAATTTTACACTTTAAAATCGTCAAAACAGCACATTTTGTTACATGTATTTTACCACAATAAAAATAAGTTTAAAAGTGATAATTTCTTAATGAGAAGTTTATATTTTTGTATTTTTATTTTATATATTTAAAGTGTACAATATGATGTTTTGACATACATACACAGAGTGAAATGATTAGCACCGCTAAGAAAATGAACATATCCATCATCTCACATAGTTATCTTTTTTATGCTAAGAACACCTATAATCTACTCTCTTAGCAAATTTTCAGTATACAATGCAATATTAATGCTAGTCCTCATCCTGTACATAAAATCTCTAAATAAACACAATATACATTCCATTGTTCTTAATAAACAAAGGTACAAGGCATTATTGGGTATAAGCGATTTAGTATACACAGAGTTTCCCAAAATATTTTCCAAGTGCCTCAAATGCGCTGTTAAAAAATATTCCATTCTCAAATAAGAGGCTCCCCCTTTGAGATTCACATTTCATGTTCACATATGATCTTTAAAAAGTCCTGTAGTATGTAAATCATTTCTTGTTCAGTTCTGTATGTCCTACACTTCATTTACGGTAGAATGTACTTTTGTTACTGTCTCACAGACGTAGTGTTTTGCAGAAGAAACCTGGAAATATTGAAATGAGAGAAAAATAAAGTGGATTATTTAAAGTACATATTATATAAAGTATCACAGGTGACAATTTTCAACCATCTATCAAACAACATTAAAATTTTCCATAAATGTTAGTATGATTCTGTTATTTGCTTACCTTTACTCATTCCATACCACTTTCATAATGTACCAAATGTGAATATCACCTATAAGTTTACTTAATGTTTTCTTTTAAATCAATTCATTGTTTTTTGCACATGAAGGAAAAGAGGGAGTTTTAAAAGAAGGCATAAAAAACAATTCTTAAAAATTAGGGGATAAATCAGACGGGAATAGTGTCTGGCTGGACTAGTTTAAGCCATTTAGAGGTCCTAAGCACAAAACATTTTTATACCCTATCCCCAAATGTACTTTGTAAAACTACTGACCTGAAAAGTAAATACAAGAAATAAATTCTGAATCTTTGCATGATGGCTACCTTGATACTTTTGTTGAAATATCAAATTCCTTAAAAACTAAAACCTACCGGTGTCTTCTTTCTCTTCCCTTTCCTTCCCTCCCCCCTCTCCCCTTCCCTCCCCTCCCCTTCCCTTCCCTTCCTTTCTTTCTTTCTCTCTGTTATGCTTGTTCCCTGAGTGCATGTTTAGGATGTTTACTGGGAAAATTAATAAGAGAATAAAGAAAATCATTACAAAATCAACTAAGAGACAGAAAGTGAGATGATTTGCAATAATCTTATATAGAATGGCATGGGCAGAAGAGGAGCAGAGCAGAGGAGGTCATCACACAGTGGGTGGGCGTAAATAAAAGGGGAGGAAATTGATACAGCAAATACAGGTGACTCTTTATGATCATTTACCTTCACAGTTAATATGTCAGGGGTAGGCAAGAATAAGGCTTTATTGTAGGGGTGGGAAAGGGGGAAGGCAGAGTGTCTCACCAAGCTTCCAGAGCCCTGCCACAAACAGGTGATCTACAAGTCCATGACCTATACCTCCCACAGTTCTTTCTTTTCCATCACATCCCTACCAATAACATCTTCTGGATCAGGTCAAATATATCCACAGGATTTTTCTGCCAGCTTTACAAATTTTAGCCACAAACTCTGTGGAAGTCTCTGTCCCTCTACTCAACCCTTTCAGTCCTTCTGTCATTTGGGCCTTGGCATGAAGCCTCTTGTCTACTTCTTAGTGGCCAATTTGCTGAGTAGACTTCTAATATTTGCAATCGTCCCAGCTACCTGAGTACTGTCCACTGGGGCAGGATGTAAAATTTGATGGGAAAGTTGGGATCTGAGCCACAGTCTGATTAAAGTTTGGCCTGAGCCATGGCATGGACCACAGTTCTGAAAGTTTTCTGGACCCTCCACAGAGGGCTGAGACCAGATACAGTTCAGGAAAGTTTCTATTAAAGGGCTAGGCCTAGTACATGACCATAGGATCGTGACTATGTCTGCAGGATCCATGTAACTTCACCTGAGAGCTGAGACTGCCACATGATGATGGAGGCTGTAAGAGGGCAGTATCCACATAACTATCATGATTCCAGAGCCTACATTCTTCATTTGACAGAGAGGGTTCAGCATGCCTAATGACTATAGGGGAGCACATGATCATAATGTTAAGGTCTAAATATTTGTGTCTCCCCCAAATTCATATGCTGAAATTGTAAACTCTAAGGTGATGGTATCAGGAGGTGGGGCCTTTGAGAGGTAATTAGGTCATGAGGGCAGAGCCCTCATCAATGGGATTAGTATGCTTATAAAAGAGATCCAAGAGAGATCTCTTGCCCCTTCCTCCATGTGAGGTTATAGTGAAATGTCAGGGACCTCGTCAGACACCAGATCTGCCAGTACCTTGACCTTGGACTTTCCTGTTCCCAGAACTATGAGCAATAAATTTCTGTTGTTATAAGCCACTCAATCTGTGATATTTTGTTATAGCGGCCTGAACAGATTAAGACTCATGGTGTCCACATGACCAACAGCAGTAGAGTACCTACAGTGCTCACATAATTGTGAGCGCTTTACCTTCCACGTGAAGGTAGGGGCCACACGGCTGTAGAATCCACATGACCCATAGCATCAGCCTGCAATGTTCATTTGCCTGGAAGGGCTGTTTCTGTCTCATAACAATAGGGTTCAATAACAGTAGAGTACTAGTGATCTGCATGTTTCTAGGGTCTGTCCTGCTTATGAGATCTGGAGATCTGAGATTGCCCATGCTCCGGGGCTCTGCAGCAATGCTGTGTCCAGGTGACCTTCTACAGCACATAAGCTTGGCATTTAGCTGACCCATCCCTTTTTAATATGATACTTTTATGTGTTTTTTCACTAACACTCAAATTTAATACATAACAAATTAATATATAACAGTAAAATAGGTCCTCCTTAAAACTATAACAATAGCCATAGCAGAGGAAGTTCTGCAAAAGCCTAAGTATGGTAGCTGGTACAGATAAGTACTGTCGACATAATTTAATTCAGGCCTAAAGGAAATTAAAGCAAACCTAATAAGTCAGTTTTAATTATTATTTTGAAAAAAATGTGTATAATGATTACTGTGTGCCAGGCACTTAAAAAGCTTAACTCATTAATTGTGGTAACTTTATGACATTTCTGCTATTCTTTCAATTTTACAGATGAGGAAGTTGAAGCACAGAGATGTTAGGCCACTGGGCTAAGAGGTTGCCGAGCTTGTGTGTAGTGAAATGAAGATTTGTTTGTCTCTGGCCAGTCTCACTACACATCTTGTGTTCTAATCACTCTGCAGGTACCGCCAAATAAATTAATATTAATTCAGCCTTACTAATTCAAACTAACTGGAAAGCCAGTCTCAGTTACTGAAAATTAAAGATCATGGAAGATCTCTTTGAAATGCCATTTTAATAATTTCAACTACTGTCAGGAATTAGGACTAATCAAAAGTGAATCTAATTAAAGATCTCAGGAGATTTACTTCAATGTCTAGATACAGATTTATCATTAATATATAAAATGTCTATAAAAGGGGGTATGAAATGTTTGATGTTATTTAAAAACAATTCCTTTTTTAAATTTAACACTAAAAAACAGAATAATTGCAAAGTTTGAACAACATACCTGGCTCACACCACAATTACAAAAGTTATGAAGGAACAGAATCTGAATTAATTAGATTTTACTGTGTTTATATTCTGTTTGTGCCTCTCCAGAAAGGACACAGAAAGAAGGAGAGTACACATTGCATATTCTTCTAAAACTCCAATTTCATCACTATTTCTTTTGCTAATTTTCTTTGTATTTAACTTTGTATATCCTTAAATTTGATGTGATCTTTCTGATGTGCTGCCTAAGGCAAACCTAATGCTGTACAAATGGTGGGATTATTTTGTTAGGTCCCTGTAGTGTGGCATACCTGCATAAGCAGCTACAGAAAACTCAACAGATCAGAGTTTGAACTGTGGATAAATTTCAATATAATAGTGGGGACAACAGACTGTATTTGTTGTTCTAAGTCCATTGAAAAAAGTCTCATTTTTTTGGAGTAAAAGTTGGAAGACAAAACAGCACTTTGCAAATCTGTGTGTCTCAGACAATTTTGGAACATTATTTATGGGTGGGTTACATGTACACACAGGATATAAAAATGGAGCCACACATTTAAAATAGAATCTATTATGAAAGCTCAATTTGAATTTGGGAAGTATCTATATACAGTCGTAGGACAGAATCTGACATCAAGACCCAGTGTCTGTCTAGCCCCTGTTTCTATAATTACATACATATGGACAGATCAACAGTGAAAGATACAGCAGAATTTTATCTAGGCTACTGATGCCTGACTGAGCCTTACAGAGTATTGTTGATGGTGATTGAGATTATTTTTTTAATTGAGCAATTATTCATATACCATTAAATTTGTCATTTAAAAATGTACAATTCAGTGCTTTTTAGTATGTTCACACAGTTTTTCAGCCATCACCATTAGTTAATTTCAGAACACTTTATCACCCCCAAAAGAAATCCTGTACCTGTTATTAGTCTCTCTCTATTGCCCCTTCTCCACAATCACTAGTTTGGCAACCACTAATCTAGTTTCTGTTTCTATAGTTTTGCCTATTATTGACATTTCATATAAATGGAATTATACAATATGTTTTCTTATGATTGACTTCTTTCAATTAGCATAATGTTTTCAAGGTTAATCCATATTGTGGCATGGATCAGTATTTTGTCCCTTTTCATGGTAACTAAAGGTCATTAAATATGAAATGTCTAATTTCTAATCAAAAGTGTAGTTTATTATCTCTCAAACAAGAAGCAGTACAATTAATCAAAGTATGCGCCTAAACTTTCGACACAGTTTTGCCATCTTAACGGTAGCTTCTTTATGCCAGCAGCAAAGAAGCCTAGAGAGCGAGAGGTGATGAAATTGTGAATGGCATTTTCTGCAGCTTGTTGAGAATTGAATATTTTTCGTTGCGAGAAGTGGTCCAAAGTCTGGAAGAAGTGGTAGTCAGTTGCTGCAAGGTCTGGTGAATACAGTGGATGACAGAGAGTTTCCAAGTCCAGCCTCTGTAGTTTGAGCAGCATTGTTTTTGCAACATATGGTCGAGTGTTGTTTTGCAAGAGGATTCTCCTGTCTCTATTGACCAATCTCAGCTGCTTAATTACAAGCATCCTCATTGTTTCATCCAATTGGTTGCAGGAGACATCTGCTGTAATTGATTGGCCAGGTTTCATGAAGCTGTACTGGATAATACCAGTGCTGGACCACCAAACAGACACCATTAGCTTTTTGTTGATGAATATTCAGTTTTGGACTGTGTTTCGGGACTTCATGGTTATCCCATCATTGTGCTGAATGCTTGCAATTCTCAAAAAGAATCCATTTTTCATCACATGTAACAATATGGTGTAGAAATAGTTCACCTTTATGTCATGACAGCAAAGAAAGGCAAACTTCGAGACGATTTCTCTTCTGATGCTTGTTTAATTCACGCGGAGCCCATCTATCCAGCTTCTTTACCTTGCCAATTTGTTTCAAATGGTCCAATATCGTTGGAATAGTAACATCAAATCTTGCTGCTAATTCACACGTACGTTGAGATGGATTTGCTTCCACTACAGCTTTCAGCTCATCATTGTCCACCTTAGTCTCAGATCGCCCACATGGCTCATTTTCAAGATTAAAATCACTATAATGGAACTTCTCGAACCATCAACGTACTGTGCATTCATTAGCCACATCCTTCTCAAACACCGCATTGATATTTCCAGTGGTCTACACTGTATTGGTTCCATAACGGAACTCATATTCAAAAATAACACGAATTTTTGATTTAGCCATGGGTTCACAAAAATTGTTTTAAAAATTTTTTAAAGATAATCAAGAGCCAAAACATGCGTTTGGAAGACTGAAGGTGTACCTTCACAATAAAAATAAAAGAAAAAGTGTCAAAATGAAATGCCAGAGATAGCAACTGTAAAAATTACTACTTAAGGAAATCGGACATTTCATACTTAATAACATAATACTACTGCATTGTATGAATATACTACA
>NW_012134303.1:67660-96218 GCF_000956105.1 Propithecus coquereli | reverse complement strand
AAATTTTGATGAAGTCCAATTTAGTTTGTCTTTGGTTGCTTGTGTTTTGATGATGTATCTGTTATGGACCAAATGTTTGTGTCCCCACAGAATTCATATGGTGAAATTCTAATCCCCAGTGTGATGGTATTAGGAGGTAGGGACTTAGGGAGATAATTAGGTTATGCGGATGGAGCCCTCATGAATGGAATCATTGCCCTTATAAGAAGAGATACAATAACGTGCTCTCACTTTCTGTTCTCCACCATATGAGGACACAACAAGAAGTTGGCAGCTTGCAACCCACAAGAGTGCCCTGGCCAAAACCCGACCATGTTGGCACTCTGATCTCAGACTTCCAGTCTCCAGAATTGTGAGAAATAAATTTCTGTTGTTTATAAGCCACCCAATCTATGGTATTTGTTATATAAGCCTGAACTGACTAAGTCAATGTAAGAAACCATTTCTTAGTCCAAGGTCACAAAGATTTACATCATTTTCTTCCAATAGCTTATACATTAATTCTTACATTTAGGTCTTTCATCCGTTTTGAGTGTACTTTTGTATATGATCTGAGGGAAGTATCCAAATTTATTCTTTTGTAGCCACACTATATGGATATTCACTTGTCCCATGACTATTTATTGAAAAGAATATCAAAAACCAATTGACCATAGATTTATGAGTTATATCTGGACTCTCAATTTTATTTTACACACATACATGTATACATGTGTGTGTGTCCATATATCCTTAGGGAAATATCACACTGTATTGATTACTATAGTTTTGAAATCAGGGAGTGTAAGTTCTTTAACTTTGTTCTACTTTTTCAAGATAGTTTTGGTTGTTTGGGATTCCCTTACATTTCCATATGAATTTTAGAATTCTCATTTCTGCAAAAATGCAGCTGGAATTTTAAAAAGTATTTCATTGGATATGCAGATCAGTTTAGGGGAGTGTCAACATCTTCACTGTATTAATTATTCCAATTCATGAACATGAATGCCTTTCTATTTATTTAGGTCTTCGTTAATTTTTTTCAGCAATGTTTTGTACTTTTCAGTGTACAAGTTTTACACCTCCTTGGCTAAATTTAGTTTTAAGTTATTTCGTTAATTTGTTGCTATTATAAATGCAATTGTTTCCTTCATTTTGAAGTGACCATTGCTAGTATATACAAATACAATTGATTTCCATATGTTGATCTCGAATCCTGCAACTTTGCAGAACTCATTTATTACACAAATTTTTGTGGATTCTTTAGGGTTTTCTTTATATAAAATCATGTCGCGTGCAAATAATTTTATTTCTTCCTTTATAATCTAGGTGCATTTTGTTTTTATTCTTGTCTAATTTCTCTGGATATAACTTCTAGTACATTATTAAATAGAAGTGGTGAAGGTGGACATCCTTTTCTAGTTCCTGATCTTAGTGGGAAAGCATCCCGTCATTTACTGTTAAGAATAAAGTTAGTTATTGATTTTCATAGCTGCCCTTTGTAAGGAGGAGAAAGTTCCCTTCTATTTCTAGCTTGTTGAGTGTTTTAAATCATAAAATGGTGTTGGATTTTGTCAAATGCATCTACTGAGATGATCATGCTGTTTTGCTTTTATGTTATTGATATTGTGTATTACATACACAATTACATTCAGATGCTAAAGCAACCTTTTCTTCTTGGGATAAATTTCACTGGGTCAGAGTGCATACTTCTTTTTCTATGATGCTGGATTTGTTTTGCTAGTATTTTGCTGAGGATTTTTCATCTATATTCATATCAACCTGTCATTTTATTTTCTTGTGTTGTCTTTGGCTTTGGCACAAGGGAATATAATTGCATCATATAATTAGTTAGGAAGTATTCCCTCTTTACTATTTTTGGAAAAATTTGAGAAGTATTGGTGTTATTTCTTTTTAGAACATTTGTTAGAATCGTTAGTGAAGCCATCTGGTCTTGGGTTTTTCTTTGTGGGAAGATTTTTGATGACTGACATAATCTCTTTACTTCTTATAGGTCTGTTAAGATTTTCTATTTCTTTTTGAGTGAAAGTGGCTGACCCAGGGGGTGGAGCTGTGGCAAGTGCCTGCACTCTAGTTTAAATTGCTACTTTGTTGTCTGGAGCCCTCAGGGGACAACTGCAGGCTGGGCCCCGTCAGCTATTAGAGACAGGAGAGATAGAAGGAGGTCCCTTGGGTAGTATCTGGGAAAGTTAGGACTCTAAATGTGTGGTTTAACTCCTTTGCTCTTCAGGGAGAAGCTGAGAGTCTCAAACTCCTGCGCTCAAGCAATCCTCCTACCTCAGCCTCCCGAGTAGCTGGGACTACAGATGTGCGCCACCACACCCGGCTAATTTTTTTTTTTCTATTTTTAGTTGCCCGGCTAATTTTTCTATTTTTAGTAGAGACAGGGTCTCACACTTGCTCAGGATGATCTCAAACTCCTGACCTCAAGTGATCCTCCCACCTCAGCCTCCCAGAGTGCTGGAATTACAGGCGTGAGGCACCGCACCCAGCCCTGAGGTTCCCTCTTGATCATACGGTACTGTGCCTGGGGTAGGGATTATGGCAAGAGGGTGTCTCTAATTTTCCTACCCATTTTGATGTGGCTGGTTTCACACTAACTCACCGTGCAGGAGCCTTTCAACTAGTTTCCAGATTTCTCACAAAAAGAATTGATTCTGTGTGTTGCTGTTGAATCAGTGTGTCTGTAGGAAAAGGAGAGTCCAGTGCTTCTTATTCCACCATCTTGCTTGTGTAACCTCTTGATAACTAGGCATTTTATTAGCATATATATAAGGTATAAAACATTATATCTTAACGGATGTCAGATGATATCTCATTGTGGTTTTAATTTGCATTTCCCTGATGATTAATGATGTTGAGCAACTGTGCATAAACCTATTGGTCACTTTTATGTTTTCTTTGGAAAAATATCTATTCAAGTCCTTTGCCCATGTTTTAATGGGTCCATTAGTATTTTTGCAATTGAGTTGTGTGAGTTCCTTATATATTTTGAATATTAACTCCTTATCGTATATATGATTTGCAAATATTTTCTCCCAATCTGTAAACTGTCTTTTCATTTTGTTGTTGCTTCCTTTGCTGTGTAGATCTTTAGTTTGATGTAATCTCACTTATTTTTGCTTTCGTTGCCTGAGCTTTTGGTATGACATCCAAAAAAATCACTGCCAAGGCCAATTTCAAGGAACGTTTCCTATATATTTTCTTCTAGGAGTTTTATGGTTTCATATTTTACATTTCAGCCTTTAATCCATTTTGAGTTGATTTTTGTGTATGGTATAAGATAAGGTCCAAGATAACTGAACATTGTAAATGATGTAATATGGGCACCTTGGAAATCAGATTCTCCTTCCTCTCCAGGGTTTTTGTTTTTATTTTTTCTGTTTGTTGTTATTGTTTACTTGTTTGGGGACTTTCTTGAACTAATTCTGTTATGTGTGTGTTCTTTCTCATTTGTGGCCCCTGATGTCTCTACTTGGTTAGCTTAATGGTAATGTAATGATTAGACGCAGCTTTTTAAAAAAGCCTTTAACAAATAAGTCTCCCAGACTTTTTGCCAAGGAGCATTGTATGTATAGTGGATCATATCTTCAATGCTCAGGCAGGCAGTTTAAAACTCTACCTTAGTCTTCAATTTCTGCTTGTGAAGAGTCTCAAGGACACCCAAAGGTGAAAACTTAAGGCCTTCTTAGGTCTTTTCAAGGTATGTGTACAACTCTGCATATGCAAGTGGCCTTGTAGATTCTTAGCTATTTTAAATGTCCAAGCTTTCAGAGTCCTCTATAGGCATCTTATTCTCCAGCTTTTCCTTTTAAGCTTTTTGTTCAGCTTCTTCTTTGTCCTAACTCTTATTGCCACCTTGGGTAGCTGTTGTATTAAATGATGGCCACTGTTTTCTTTTAATTAAATTCCCCTGTGAGAAAAACTGTTCACACTGGATAAGCCCTGAATCAGGTCAATAAAGACAAGCCCTGCAAATCAGTGTTTACAGGGAGCTGCCAAATGGTTCACAGGATGATGTTTTCCTGATAATGATGTTTTGGGACAGCTCCAAACCCTCTGCTCCCTCCATTAGCTCCACAGTGGTTTTCACTGTGATTATATGGCTGTTGGGTTTTATGACTACTTTGGAGCTGAAGAAAAAGGGATGGAAATAGAACAATTTTAAATACCACAAAGTTTACTGTTGTTTCCAAAATTCAATCATTTTTCTTTAATAAACCCTTCTTGGATTTTTTTCAAGGCTTTGATTAATTTCCAGAGTTCTGGACAGTTGACTTTTACAATACTTGCCAGTGTACTCATTGCTCTTAGGGAGGGGGAAAATTTACTGAGGTCCATACTCTGCCATTCCCACTGCCATAACTTCATACTGACTTTTTAAGATAAATTTGTCTTTATCAAAGTCAGAAAAAATAAGAAAAAATCTATAGACTACCATTTAAAATGAATCCTTGTTTAAAAAAATCTACTATGTCTAATCTCAGGTTTAGGAAACAAATTGGTTGATAATTTGCTTTATGAGACACAGATTCACTATTAAAGAGCTAAATTTTTTTTTTTTGAGACAGAGTCTCACTTTGTTGCCCTGGCTAGAGTGAGTGCCGTGGCATCAGCCTAGCTCACAGCAACCTCAAACTCCTGGGCTCAAGCAATCCTACTGCCTCAACCTCCCAAGTAGCTGGGACTACAGGCATGCGCCACCATGCCCGGCTAATTTTTTCTATATATTTTTAGTTGTCCAATTAATTTCTTTCTATTTTTGGTAGGGACGGGGTCTCGCTCTTGCCCAGGCTGGTCTCGAACTCCTGAGCTCAAACAATCCGCCCGCCTCGGCCTCCCAGAGAGCTAGGATTACAGGCATGAGCCACCGCGCCCAGCCTTAAAGAGCTAACTTTTAAAAGTTCCTTTAAGTTATGAATCCCATGGTTCATTTAATGATATTATTGGATTATAAAAAAACATGATCTCTGGCCATTCAATAATACTCATTTTATAAATGTATGAATATATCACATTGTATTTTAGTGGGAATTAAGGAGTCGGAACATTGACAAATGGATAGTTTTAGCTCAGGTAACACAGAGGTAGCAAGCTGAGTTTTCTTGGCTTTAACTATCAAACAACTTTCTTGAAGAGCTTTGGAAGTTAATATGATTTATTTATGACCAGATAAGCCTTAGGCCTATGATGTACTCATTTTGAGAAAAGGCCTATGTCAACTTTGAGTGAAAGCTCTAATTTTCCCATCACCTGTCATAATCATGTGGGTATTCAGATATGTACAGTTGATCCCTGAACAATATTGGTTTGTACTCAGATTTTTCTCAACCAAATGCAAATCAAAAATACTGTATTGGAGGGATTTGAAACCTGCATATACAGAGGGCCGACTTTTAGTCTCCAGGGGACTGAAATATGTGCAGATTTTGTTATACTTTGGCCAGGGATCCTGGGACAAATCTTCTAAGTATACAGAAGGACAACTGTACTCAACACTATGAGATGTCAGAAAATAATACCTGCTGCCAGAAAGTAGATTTTCTTTATTCTCTAAGTAAAGATCACTTTCTATTTATGTCAGTAAAGATGCATTCTGGGGTCCATAAAGAGTCCCTATACTTAAAAACTAAAATCAAAACATAAGGAAGCACCAAATTCTGCCAAAATTTAAAACCAACTGGATGTGTTTTGTGGAAACTGCTTTAAATGTATAACTTGTTATATGTCCTGGGACACTAGGCACAATTGTTGTGGTGATACAGCTCTTGGCAAGGTTTTTAAAACTAGCCTTGTATCTTGGGGCTGAGGTTGCCTCTATCAACATCTTGCAAGCAAACAGGCCAGGGAGAGAGAGAAAGAGAGAAGAAGATAGTGAGAGATCCCCTCACCCAGGAATAGGCCTCTCTCAGTTGCTTTTGGGATGCTGCTGCCCTCTGCTGCCACTTTCCAAGGTTCCAGGAAAATCCCTATGTCTCAGGACCTAAAAGGTCCTCTCTTTTCTCAGGATGATGCTTTATTCTTTGTCAGTTTTAAAGACTCCTGCTGATGTGAAAATAAATGAAGATCAACCAAATGAGAATTAGCAAGGACTATTTATTCAGAGCTTACGACAGCAAGGAGTCAGCCACCATCACTTGTGTTTCGGCAGACTCAAAGGCAAGCAGAGGACTGGGAAAGCTTTATAGTGGAAAAAGCGAAGGCTTCAGGTATGTCCTAATTGGAGGCTGTTGGCATGGGGAAGCTGTATGTGGGCTGTTAAATATAACAGAAGTGGAACATTTATGTGATTGGTTAGGGGTAAATATTTAGTTTGCTCTAGTTGGTCCTAAGGCGGAAGCAGGGATAAAAATTAGAGAATTGTCAATTATTAATCAAGTCCTGACCATTTGGGACCAATTGACACAGAAGTTGTTGTTTAGCTTCTTGGATTGTTACTAGAGATAGCAATTTGACTTCCTCTAAGTCTGATTCATGGCAGGCTGGCCTCCTGGGTTGTTTATTATAGATAAGGGGATTGGTTTCCTGGGAAGGTTGTGGATCAGAGTTCTCTTTTTACACATACTCTGGCCATTGTCTGTTTGTATATTCAGTGCTTTACTGGAAGCTAAGAACTGAAAGAGAGACAGAAAGGAAACATGTTTATGAGACAAAGAAATAAAGGCTGACTCTGGTAACTAAGATGGGTCCAGCAAGTTTGGCAAAGAAGGGGTCCCATTTTATGTGTTTCTTCCCACACTTCTGTTTCCCTATGAGATTAGGGCATTTATGCATATTCATTCATTCATTCCACAAGTAACTTATTGAATATCTACTATGTTTTATGCACAGTGAGGAACAAAAAGCACAGCTCCTACCTGCAGAAAGCTTAGTCTCATAGTAGAGTTCAATATTCAGTAAATATTAACTATGCAAATAAATGTATAATCACAAACTATGGTAATTCCTATTACAAAATGGTACAGAATGTTAAGAGAGCCTAACAGGGAACTCTTGTTTAGATTGGAGGGCCATAGTAGTTTCTCTGAGGAGCGTAGGATTTGGAAGCTGAGACTTGAACAATGAGGAGTCAGTCTGGGGAAAGGGGGCTAAAGAAGGAAGAAAGCATCACAGAGAGAAAGAATAGGGTGTTTAAAACCCTGAGGTAGGAAGGTACATGGCCTGTTAAGGAAGAGAAAAAAAGGCCAGTATTGTTCAGAAATAATGGAATGAGATATGAATGGAGAGGTAGACACTAAATGCTGCCGCCAAAAGCTTCATCTTCCACCGCTTTGAAACTTCTTTCCGTAAAGATCTCTAATGGTTTATCTATCCATCACCCCTCACTTTTAGCTTGAAAGGTTCACTTTCAGGCTGCCTCCAGATGACCTAGAACCTTCTTAAACTCCTCTTGGAGTTAAGGAAACAAATTTGTCAAAGGACAAAAGCAAATAATGTTGATGTGTAGTTCCGTACTCTAAAGGAGACAGTAATGAAATAAATCTGTTTTATGAATCTGAGGGGTTTTATTTAAAGGTGCCACTCTGAAGCTGGACGTGGTGGCACTCACCTGCAGTTCCAGCTACTCGAGAGGTTGAGGTGGGAGGATGGCTTGAGCCAAAGAGTTTGAGCCTAGGCAACATAGTGAGACCTCATTTCTAAAAAATGAAATGAAATCAAATCAAATAAATAAAGGTGCCAACCTGTATTTATGTGTCCCCACCACTTTGGTTAGCTGTTTAATTTCCATCACACTATACTGTATTGCAATCTTGGGCTCTATTTAACTTTACCTCTTACAATTCTCATTCCACAGCCTATCATTTACAGTTTTCTTTAGCAAATGTAAATGCTTAATTAAATTATCAGTGTTTTCTTTTGCATGGCTTTATATATTGTGGAATAAACAATCTGAGATACATGTTCTAGTCCTGACTTTTTTGTAAACTGGTGGTGGCCTTACGCAACTTGTTTAAGTTCTCCGAGCCTCAAATGCCTCTTTGTAAAATGAAATGTTTAAATTTTTTATGCATTAACTAGATTATCCTTATCTAGTATTCCTCTTAAATTCTGTAATTCTATACCACTTACAGCCATTTATGAATATTTGTCTTTTGATTAGTCTTCTTTTATGTCCTTATGGATGTGATTGACTCTCTCTCAGGATAATTTTCTTTTTTGGAATAGTATACATAAAATATTAATAGTATATAACAAATGGCAATAGATCACAGTATTGAGATTGGGTTAAAGCACATTCAAAGGGTAAAAATTCCCTGCTGCAGGCCTGAAATTCTCTTAAGCGGCCTTGCAAACTGCGGTATGTATACCTACAGTGGGTAACCAGAAGTGTGCCAAGGAGTAAAGGAAGCCAATATACATTCTCCTTCTTCCTGGGGCAAAAATTTTACTCAAAGATTTGGGGTTGGCTTTATATTAAAACAAATACACACATATTATTAATAGTTAAAAAGTCATATGATCTTTATAAAATATTATATGGAAAGGAAAGCTCTGGACACTACTTTGAGATCAGAGAATTTTCACCTGCTCTTGAGATTGATTGAGAAATATTTGCCTTTGGGTAATATGCACTTTTGGGTAATACCACATCAGCCGTTATGAAGGCTTAGAAGTTGAGTGGGGAGCCAGTTTGAGACAGAGACTCCATAATCTTAAAATCCCAGGTAATCCTGCATAATCTTGCTTAGGGCCTTAGTTAAGAGTGGGTTAATAGTTGATTTAAAGCACCTGGAAGATATTTTTCCCTCTTCCTGACCACCTATCACACTTCTTGTATATACCCCACTTCTGATGTTAGATTTTTCTAAATTTTGGTAAACAGCTTGTCATCCATTGAGGCAAGGTGGTATCATGAAAAAGAAAAAAATACATATGATCAACAGTCAGAAGACCTGTGTTTAAGACATATCTCCCTTGCTTGCTATGTGTTCTTTAGCAATTTATCTAATCTATCTTATCCCGAGTTTGTTCTCCTATTAAATGGGCACAAAATAACATCTGTTTACCTATTGCGCAGGTAATATTGTGTGCAGAGTATATGGATTTGGAATGTAAGAGAGTTTTTATATTATTATTAACTGAGATTTACAGGGAAGGAGGACACATTTTCACTACACCTGTCTATTCTTTTCAATTTCTGTAATAACTTTGTTTAGTTGGTTCTTGATAACACAAATTATTAAATGCAGTATCTGGACAATCCCTAGGAAAAATGTAATTTTCCACTTTCTTCTACTTCCCCTCTTTTGTTGTTCCCACACTTCTATTTTCCCCCGTTACCTCTCCCAGGGTATTTCAATATTAAAAGACACATAAAGAGACTGTGTTAACTTATTTGAACTAAGTGCTAATAGAATTTCAGGCATCACTGAGGAGAGTCTTTTTAACAATGTACTTTTTGTGAGAAAATGAATTGGTGTCATTCTGGAAACTTTTTCGTAGAAATAAACCAAATAGAATTCTGATTTTTAAAATGAGAAATCAAGTTCTGGTATAATGAAACATATGCCTCATAAATGCAAAATTTGATGTTCAAATCAAATAAAATGCATTTAAACATTTCTTCTGGGTTTGGTGTGAGTGCAATTTGTTTCACAGTTGACATTGCTGAGGCAAATACCCGGAGAAGGTGAGGAGGAAATTCAGATTCAGTATTTATTAGTGTGATATACTCTCCTGCTAAGCAGTAACTTTACTAGCCAAGTCCTCTCATATCTTCTTGTGCCTGGAGGGTAGGGTGGATTTTCCTTAGGCTGGAAAGTTCTTGGACCTGTTCCCCATAACTCTCTTCTTCAAAATCCACATGTTGTGTAAGATATTAACACTCTACTATTGTCACTAACAAGGCAAGGATTGTGATGAGAATCTCATCGTAGTATACTCTTATTTTATGAAAAAAATAATGTGTTAAGAAATTAAGTCAGGATAAAAGAGAGGGATTGAATAGTGTAATGTGGAAACATCTTTTTCTTTAAGTGTGTCTGTATATATATACATATATATAGGTGTGTGTAATGTGTGTGTATATATATATATATATATATATATATATAAAGTGTGTGTGTATGTGTATCCCTTAATATATTTCCCTTAAAAATTGAAAATAGGTCAATGGGAGGGGGGGTCCTCATATCACTATGGTAACTGGCCAGTGGAATGACAAAGTATGGTGTTTGTCATCCTGAGGCATGGACTCAGGACTCAAGAGTAAAGAGGGAGCAACATGAGTGCCCTTAGAGTTATCTATTCCAGAATCCTCATATTACAGATAAGCTGCAAAGCTCACAACTGGATTTTAATAAAGAACACGCCAAGAATTGAGCTGAAAGAGCACACACCAAAATGTAGGATACCTTTCAGGCTATGGTCTTGTCTCTTCACCAAACAGCTTCTATGACCAGCCCTTTAAAATGATTCTTGATTTCCGTATTTGTAAAATGAATTTTTAACAATTCATCTGTCTCTCCTTTGCCTTGTGTGAAGGATTTACTTATACGAAGGAAAAAAAAAACAACCCAGAATTCTGCAATTTTGTAACCCTGTTGCTTCTTGATGTCTATGGCTATATGAACAGCATGAAGTGAAAGAAACAAACAAAAGTAATGCTCCTTTTCCTTCTTAAATAGTTATTTAAATGGTATTTTTTTTCTGGTGGAGTAGGGATAAAAGCTTTGAACAGTTCCTCCACCGTAGGGGAGAAACAGGGCTTGAGAAGATTACTTCTAAGCTTCTGGGGGGCTTCAAGGAAGAGCATGAGCCTGAAGCCTCCTCACCGGAATCTCTGCCTCCTGCCTCTATCACGCAGTGGTGAGACCCTACTTGCCTTTCTTGCTTTCTAAGTTTCCCAGGCCACCCAGAGCATGTGACCCCGCCCCGCTACCCAGGAAACCCGCCAGCCTTTGTTTTCATGTTTGGACTCTCCTACCTAGGGTCCCGGGAAGGGGTGCACTCCAGGTAGACCTCATTATCTCCATGGTTTCATTAACCCCTTCCTATTGATCTCCCCTTTCATCCTGACTGCAATGGTACATCCCAGAACCAGGTTAGTTGGGCAGAGGGGCTTCACTATCAGACGCAGCTGCGGGGCAGCGGGTTAAGAACTGGTAAGAGGTGAGGGACCAGGGTCCCGAGGGCCATGGGGGGTACCCTCCTGCCTGAGTCCAGGCTGCTAGCCCTCTTCAGGCAGAAATGGAGCTGAAGTTAAGGGAAAGAGAGGTATTCTGGGACCAATTAAAGGTACTCAGACTCGAGGAAGAGTTTCTTTCCTCGCTTGGTCGGTAGTGTGCAGTGTGCCCTCCTCCCGATGAGACATTGTTCATCTCTGGGCCTTGGTTTCTTCTGCTTGCCCAATGCTAAACTTCTTTGATTTTAGTAAAGGCAGTTCCATTAGTCCCAAGTTCCCTGTCCTCTAAGGCCTGTTCGAGGACCTAGTTGTTCAAGGGATGCTTGAAGCCTTTGTCTCTAACCCCCTCAACTGGGAGCAGCAGGTTGTCACCAGGGCACACGATGGCAGTTAGAGAGCCCTCTTCCCCCTTGTCCCTGGGTAAGAACCAGAGCTTACACAGCTTGCCTCTTCTTTTCTCTACAATTGCAGATAACATCAAGATGCCAAAGACTGAGGAAACTGTGCACCAGAATGATCCTAATGAAACAGAGAGTGGACCCCATAAGCCTAAAACATCAGGGCAGAACCAAGAAAACAAAAGCTTCTGTTTAAATGACCACTCTCCTCGTAGGTCTAGAGTAATGTCATCACTTCCTTGGGTAGTGCTTGATAACAGTTAGGTTAAAGGAATAGGTAGCCTGTGGCTTAACCACCTTTAAGGGACATAGAAGGCTTTTTTTTTTTTTTTTTTTTGAGACAGAGTCTCTCTTTGTTGCTCGGGCTAGAGTGAGTGCCGTGGCGTCAGCCTAGCTCACAGCAACCTCAAACTCCTGGGCTCAAGCGATCCCCCTGCCTCATCCTCCCGAGTAGCTGGGACTACAGGCATGCGCCACCATGCCCGGCTAATTTTTTTTTCTATATATTTTTAGTTGTCTGGCTAATTTCTTTCTATTTTTAGTAGAAACGGGGTCTCGCTCTTGCTCAGGCTGGTCTCGAACTCCTGAGCTCAAGCAATCCTCCCGCCTCGGCCTCCCAGAGCGCTAGGATTACAGGCTTGAGTCACCGCGCCCGGCCCATAGAAGGATCTTGAAACTGCATTTTTCCTTCCTCGTTTTTCTGTTAGTTCTCTTTTGGATTATTCTGTCCCTTGTCTTTTCCCGTCTCTAATCTTTACATACAGGACTTAGGCTTCTGATTGGTAAGTAAAATTAAAATTGTTTTGGCTTTAGAGGAAGAGGCCAACAAAGCATGATTATGTGTGTTTGACGAGACTTGAGAGTGGTTGAGTCAGTTCCAAGCATGGGAAATAGATAACATTATTGTATTTTGATTTTGTAGAGTGTAAATGGTAGATCTAGGACAGATCAGAAATAATCCAAGTTATCTGGTGCTGGAATTGTGTTCTGTCCTTTTCCAAGGGTGCTTTGTTGAAATAAAAATTATCACTGCTCTGGAGTAAAATTATTTACATCTGTAGTAACAGCATTTTTATATCAACAGTGGGACATGAGGCCTTTTTCACACCTTATGTTGGGCATATGAGGTTTTGGGTTGACTAGTCCAACCTCACAGGAACTCAAATTGCAGATCTCTTATAATAATCTTCAATGAATTTAGCCAAACATTAATCTGCAGACCTGTCCAAACGTAGCAAATTGATCTAAATTCTTGAAGACTGAAATAAGAAAAAAAGTTGGAGTCCATGATGCTATTAAGTTGAATCACATAGGTTTCTCTTGTGGCCACTTGAGGTCACCGCTAGTAAACAGAATGGCACAATTCTTAGCTCATAGTGCCTCACAAATAAATGTTGTCTTAATGAATTGATTAGATGGTGTATTTTAACTATGTACTCTTTTAGTTCGGGTAGAAAGGAAATGTCAATTGATAGACTTTTGTTGAAAGACTTTTTAAAATGAAAAATAAATGCACATAGTAGATCATCTTCTTGGAGTGAGTTTTAGGATTCTTATGTGTAAATTTTATTTCTTGGGGACAAATAGTTCTCTCTGAACAAATTATGAAACTACATTGAAAGTGAGTTAGAAAATAAATTTCAGGTTTTATTTTATATACCAAGAAATAATTGTAATTACTATTTATGGTTACTCTGTATCACTGCTATAAATAGTCTGTATAATGAACTTAGAATATTGATTTCCAAATTCCAATGCTAGTCTGTGACCTAGTTCTTACCAATATTGAATGAAATAAAACAATAAAGATATTGTAATGAGTTTCTAAAATAAAGTTAGTTTCCATTTAAAGGACTACTCCTAATGCTGACTATATTTTCTTTATGCTTTGGGGAATGTTAAAATATGCTTCCTCTTATGAAATGATTGTTTTGATCATGATAGGGTGGATTTTTTTGTTTGTTTGCCTCCCTGTCCATGTGTGGAAAAATAAAAATTGGTAAATCATTGTTAATCACTCATTTTTTTTGAGATTTTATTGGTTTGTTGAATCCCCAGGTCTGGGAACTACTGCTGTAGAAGCATGGTTCAGCTATAAAGCCATCTAGGAAGATTTATGGTGTTATCTATGAGGAGACTTTATTTCTCATCTTGCATGTAGCCTCTGAGGTGGGAAAAGGATAGTGGGAACACGATAACTTGGAGATAAATGTTTACTTTATAAACCACAATTTACTCATAGTTTGCTGAGTTTTATTTCTTGTTTTGACATTTCAAGCAGAAGGTTTTGAAATCAGTTGCACTTTTCTGTTCTTCAAGAATTAACTTCTTCCCATGCTTGACTTCTCTGAGAGTTTCAGTGTTGTTGAAGGGCAAAGAGTTCAGAAAACCTCAAATATTAAAACGGTTGAGTGAGTCTGTGTAAAATCCATTTGATATATCTAAATTTGGGGTCTTACTTGGTTGAATGAATCTCTGAATAAAATAGAAATATTAATACTATTTGTGTGGGTTCTCCGTTGATGACTGCTATGCCTTTTTCCAGAAAGCAGACCTGAAGTCCTTTCTGTCACAGATCTGATAGAAACAGCTAACGAAGTTTCCAAGCTGAGCATTGCTCATGAAATCGTGGTAAACCAGGATTTCTGTATGGAAGAGAGTATTTTACCTCCAAACAGGTACAGACTCTTTCATTTTTCCTGTTTTACTCTTCCTGGTATAGGTACAAAGCACAAATGGGTTTTGGTTAGGTTTGAAGCATTTTATTAAGAAATTTAATGTTTGAATATGTCTTAAATGTTACCAACAAATAAAACAAGAGAGTAATCAGTGTAATTATTAGTTTAAAAAGGTCAAAGCTGCAAATTACATTTAAACAGGGACTAAACCAATGAAATTGCAGGTTGAGCATTCCAAATCTGAAAGTGTGAAATCCAAAGTGCTCCAAAATCCAAAACTTTTTGAGCACTGACATGATTCTTAAAGGAAATGCTCATTGGAGTATACTGCAAGTATACTGCAAATATTCCAAAATCTGAAAAAATCGGCAATTCAAAACACTCCTGACCCCAAGCATCTCAGATCAGGGATGCTCAGCCTGTATTGTCAAAATGTTCATTTTGAGATCTCAGTTAGTAATGAAACATAGAGTGAATTTCAGATCTTTATAGACAGACTTGGATGAAGTAGCTCCTAGCTGTTACTCTTTTAATTGTCTACAGATTAAACAGGTACAGATGAACAGTTTACTTTTCTAATAGTGGTATTGCCTACTCTTCATGGGATAAGAGATTTCAGGGAACATTTCTCCTTCATAATCCGCTTAATAAAGATTCTGTGAATCAGGATTAGAACCCAATGATAAATAATGCCCTTCTAAAATGAGACTTTATTTGGGTTTCTCTCAATTATATTGATACTGTAATACATTAATAAGTCATTCAGCAAGTACAAATTGACTGCTTCTAATGATGTATTAATAGTTAAATGGGTACATTTCTTTGTCAGAATCTATATTTTATAGCATTTCTAATTTCCCACCTTAAATGCTTCTGTTGTTTTGCCACTTTAGGGATTCTATTACTAAAGCACCTTGCTCCATCAGTGGTTCTCTTGATCTTCATGCTCCTTAGATTTGCTCTTGCCTGTTGCCAACAGCTACCATGCCAATGACAGCTTCCCTGAAGGAAGTTTTTGCCTAAACACAGATCTCCTAGCATCTTCTTCATAATCCCTGGAGCCCAAGTTAGATTTATTTTTCTGCTTGTAGGCATGCAAAGAAAAGTAAAACTAGGAGAGTAAAGGTTTGCTAAAGTGGTTTGGGGTCACAGTGGTGGTGGGAGTGGGTAAATGAAGCAGTGGAAATAATATTATTTAGAGCTTATATTTCACTGTTTTGTTATTAACAGCCTTCTTTGAGTGTATCCATTATTTGTAGATAATTGACAATTGGTTTTACCTTTGGGCTTATAAAATGATGATGATTACAGTTATAGGTTCTTAGGGGAATCTCATTGTCAGACCTTCATTCAAACATTTGTTGAGTACTTATTAGGTGGAAGGCAGAATGATGAATGCTGGGGGCATATAGATGAGTAAGGTGCTGCCTTTGCCATCATAAAGCTTCTGTAGGGGAGATAGTCAAATAGCTACGGTGCAGAGTGATAAGTTCTCTCATATCTGGTGTATGGAGTTCTATGTTAGTGTTCAGCTGCCTGGGGATGGTCAGAGAAGGCTTTCATGATAAGGTAACACTTGAATTGAGTCTTTTCAGGTACTTTTATGGTGGTTTTTTGAGGAAAAGGACTCTTCTGGAAGAGGAAATGTCATTTCAGAGGCATAGAGTGGTGGAAGGCAATCATATATTCATTATAAGTAGATTGTTATTGTTGGAGCACAGGATGTTAGGAGGAGGAGGACGAGGTAAGTAAGGTAGAGAGGTAGCAGAATAGAATCATGAAGGGTCTTAGAGGCCATGTATCCTTCTGCTGATTGGGAGCTCCCACAGAGTTTTAAATGAGCATGCCATCATGATCAGATTTGTATCTTAGAAAACTCATTGATTTTATCAAGAATATGTGGCATTGTTGGGGTAAGACTTTGTGGGGGCAGGGTGGCCATTTAATAAACTATTGCAATAGTCTAGGCAGGAGATGATGGTAGGTAAGGATGGATTCCTGAGATATTTAGGAAGCAGAATCTCTGGAATTTAGTAATCAAGTGTATAAAAGAGATGATGGTAAAGGAATTTAAAGGACTCCAGTACACACCAGATAGATAATAGTTGATGATCTCTCACAAGTTATATTGGTGTGTTGGGGGAGGAACTTTTTATTTCATTTATTTTTGTATCATTTGTATTTTTTAAACAAAAAGCATGCATTGATATTGTATTTTAAGGGGTAAAAGGCTTAAATTTTTGGTTCACAGGACCAAACATACATAAGGAACAGGTTTGAAGGGGGAAGACAATGAGTTCAGTTTGAGGCTTGCTGAATTTAAAGATTTCAGGACTGAAGAAAAAGATCATCTAGTTCAAAGGTTTAAGTCTATAGAAATGGGAACTAAGTCACATATCCAGGCTAAATATAGACCCAGGGTTAAAACTCAAGGTCTCAACCCCTAGTTTATGGTTCTTCCTACTGCAGGAAGAGAGCTTCTCTGAAACCATGAGGTGTCCTTCTGAGAGGATTTGGTAATGCTTTTGCATCTGAGACTAACTTCAGTTTATTCAGCCCTTCTCAAGTCTAAACATAGCTTCTCCTGGCCTGTTGATTTAATGGTTTTTCATGATTTGAAATGCTGTTTGGGAAATTATGATCCTATATCAATTCTCTAAGTAAAGCACAATTTGCTCATTTAACCTTCTTATAGTCTGGAAGGCAGATTCGTGGAGACAATGTACAATGCTTTTTGGGACCATCTAAAGGAACAACTATTGAGTACTCCTCCCAACTTCACTTGTGCTCTTGAACTTCTAAGAGAAGTTAAGGAGGTGAGTAAACAACCTTCTATTTGTGGATGGGAGGTTCCTGGACATTTCAGACCCTTGGATTGTCAATGGCTACTAATAGCCTAAGTAGCATACTTTTTGAGCATGGTCCATTGCTTAAATAGATAGTATGGAGAAGCTTCTATTTTATTTGTATGAAATGAAGCTTGACAGTTGGGATATTGCTATAACACCACAATATATCATTGAATTAAACAAATATTCACTGAACCCCCATTATGGTTTATGTGTTTCAGAAGCACAGAGATTGAATAAGAGAGCCATTACCCACAAGGAACTTATACTTTTGAGTCAAAAGGCTACTTCAAGTGACCCTTAAAAGTTCCTTTACTTATTTCACTTTTGCCCTTTGGAATAAAACAATCTAAAAATATCTTTATCCTTTATTAAGAATGCCCCATCACCTTGTGGTGGTGTGTATTTTATGTTTCTTATATCCTGCACTTCTTTTTATCACACTCTTGTTTTATTCATATCTTTATCTCATTCTACCTAGAAAATAATAATGACCACTACTATAACTGATCCCAATGCAGCCTTGAACTGTGATTGTCCCCTAAACAGAGAAAAATAATACTCCCTAAGAAACCTAGAGACATAGTTTTATGACCCCCAGAAGGCATAGTCTGGGATGCTTTTGGCCTAAGAGGGTTGTTCACTGAAGAAAGTTCGGGGTTTGAAACAGAATTGGGCTCCTTTGATTTCCTTTTTGGGACAGATATTGCTATCACTGCTATTACCACGCCAGAACCGCCTAAAAAATGAGATTGAAGAAGCTCTGGACATGGATCTCCTCAAGCAAGAAGCAGAACATGGGGCCCTGGATGTCCCTCATCTCTCTAACTACATTCTTAATTTGATGACCCTGCTATGTGCCCCAGTTCGAGATGAAGCAGTGAAGAAACTAGAGAGCATAAAAGATCCAGTGCAATTACTGAGGTGAGAGTCTAGACATGCTGTCCCCAAAATCTGGCTCAGATGCCATGCCAAAAAACTCTGAGGCAGATACTGTGAGATAGCCCCTGTCTTGTCTAGCTTCTTCTGTACTGAAGACCTAACACCTCTTTTCTCCTTTCTGGATGTGTTACTCCATTTGAGTTGCTATAAAGAAAATACTGGAGGCTGGGTAATTTTTTTATTTGGCTCATGGTTCTGCGGACTGTGCAAGAGGAATGGCACTGGCATCTGCTTCTGGTGAGGGCTTTAGGGAGCTTCCAATCAAAGCAGAAGGCGAAGGAGAAGCAGGCATGTAACATGCCGAGAGATGGAGTAAGAGAGAGGGATGAGGTGGTGCCAGGCTCCTTTAAACAATTAGCTCTCATGTGAACTAATAGGGTGAGAACTCGCTCGTTATTGCGGGGAGGACACCAAGCCATTCATGAGGGATCTTCCCTCCATGACCCAAACATCTCCCACAGGCCCCACCTCCAACACTGGGGATCAAATTTCAACATGAGATTTGGAGGGGCCAAACAACCACACCATATCACTAGACTACTGTTTTTTATTTCCCAAGGACAGTCTCTCAGAGTTCCTTTGATGATCTTCAGATCATTTGAGCCCCTCTTATGACATGATACTGTTAAGACATTAATGTACAGTAATTCTTTCTTCTACAAATTTCAATCAGCCCTTTCCCAGATTGTTTCCTGTTTGTTATGACTCAAACCTTATGAGGGGGCAGGAATGGAGGATTACCCTTGTTTCACAGCCTGGAGAACCAAGACCCAAAAAAGTAAAATGATTTGTTCAATGAGTTAAGTTCAATCACCCACATTCCAACTACCCACAGACAGTTGTTAGCACTTTGGTGATTTTCCTTCCACTGACTACCCTTTTTCCAGGTGACAGAATGACTACAGTGAAAAGAGCTCTAGATTGGTAGTGAAAAGGTCAAGAGATGTATTTGTCCTTAGCTCTGCCACCAACTCATTATGTGACCTTGGATCACTGGTCACAGCATTTTTATTTGTAAGTTGAAGTAGGACTGTTGTTTTAAAGGCCCCTTCTAACTCTAAAATACTGTAATTTTATGACTTATTTCTTGGATTCCACCCCTCCACACTAGATTTCCTTTCATAGTATAAATATTATATTTCTCCCTGTGACAGGGGCATCTTCCATGTTCTGGGCCTAATGAAAATGGACATGGTGAACTATACCATCCAGAGCCTTCGACCCTACCTGCAGGAACATTCCACTCAGTATGAAAGAGCTAAATTCCAGGAACTCCTTGACAAGCAGCCCAGTATGTTTAACATTTAAGGGCAGGAGAGGGTAGATTTGACCTTGGGTCTGCCGTCTTACAGTGGTAGAGAATATTTTCTATTTTTTGAATAGGAAATTTCTTCCTTGGGCAAGAAGGAGGGGATAGGGAGAAGGAGCATTTTCTAAAACGTAAAGACCTACAAAATCACTTCTTTATTGACCAAGAGTGCATCTTCAAACCCTGGAGTCTGAAGATATATATTCCCTTTGCTGTCATAGATCTCCTCGATCACACCACAAAATGGTTAACAAAAGCAGCTGAAGATCTCATTACACCATATCTGAGTTCTCCTGACTTGCTAAGCTCCTCCTCCAGCATGGCCTGTTCCTTTCCAAATGGGGAAGCTAACGACTCAGATCTCCCCAGTCCCACAATGGTGCTATACCAGGGCTACCTGAATCTCCTCCTCTGGGACCCTGAAAATGAAGAATTCCCTGAGGTAAGAAAGTGTGTTGGGGCATTGCCTTGTTGTTTTGGATTCAGTGCCTCCATTAGAACCCTCCTTTTGTGACAGCCTGTTCTTCCTTGCCTCACCAGACTCTGCTGATGGACCGAATACGGCTCCAGGAAATGGGGTCCCATTTGCACCAGTTGACCATCCTGGCCTCAGTCTTGGTAGTGGCTAGAAGTTTCTCTGGTAAGGTTTTATTCAGCTCACCTGAATTTGTGGATAAACTGAAATGCATAACCAAGGCCCTGACTGAGGAATTTAACTCCAGGTAAGATTTATAGATATTTCTTAGAGTGAAAAATATGTGGTTTTTGGGACAGAGGCAAATAATATATTATTGCTTATTCTTCATCACAAAACACACAAAGGACCTTGGGAATCATCTCCAAGGATTGTTAGTGTCTTTGATAAGTTGTATTCAGGCTTGGGATAGGGAAAAATAAAGCTTATTTCCAAATAAGAGTGAGAGTGTGGAGCCTAGTTTGCTATAAATATCCATTATTGTATTTGCCAAAAATGAGTAATTATATACATGATTAGGTGACAGTAGATTTGTGTTATGTATATCCAGAAGTTGATCAATTAGTAATATTGATCGATGATTCGCTGCATGAAGGGATACTATTCCAAAAGAGAAACAGGAATTAGAAGCCTAAGTCTCTTAGTATATTTGCAACTTAATTGGTAAAGTAGGGGAAAAAATCATGAAAAATATCTATCCCAAGAATGAAAAGACAAGCACCACATGTACTCACCATCAAATTGGTATTAATTGATCAACACATAAGTGCACATATAAGAATAACATCTATTGGATGTTGGGCAGGGGGGAGGGGGGAGGGGGGAGGGGGGAGGAGGGTGGAGGGGACGGGTATATGCATACACAAAGAGTGCAATGCGCACCACCCGAAGGATGGACATATTTGAAACTCAGACTTAGGTGGGGAGGGGGGGCCCAAGGGCAGCATACGTAACCTAAACATCTGTACCCCCATAATACGCTGAAATAAAAAAAAACAATATTTAAATAAAGTTTATGGGGCTGAAGAATGCTGAGTGGATCCAAGGATGGAACTGAACCCTTGCCCAATTTATCTTGTTTTCTTTGAAGTAGCATATGGTACTATACATATAGATTAGTTGGTATTATACTTGAGGGTAACAATGAAAGTATTTAATCTGCCCAGTTGCTTCTGCTGTCTAGGAGGGGTGGAATTCTCCCTTGAATGGTCCTGGCTTCTGGTATGGGGCTTTCTGGGTTTTGCCCCTGTGCCAGGGCCACTCTGATTTCTGTTCTTCATTATCTAGGCCTGAAGACGCTATGCTGAGTGTGAGTGAACAGGTGTCTCAGGAAATCCATCATGGCCTCAAGGACATGGGCCTCACTGCTCTAAGCAGTGAAAACACAACATCTCTTATGGGCCAACTCCAGAACATCACCAAGAAAGAGAACTGTGTTCGTAGCATCATTGGTAAGAGTCCCTGTGGTAGTGGTGCAGAAGAGTGGAAAGAATGTTCAGGGTGGGCAGATAAACTCTATCCTGGAAATGAGTTACCTAAACATTTAAAAGTGGAAAAGCGTGATCATTCAGAAAGTCTTTTAGCTTTAGTTTCCTTATCTGTAATGTGCAGGGTTGAAATAGATATCTTTCAGTTTGAAGAGTGAATGTATGGTTTTAAGGTGTATCTGCATCTAAGATATGTAACTCCCAGTTGTGGGATACTGTCCCATTAACCCTACCAAGTCATCCCTGGTCATTCTCTAACTGTCGTTCAAGATCTGTGGAGAAACCCTTTTTCTATCCCATGCTTTAAGCTGCCGTGTGAAAGTCTACTCCCCTCCATGGAATTGATGCTGAGTTAGGCTGGAGGATATGTTCCATGCTGGAATAGAAGCAGTGAACTTGGCCAGCTTGCTTTTAACTTTAGCATCTTATCATAGTCTGGTTTGAGTGTATGGACCTGAACTTGGTGCACTCGCTGCAATAGAATTTGAGGTGCAGGGTCTAGGATCCTCTTGTTAGGTTAGTTGAGTTTGTTGGCATTCCCTCCTCCGGAAAAAAAAAAAAAAACAGACAAAAACCTCATTTATTCCGTTTACTCAAATGAATGGGTAGGTCAGTGAATAACTCAGGTAACTTAAAACCTTGGTGAGCAGATAGTGCAAGGGCATTGTGAATTTCTTCTGAAACCTCTTTGTTCCCCTTTTCATTGTTTTTTCCTGCTCACAGATCAGCAGATCCGTTTGTTTCTCAAGTGCTGTTTGGTTCGTGGCATGCAGCACTCTCTGCTACACTTCCCTGGAAGCCTTATTCTCATCGAAGGAGAGTTGGTAGAATTGGGCTGGAAGTTTTTCAATCTGATGCGTCACAATCAGCAGGTATTTAGCCCATACTATGCTGAGATCCTAAAAAATATCATTCCTCCAGCTCAAGCACGAGAAACAGAAGTCAAGCCTAGCTGGTAGTGCTGGACCCCTGCCATGGCAACAGTGACCTAGGAGAGAGGGCTCAGCATGTTCCTGGGATGAGATCACCTGTGGCCAGCAGAGCGGCCAGCCGTCTTCCTCCCTACAGCCAGGATACAGGGTTGCAGGGGTCAAGCATGTAAACACCAACTGGCCCAACCCCCTTCATTAATAAACTTCTAAGCTGCAAGAAAACCTAGTTCCTTCTGTGCTGCTGCTGAAGCCAGGTTCTGCATCTTCATCCCCTAACTAGCTGAGAATCAAGTGGGCCCTCGTTTTCCCTTCACTGGCTGATCATTCTTTAATATGCTGGCTTGAACAAGTATTAGGGTATCAGGTACTAGCATTATTTTCTCCAGTTCTCTGGTGAAAAATCATTTCCTTGAGGGCTATGAAAACTCTTAGGGGGATTATCCAGAGTGTGGGTATAGGGGCTTCTTGAGGTTAGAAATTCACAGAATCACAGATCAGGAGAAGACATAGAACCCCATTTCCAGTACCAAATTTCCCTATAATTTTAAAGGATATAGTAATAGTAAGACTCCCTGCCTCTTGTTCTGGTGTGTGGTTTGAAGCAGTAGGAAAACTTGGGACTGGTTAGAAGTTAATATTGTCTGCTAAGAAGCATTCAGCTGAGGACAGGTCTCAGCCTCCATGGAATTTCTCTTTCAAGTGATTGTAGGGGTCAGATTTGGAGTCTCTAATAATGACACCAAACCCAAGCAATTAGGTCCATGAGTGACTTGTATCAAGTTCATCCCTGGTGCTGTTCTGTAGCTGAATGAATCTTCTATTTTCACATCTCTCGAGGCTTAGAACACTGCATTCTTCTAGGGGTGAAGTTGGCATGGTATTCAAGGGTGGGACAGCCACCATGCTTTGTCCCACTTCTACTGTGGGCCTCTAACTGCCAGGTCATGATTATCAGCTCAGTTGGCATAACAAATGACAAATGTTCTAGGTCCACAAGGACCTCTGCTTGTTTTTAGAGATTATGTAGAGGTTCATCCCATCATTCTCAGGCCAACTTCAGCAGACAAACAGAAGTCTAGGGAATTAGGAAAAAAACTAGATTTTGATTTGGACTTGTTTATGATGGACAGGGGAAAATAGAAATTCACTTATGAGATATCCTAACTGGATGAAAAAAAGGTCTTCACCATTTTGGGAGACAGAAAGAGCTGTGTATAGTTTACTTAGCCCAAGAAAAATAACAAATAGGATTTGAGTTCTGTTATTCCCAGGGTAACCTAATTGATTTCCTTAGAGGGTGGATTCCAGATGAGTGACACAGCTAGGTGAACAGAGTGATACTTTTACTTTGGCTGGAAGTGGGGCACAGAGAAAAGCTGGAGAATGGGTCATTCAATTGTTCTAATCTTATGAATAGATAGGCTCAGGAAAGAGACTGTGGCAGGTGAAAGTTGTGTATTTAATAAATAGGCAGTAAACCTTGCCTAATTGTATTTTCTGATCAGATTTGCCAATATTTTTAATGCATTTTTGACTTACAATATTGCCAATTTATGATGAGCTTATTGGGATGCAATACCATCGTAAGTTGAGGAACGCCTGTATTCCATAATTAGTGGTGATTGCACAATATCGTGAGTATATTAAATATCAATGTATTGTGCATTTTGAAATATGGTGAATTTTATGTTATGTGAATTTTATCTCAAGTGAATTATTTTATTTTTTTAAATTTATTTTTATTACAGCATATTATGGGAGTACAAATGTTTAGGTTACGTATGTTGCCCTTGACCTCCCTACCCTTCAAGTCAGAGCTTCAAGCATGTCCATCCCCTGGATGGTGCGCATCACACTCATCGTATATGTATATACCTATCTCCTCCTCCTCCCTCCCATCTGCCCGACGCCCAATAAATGTTATTACTATATGTGCACTTAGGTGTTGATCAGTGAAACCAATTTACTGGTGAGTACATGTGGTGCTTATTTTTCCATTCTTGGGATACTTCACTTAGTAGAATGGGTTCCAGCTCTATCCAGGAAAATACAAGAGGTGCTATACCACCATTGTTTCTTATAGCTGAATAGTACTCTATGGTATACGTATACCACATTTTATTAATCCACTCATGTATTGATGGGCACTTGGGTTGTTTCCACATCTTTGCAATTGTGAATTGTGCCGCTGTAAACATTCGCGTGCAGATGTCTTTTATAGAATGTCTTTTGTTCTTTTGGGTAGATGCCCAGTAGTGGGATTGCTGGATCAAATGGTAGATCTACTTGTATCTCTTTAAGGTATCTCCATATTGCTTTCCAGAGAGGTTGCACTAGATTTGCCAATATTAATACAAGTTTTGAAAAGCTTAATTTTGGAAGCCGGATTATCTTAGAGGCAAATGTACTCTGAAGAGATCCCTGTGGAGATGACTGAGTAGTTGGATACAGACATTAGGCTGAAATGAAACTTTGCTTCATACTTTATAATTAAAATATGACATGCTTGATTTCTTAGGGATTTTGTGTTGGTTATGCTGTGCTTCCACATGGAGGAGATAGAAATCCTGATCCTAAATTAGGAAAGATAGCTCCATTTAATTCTGCTCACCCTTTAGAGATGGATGGATGAATGAATGGATAGATGGATGGATAGATAAATAGAACATGCACATAGTTAAAAATGACGTACAGTGAAAAGTCATGTTTCTTTCCCACCCCAGGTATCATTTCCCCTACCGAGATGAAACTATTAACAGGTTTTTGTGTATACTTCTAGAGATATTCTGTGTATGTACATGTTATATTATAACTAATATTTATGAGTGCATATGTGCCAGGTACTCCTTTAAGCTCTCTACCTATATCATTTCATTTATTCCTCAATAGTTGATTTCTAATCTATGTTTCCAATTTTAGAGCAGTGTAGCACAAAAGCTGTAATTGGGAGTAAGAACCTGTGTTTTATTTATTTTGTCTTCTCTGGCTGAGTGGACTTTTTCTTCATGGATAGAGGGGCAGCCATCTGCAAGCATAGATGAGAAGCCTCAGAAGAAACCAAACCTACCAATACCTTGAACTTTGACTTCTGGCCTCTGGAACTGTGATAAAATTAATTTCTGTTGTTTAAGCCATTCAGCCTGTGGTATTTTGTTATGGCAGCCTGAGCAAACTAATATACCACTTAATACATAGGAATTGGACTGAGATAAGGCTTTATTCATACACCAAACAATTGTTAGGTGCCAATGAAATGCCAGCAGAGTGCTGGAGATGATATTCTGCAGATCTTATGCCCAACAATGACAGTCTCCTGGGGGGCAAGGAGGGTCCTGGAATTCCCTGGCTACTAGTCTCCCTCAAGGCATCACTCTATCACCTCCCTTCCCAACCTCTAGAAAGTGCGCCTCTTACTATGTCATCACTTCCTTTCTTCAGTGAAGATTAGGGTGCTAAGAACAGCCAGATACCACTTGTCTCTGCTTTAATTCTAGTGGAGGTGAAGGACAATGACTAACCTTGCCCGCTCTAGGTTTGAGGTTCCTGCCCTTGCATATGGTGATTGAGGGGGTAAAAGGTTCGCATCCAACCACTGGCATTCTCTAGCATAGGGATTGCAGGAGGATGAGATCACAAGGGGCAGTGCCTGGAGTGAAATTCTGAAATCATTAAAGAAACAATGCCATTAAAATCCTGTGAACAGTCAAATAGGGCTAATGGGACCTATATTTAGGAAGATGAAGTAGCAGCTATGCACTGGGGCTGAGGATGGGGGCTATAGGCAGGGACCCCAGGGGTAAGAGGATCAGTTCAGACACAAGTTCTGGGACAAAGTGTTGGGAGTGGAGATTGATGCACAGGAGGCAGAGGTGCTATAAAGGAAGGCACACAAGTTAGATGGACATGAGGGATGGAAAAGGGCATCATCAAGGCCACTCCCCATGGAGCTCTTGAAGCCATTTCCGAGTTCCTTCCCCACAGAAGCTCCTGAGCTCTGAGGAAGGACAGGGAGGGGACTTCCACCCGCCCCTACCAGTAACCCTCTTAAGAAGGGTACCTCACTGGAGGTGTCCATGAACTTGATGCCTTCATACATGATGGGCAGGAAGGGAAGCGACATATGGGAAATAATGCATCTCCTGAGAGTTAAGCCCTTGTGAATTCCCCAGTCCTGGCCTCCCTGCCTCCCTATCACTAAGCAGAGTGTGCCAGGGCCCAGGGAAATGAACAGAGCAGCTTTGGCGGGACCCTCCTGGCTGTGGCTGCCATTTACTGCCTTCCATCCTAATCAGCCCTTCCACCCCACAGTACACCGTACCACAGACAATCTCCCCACACCTTGGGACAGGCATCTACAGTGGACTCTGTCCCTCATAAATTTTTGATCAGCATGGAGCCCAGATACTGTGGGAGCAAGGAGTTATAGGGCTTAGGAAACCCTGCATTGCCACCCCCAGGTGGCCAACCAATTCAGGACCACAGTGTTCTCTAGCCAAAAGATCATCAAGAACATATCTGTAGCCAAACAATGTTGAGCCTTTTACTCATTGCAGTGAGGGAGAATGTAAACCAAGGAGACCCATGGGGTGTCCCTATAAGAATTTGATAGGGATGACTTATTTTAGGATTTAGGCCTGTGTTAAGTGATTTTTGTGGAGGATTTTAGAAAGTGAAGATTTGCTCTGGATTGGATGCTTAGAAAATGGGGATAATTCTAGAAAAACAAATAGAAATGACAGTGTGCAACTTTAGAAACTGGCTCATAAAAGTCACCATGGCTTCTCCCTCTCCCCTACATCCCCTGTTCCCCTCCTTTTCTTTTTCTCTCTCATATCACTTGTTCTGGGGAAAGCTAGCTGCCATGTTGAGGGGACACTCAAGAAGCTTTTGGAGAGGCCTACAATTTATACTTCCATTAACTAAAGAAGTGTCTACAGCAGCAATCATCTTCACTTTTCAGAATTAATTATCACCTGCATCTTCAGGCGGAAAATCCAATGGCTCACTCTTTCCAGAATTCAAAGTAGAGCACTCAGAAATGTTAACAGGTTTAACAAACTTCATCATCTAAAATGTCAGGCCCTGACATCACTAGTCTGTCTAACTTCCCAACCCATTCTTCTGTCATGAGCCCCAAACTCCTATTTACAGCTCCATGTGGAACAAAGTGAGTGTTTGCTAGTATCCACTACTCTGTGCAAGCTGCTACGATCTGTGAAATGTATGACAATGAGGGCCCTCCAACAGATATCTGGGCCACTATTAATATACCACCACCTTTCTTAAGCATGAAGTCCCTTGTCTCTTATGTCTGCCTCTCCATTTGTGTGACTGTGTGTCTGTAGAAGAGGCATAAACTAAATATCTTAGTGTGGTGACAGGAGCTTTAGTTTCAGCAAGTACAGAGCAGAGTTAGCCTGTACACAAGGAGATAAAGCCATGACCATTGCTAACTACGAAGTCCACTAGGGCCCTAGGTATGGAGTGAACTCCAAACTTATAAAAGGCACTGGGGAGGAGGTTGATGAGGATAGAGGCTCTGGTGGAGAGGAATAAACAAGTATGGAGCCATATTTACATGTCTGAGGGTCAGCCTCTGTATGGGGCCCTTCACACAGAATTTCTCATCAGCACACTGGGAAAGTTTTTAACCCTTAACGCTGGGCATCAGAGTCAATGGGGGCAGGGATACTGGCCATAAGGAGAGATTCAAAGGGGCCCATGTTATGCTGGGCCCACCTCAGCTCCTGGGGCTACCATGAATTCCTTAAAAGTGTATATAAATTTTAAATTTTATACATATGGTATGAACCTCTTAAATATTAATGGATTCTGCCAAGTAAAACTTACAATTATAAAAATTTGACATGAAAATCCACAGTACACGAGAAGGGCCTATTTCTCAGCACTCTTCCCATCTACAAAAAAGTAGTATATTCTGTGTCCCAGACTTTCTACTTCTGAAAATTTATCTATTTATTTAATATATTATCTCACATTTTATGTTATAATTTCTGTAGTAATTGCGTCTGGGAATATTTTCATGGATTTATTAGGCATTTTTGTGGCTCTGAATGAGAATTCTAGATTGATATCATTTTCTTATCTTTCTATGAAGTTATTTCTGTATCAAGGCTATTAATCTTTTGTCTGTGATATATGTGCCAATTTTTCTTCCCAGTTATTATTTTTTTTATTTCAAAATATTAAGGGAGTGAAGAGGAGGGGCAAAATCTTCCCAGTTTTTCATGTCTTTTGCTTTTTGCAAGCACCTTATTTTTTAATTTAATATATTTTTATGATTAAAGAAGTAATAACCCAAGTGCCCATGAATACATGAGTGGATTAATAAAATGTGGTATA
>NW_012134303.1:62142-66846 GCF_000956105.1 Propithecus coquereli | reverse complement strand
TTTCTTTCTTTTTCTTTCTTTCTTTCTTTCTTTCTTTCTTTCTTTCTTTCTTTCTTTCTTTCTTTCTTTCTTTCTTTCTTTCTTTCTTTTTTAGAAGGAAAGAGGAGTTTATTAATTTGCTGGCAAATGAGGAGGTTGGCAGACTCCTGTCTCAAAGTACCAACATTCTGCTTTTGAGCAGTACAGAGCTTTTAAAGGTTCTGATTTATCCCATCTTCAGCTAAGACAATCTCATGACCTCCACATGGACAATTCCCTTGAGCCATCTCTTGTGGCACAAAGAACAAAGGACACTCCCCTTCCCCTCCTGACCATTGGCCTGAGGCAGGGATATAGGTTTTAGTTTTCAAAAAGGGTAGGGGGTTTTGAAGAGACAGAAAATATTTTTACCCCTTTTCAGGCTATTTCCTCTGTTACATATTCCCCACTGTCAGTTTTACCCATCCATATCTATGGGAGGAAGGGCGATATAGTCATCAAGCTACTTCCTGCTGAATTGGGGCTATGTTTTAGATGGAAGGTACAGATTATCAGGTGAAAAAGGGCATAAGCAAGAACTACAACCATAGGGATTGACAAGGTGAAATGGACTGTAGCCTTGCACACAATGTGTGATACAGGGCTGGGTCAGAAAAGAAACATGGGACCTCTGAGCACAGAGCTATTAGTTGTACCCTGTAGATGATCTGAGAGACCATCTTCTAAAATTCAGAAATCAGGTACAGAAATACTTATACCAAATAAGGTTTAGGATAATACACCCAGCAGTAAGACAGATCAACAAAAGAGGCGATAGCCTGGGGAAATCCTCACTAAGGAGTTGTCCTTCTATCCTATGGACAAAACAAATAACCAAAGAAATATTAGCAAAAATATCATCATTTTCACTTTTTTCTTTTTGTCAAACAGACACTTTAGATAACCTAAAGGCTGGCCCCTCCACTGGGGGCTACACCTCTTTACTTTGGTATGATGGACCCAAGTTTTCACTTCTGACAATTTCAATGAGGTGTGAGTTATTAGAGGCACTTCATAGGGTCCCTTCCACTTTTCTCTTTCTAACTGGGGCAGGGACCTGAATGAGGCAAACTCATGTATAGTGGCTAGCACCTGATCCACTCATTTGACATATTGTTTTATTTTATTTTATTCATGGTTATATTACCATACTTTCCTTGGGGTGTTAGGAAGGGTATCTCATAAACTATTTTTTGAGGGGCTTAACTTAAGCCTTTTTTCTAAAGGGCTACCCTTGTCCAGAAGAGGGCAAATGGCAACACCCTATCTCACTTTAGGTGGGTTTCTTCTATCAATTCCAGGATGGATGTAATTTTTATTCTAGGTGTAGGGCTTTGCTTACTTGTTGGGTTGCCTCTGCTACAAAGGAGGGTCCATTATCACTCTTGTGAAATGTCCAGGGCTCCACAGGGTGTGCTCCTGGGTCCTGTTGATGATGGGGTGGCTGCTGACATCCTCGCTGTAGGAGAGGAGCTGCTGAGTCATCTCTGTAGCTGTCTGTCCATGGCACCCATCACCAGCATGCCATTCTCTATCTGTTTGGCCTCTTTCCCTGGATTGCTGAAGTCCATTATTCCATCATCCTCCAAGGCCTGTTCCTATTCTGTGCTGGCATATGTGTGCAAGAAGTCGGTGAAGGCCCTGTCTCAGGCCTGCAGCTCCTGGTAGGAGACCATTTCTTAACTTCAGATGTTCTCTCCATTCAGATAGGACAAACCTCTACCCATCCTGAAAAGGTATCTACCATTACAAGCCTAGGCATCCGAGTGGAACTGTCAATCATCGAAAGGGTGAATCCCCACATGTTGGGCTCCCTGTGTAGTGGGTCACCTTTCTGTCCTTGGACCGCCCCAAGCACATAAACAGTTAGTTGTAAACGAGGTTCTCTTGAATGATGTTCCACCAAATCCATCAAGGTATCACGCTCCCAATGTGTGTATTCATGTAGGTGCCTCACAAGAGGCCGAACCAAAGCTTTGGGTATGAGACGAGTCTATGAATATTTTATCTCCATTTAGCTGTGCCATCCCAATGTCAGAGCCCCAGTCTTTAGTTTTAAAAGGGATCTAAATCTAGGCAGGGTATCAAGGCCCCAAGGAACAGATCACCTTCAGTGGCTGCCTTAGTAGCTCTGCCAGTGGCCTGATTTCTTTTTGTCATGCTGGCCACCCATTTGGGCTCAGCTATGGCCTGTATTAGGGCCATTGTTTTGGTGGCATACTTAATATCATTCTCACTTTTGGTAGTGTTCTTATTGCCAATGCTGTAACGATGTGCAAGTTTTCTGAGGCCTGAACTTCAAAGTGCAATGGCAGTCTCCTATGTACTTCACTGGGCCCTGGTATTTATTCAGCAGGAGCTTGGCAGTCCCACACTCCGGAGGCAAGCTCATGCCGCTTCTGAAACAACTCTCACTGTTCCTGCTGCTTGCCCAGGTCCACCTCCTGGGCCCATTGTGATGAGTTTCTCAGCCACTGCTTGTCTATGGCTGCCTCACTTCCACCTGGCTCCTCTCCCACAACCTTTTGCCTGGCTCGAAGAGCACCAGGCATGGCTGGTGCTGGGGATCAGGGTGGTGGCCAGGGAAAGGGGACCCCAGACCACTTCTGTCCACACGGCTAGTGCCAATCGAATCCCCACTGTCAATTTTGCCTAGGGCTCCTGTGGGGATATTTGGAGGCAGAAGGGTCCAGGCCCCCTCTTTGCCGTCTGAGTCCTGGACTTAAAAACAAACAAACAAACAAACAAAACCCTATTTGCTCTCCTGGAGGCTTCGTGCCACCTGGAGTCCTTCACAATTTTGGGCAATGTTCCTTTCAAAGTCCTTCTTATTTACAAAAAGTCAGTCTTGGGCAGCTTTTTTGCCCTTTCCTTTTAACTGTCTCAAAGGACTCTGCTGGCTGTTCTTGTACATTCAAGCCTTCCATCTGATATTGCCATAAATTGCCTTGCTACAGGGTTTCCTCTGACCCAAATTGAGTTTGCTGCTGGGAGAGACCATTCTCAACCCCAAGTCATAATTTACTGGGACTGAAGAATTAGTTCAGGTGGCACCCTCCCCAGACCCTCCCGTGGTGCCAAAATGGCAGTGGCAGCAGGCTTTCCTTCCCCCTTGCTGCATGCCATTTGGTGGCAGGCTGTGTGCGCTGGTCCTCCCTCCTTCTGGGTCTGCCCCCAGGCTGTGGCCCCACCTGGCACCTCACCCTGGCCAGCTGTGGGAGTTCCTATGGGGCTGGGAGGACCTCATTTATCAAAAATCATACAAACACAGATCATTTTGTATACCATAAACAATGAGTTTGTCTCAAGCAGAGAGCTTGAGACTCAACATTTTAACTCTATAGTAGCAGGTTGACCATTTGAGCTCTGAATTTTAAAAGAACCAACAGCTCAAAATAAATCACGGACTATCAACCACCACTTTTCCTCACACTCCAGACAAGTGGTATCACAGTATCTTTAGACATAAGTACTAAGTACAAAAACTCACCTGACAAAATCTGACAAACACAAACAATATAGGGAATTCCTAACACAAACAATCTAAAATGCCAAGGCCTATCAGTCAAATGGAAATTTTCATTTAACGGCCACTTCTCACACTCCAGCACATATATTGGATTACAATGACATTATTCTCTTTACACATAGGCTCATAGCTATAAGTTAACCATTCAGCCAAAGTTTTTCCCAAGGGACTTTGAGATGGAGCTTTCCTATGTTTCGACAAAAGTTTACAAACACAGGCAATGAAGGGAATTCCCAACACCAAATGCCATGGCTGACCAAATGGGAACCACAAACTGAGAACCTAATTCTCAGTTGAGAATCAGCATCTCCTAATCCAAAAGGGAACAAACTGAGAACCAAATTCTCTCAGATGAAAGAACCAACATCTCCCTATCCCCTCTGGTTCCCTGGGAACTGCAAATGAGCTCAATCCAAACCAGGTTTCCTAGTTCCACTCAACCACCTGACTTCCAACCCCAAATTGGCACCTCAAAATAAATCCTACAGGGAGGTCTGAACCACCCCCCCCAAATGGATGGAAACAGGGAAACAGGGTCTCGGCATCCTGGGGAACTTTGCTTACAAATGGTCATGGCTGTTGCAATGCTTCCCAAATCTGTTTTCTTCTCCTCAACTCAGTTCAAGTTTGGGGAGCTACGTCTACTTTGGGGAGACAGAGACAGGAGTTCCCTGGAGCTAAAACAGGCTCTGGCAGCTTCTGGGGCTGTCCCTTGCTCTCTCACCTTGTAGAGAAGTTGTTTGTACCTGTGAAGACCCACGGCTTTGACCCAGGGCTGCTCCCTGGCTCGTGGGGTGCCATTCAACTGGGGCGCCGATGGGCTCACCCAGGGACACCAAATTCTGTTACCAAAAGTTTGGCATTTGTCTCTGAGGCTGCATCAGAAGAATGAGGACAAGTGGTTTGAGGAGAAGGAAAGAGGAGTGTATTAATTTGCCAGCAAATGAAGAGGTTGGCAGACTCCTGTTTCAAAGTACCAATGTCCTCTGACTTCTATTTTCTTATTCATATTTTCTTTATTTCCACACTACAGAAATATTTTTCTATCTTAATTAAAATCATACTTATGCCATCTTTGCTCTGACCTTAAGCATGTAATAGCCACTAGCCCCTTCAGCAGAGTGTGATATCATTACTATGATATTCATTTGTGACAC
>NW_012134303.1:48215-61082 GCF_000956105.1 Propithecus coquereli | reverse complement strand
CCATATTGGGGGAAAAGAGCTCTCTGAACCTCTTCTGGTTCTGAGTCTTGCCTGATTCATGAGTTAATTGTTCTTTGCTCAAATAAGCTTTGTTAACTTTAATTTGTTTAAATCTTTTAACAATCCTTTTTCACAGGAAGATGTCCACTCTTGATAATTCAAATTTTAGTTTCACATGAGCATATATACTCTTCTCGGGGGCAGAGGCTCTGGGGCCGCGGCAGCCCCCTCCCGGCCCTGAGAGCAAGGAGAACGCCGCTCCCGCCGCCCTCATCTATTCTCACAACTGGACCCCTCGAGCAGTGGCGTCCGGGCGGAGCCCTCGCCCGCCTGGTCAGGGGGTGCACGTCGGAGGAGGCAGAAGCCATGGATCCCGGACAGCAGCCGCCGCCTCAGCCAAGGGGAGCCGCCCGCGCAGACCCCCAGGGGCAGGGCCCGCCATCTAGCCCGGGCAGCCGGCACCTCCGGCGTCCCAGACGGCGCCACAAGGCACCCCGCGCCGGGCACCAGATCGTGCACGTCCGGGGGAACTCCGAGACCGACCTGGAGGCTCTCTTCAATGCCGTCTGAACCCCAAGACGGCCAACGTGCCCCAGACCGTGCCCATGAGGCTCCGGAAGCTGCCTGACTCTTTCTTCAAGCCGCCAGAGTCCAAAATCCCACTCCCGACAGGCCATTACTGATGCAGGCACTGCAGGAGCCTTGACTCCACAGCATGTTTGAGCTCATTCCTCTCCAGCTTTCTTGCAGTTGGGAGCTGTTTCTCCTGGGACACTGACCCCTACCCCCACCCCGGAGTAGTCTCTGGCCCAGAAGCCACGCCTATAGCTCAACAACTTTAACAGTCTTCTTTTGAGATACCTGATGATGTACCTTTGCCAGCAGGCTGGGAGATGGCAAAGACATCTTCTGGTCAGAGATACTTCTTAAATCACATCGATCAGACAACAACATGGCAGGACCCTAGGAAGGCCATGCTCTCTCAGATGAATGTTACAGCCCCCACCAGTCCACCAGTACAGCAGAATGTGATGAACTCATCCTCAGGTCCTCTTCCTGATGAATGGGAACAAGCCATGACTCAGGATGGAGAAATTTACTATATAAACCATAAGAACAAGACCACCTCTTGGGTAGACCCAAGGCTTGACCCTCTTTTTGCCATGAACCAGAGAATCGGTCAGAATGCTCCAGTGAAACACCCACCACCCCTGGCTCCCCAGAGCTGGCAGGAAGGTGTCATGGGTGGTAGACAACTCCAACCAGCGGCAACAGATCAGGCTGCAACAACTGCAGATGGAGAAAGAGAGACTGTGACTGAAACAGCAAGAACTGCTTCAGCAGGAAATGTGGAATATCAAATTCTCCAGTATAGCAAATTCTCCAAAATGTCAGGAATTAGCTCTCTGTAGCCAGTTGCCAGCACTGGAGTAGGATGTTGGGACTCAAAGTCCAGTATCTTCTCCCGGGATGTCTCAGGAATTGAGAACAATGATGACCAATAGCTCAGATCCTTTTCTTAACAGTGGCACCTATCACTCTCAAGATGAGAGTACAGACAATGGACTAAGCATGAGCAGCTACAGTGTCCCTTGAATCCCAGATGACTTTCTGAACAGTGTTGATGAAATGGATACAGGTGATACTATTAACCACAGCATCCTGCCCTCACAGCAGAACCGTTTCCCAGACTACCCTGAAGCCATTCCTGGGACAAATGTGGACCTTGAAACATTGGAGGGAGATGGAATGAACATAGAAGGGAGGAGTTGATGCTAAGTCTGCAGGAAGCTTTGAGTTCTGACATCTTTAATAACATGGAGTCTGTTTTGTCTGCCACCAAGCTCGATAAAGTAAGCTTTCTTACATGGTTATAGAGCCCTTAGGTAGACTGAATTCTAAATCTGTGAAGGATCTAAGGGGGTAAGACATATATACCTGAAATTTCCAAATAAGCCAGTTGCAGTTTCTGGCTAATACAGAAAAAGATGAACAAATGTCCAGCAAGATTCTTTCATCCATTATTTTGCTCTTCCTTGTCCATTGCTTCTGTTAATATATTGCTGACCTCTTTCACAGTTGGCTCTAAAGAATCAAAAAAAAAAAAAACAACTTTTATTTCTTTTGCTATTATAACTACTGTTCATTTTGGGGGCTGGGGGGAGTGAGTCTGTTTGGATGATGGATGCCATTCCTTTTGCCCAGTTAGATGTTCACCAATCATTTTAACTCAATACTCAGACTTGGAAGTCAAATGCTTCATGTCACAGCATTTAGTTTGTTCAAGCAATTGTTTCTTCAGCTGCCTTTGGCCGGTGGAAAAACATGACTTACTGGTCTGACAAGCCAAAAATGTTGTATCTGATATTAAGAACTTAATGCTGATTCGAAGAGATAGCCGAAACCAAGGCTGAAGACTGTTTAACTTTCAGTGTTTTCTTTTCCTTCTAGTGTTATCATTAGTCACATAGTGACTTTGATTTTATTTTAGGAGCTTATAAAGCATGAGACAATTTCCATAGAAATATATTAATTATTGCCACATACTCCAGTATAGGTTTTGGTGGATATTTTGGTGGGTGTTTTGTTGTTGTTGTTGTTGATGATTGATTGGTTCTGTCAGAACTTAGGCAAATTACCATATTAGTGAATCTGTTATAGTTGTAGCTTGGGACCATTGTTGGAGCTTTTGGTAAAACCTACATTTCCTGTTTTTTTTTTTACCATCTTATTTAAATCTTAATTATCTCTTCTCTCTCTTATATACATACACACACACAATGTTTATAATAGTGTTATAGTGGAATGTATCTTATTTTTAAGGTTTCCCTACTTTCCAATTTATTTTTAAAATGGTAGCTTTGAATGTATGCATTTAGAATACATGACTAGTAGTTTATATTTCACAGGTAGTTTAAATCTGGTTGGGGCAGTCTGTGGATGTTTAAAGTAGTTTAGTGTTCTAGAAAGGGCTATTACTACACATAGTGCTCTATGCCCTCTGGGCATACAATACACATTATCTGATGAATTGGGAAGGAGCAAACAAGAAATGGCTTTATTTTCCTCCTTGGACTCCCATGGACCAATTTTGAGTCTTGATGGGAAATCACTGAGTAGGTTCATAACTTACATGACAGAAGTAAGCTTTATAGAGGTTTACCTTTCTTTAGCTTTGAGAGTTTACCTTCACCTTAGTTTTGGAAGTAAATTATAGTACTTTAGTTCTCATTTGTAATGAGCACATTAAATACTAGATTGAAATATTGCCTACAATATTCTTCTTACTTATAAGACTTGCTCCTACTTCTGTATGCTGAAAATTGACCTGGGACAGTCAATTTACATTTATAGTATACTATAAGGTCATGAGTTAGCCGGTAAAGTGATAAGATTGATAAATGTATATTGGTAATTGAATTTAGCAAAGAAATAGAGATAATCATGATTATACCTTTATTTTTACAGGAAGAAATATAACTAGAGTATGTGTCTCCAGTAGTAATAGTGGTTTCCAAAGAGTATTTTTTAAAGAAACAAAATGAGCATGAATTAACTCTTCAGTATAAGCTATGAAGTAATAGTTGGTTGTGAATTAAAAGTGTGGCACAAGTTAAGCACCTCTATGATTAAGGGTCTTTCAATGTTTTTAGAATAATCCCATATTTTCAAGGGTTTATAACAGATATAAAATCTTCCTTCCTGGCTAAAGCTGCTATGAAAAGCCACAGCTTAGGAAGATAGATTTTTTTTGTTACAAAATCTAAGTATTTTGGCCCTTCAATTCGGAGGAGTGCAAAAGTTGGAAGTAAGAAGTTTTATTTTAAGTACGTTCAGTGCTAAAAAAAAAATGCAGTCTCTGTGTTGTATATAATAATTCATAGGTCAATCATTCGTAATAATTAACTCCAAGGCTTTTGCTAAGAAAACAACAGAAAGATTAAATCTTGAATTAAGTCTGGGGGAAATGGCCTCTGTGCAGATACATTGAGTTTTAGAGTGATAATAAAATTCTGCCTGGAATGCAAAATGGAGTATATGGATGATATCATGATGTTGGTTGTTTTTTTAAATGTGCAGAAGATCGAAGCTATTTGGAAGTAGTGCCTGTAATTTTCCAATAAGCCACAAATTAAGAATGCATCTTATGTATCAGCAGAGTAGCGTTAGTTTAGGGGGAGGGTGGGAAGATGTGGGGAGGGATTGTGAAGATTTAGTGAGACCTTGTTAGAGAACTTTATAAACTGTTTCTTTTCAATAAAGACTTGTTTTGCATCTTGCTGTCATTGCTGGCAGTTGTTCCTAAAATTTCAATCTCTTAAGTACACCCACAAAACAAGAAAATGGAGATCTTTTTTTCCCCTTGACTTTAATTTGCCCAGTTATACCTCAGTGTTGTAGCAGCACTGTGGTGCCTGACACAGTGCTTTGACCTTATACCCTCTGTACTGACTGAAGGAGACCTAAGGGTCCTTTCTCTCCTTCAGTTTGAATCACAGCCTTGATGTGATCTTTGTTGTTTTATGTCCTTGTTCCTAATGTAAAAGTGTTTAATTGTTTCTTGGTTGTATTGGGTAGCATTGGGATAAGATTTTAACGCAGTATTCTTGAATTGCTTTTACAATAAACCTATTTTATAATCTTTAAAAAAACAAAATTTGGATCACAATATATACACTATTCTTCATTTTGCTTTTTCATTTATATATCTCATTGCTTTTTGTACTTTAATCTTTATATGGTTGATTGTGATGTATAGTTTTCCTCTGAATTATTTCACTGTAGACTTTGAACAATACTTTATTAGGTAATCAGATGTATTTTATACCAAGTGTTTGCTTACAAAATATGCTCCAAATATTTTTTCAATAATTCAAAATTTTTATATGTAACTTTTTTTGTGTGGATGGACCATGTGTTTTTAGACCTTTCCTTTATTTATCCAAATAAATTTATACCATAATTAAAACTTTTCCAGAGTGACACAACTAGTCTTTTTTTTATCTTTTTTTTGTTTGTTTTATTATTTTATTTTATTTTAGTGTTTTTTTTAAATACACCATTTATTTTTTTTCTTTTTTATTTCAGCATATTATGGGGGTACAAATGTTTAGGTTATGTATATTGCCTTTGCCCCACTCGAGTCAGAGCTTCAAGCGTGTTCATCCCCCAGATGGTGCGTGTCGCATTCATTATGTAGACACATCTAGTTTTAAATTCCCCTGGTGTCTATGTCATGCCCACAAAATACACAAACAACCCACTCATTTGATGGTTAAGATGATGATGGATATGAAACCCTTCCTCCTAGGTCTAGAGGCTTGAATATAGAGCCACAAGGATTGGTGGTGTGTGGAGCTCAGGCAGAAGCACAGGAAAGGTAGTAAAATTCAACGAAATTCAAGCAGAAGGGGATGGGTGAATTCACTCCTAACGAGTACAATGCACAGTATGTGGGTGATGGACACACTTTTATTTTTGACTCAAACTGTACAAAAGCAATTCATGTAAGTAACCAAACAGTTGTAACCCTGTAATATTCTTACATTTTAAAAAAAATTGACAAAAGGAACAAAAAACATTTACAGAATTACGTTAAGCCAGAGGCACGTTACATGGTATCTCTTTTAAGTCAGACAAGCATTCAGTTATTAACTCCATTATTCACGAATGCAGAATTAGGGCTAAAGCTTTTTTTATTGTGTTCTAAAGCCTTCAGGGATTTAAATACTGGAATCCCCAGTGGTTGAGTTGTTGATATGACACTATTATTCAGGGTTTTTTTGGTCATGAGTTGTATTATTTTTAAATTAAAAAAGTGAATAAATTAAAACAATTTTGTACTGCCAAAAGAAAAAATATTAAAAGTGTGAAAATCTGTGAGTGAATATTTATAAACAATATCATAGACTCTGTGTTAATGTGCTTGACTACAAAGGACTTTTGCTAATCAGAGAAGACAAAGATATTAAGTAATTCACCTAAAAAGCAACATGGTTCTACAATAAACCTTTGAACACATGCTGAACCACATTAACTAAAGAAATGAAAAGCTGATGTCATAATAAGTAAAAAAAACAATTTGAAGAAAATGATTTATGTGACTGCAAATTTTAAAAAGAACATACAAACATATAACATACTTAAAAATACTTTAAGGTAGTTCTATGATTTGAATATGTCCCCCAAAGTTCATGTGTTGGAAAATTAATTGCTATTGTAGCAGTGTTGAGAGGTGGGACATGACATTTCAGGGGTGATTAGGTCATGAGGGCTCTGCTTTCATGAATGGATTAATGCCATTATCATGAGAATGGGTTAGTTATCACATGAATGTATTCCTGATAAAATGATAAGTTTGATATTCCATTTTCTCTCTGCATCACACACTTACTGAACATGTGACACCTTCTGCCATGGGATGACCCTCACCAGATGCTGGTGCCATGCTTTTGGACTTCCCAGCATCCAGAACTATGAGTCAAGTAAACTTCTGTTCTTTATAAATTACCCAGTTTGTGTATTCTGTTATAGCAGTAGAAAACAGAGTAAGACTGGTAGGTAAACATATTACCAAAAGAGAAACACATCTGGAAAATATACACCAATCTTTTTACATTGGAAATCTGTGGGTCACGATGATGGAATCACATAGATAGAAGATGCAGAATGATTTTATTTTCAAATATATATTTTTAGTGTTTAATATTTTGTAATTAGGAAAATTGTTGAAACACTTGAAAATATGTAATAACAAATTAACAAAAAATCACATTTTTTATTTTAAAAATGTTCACACTATGCTGTTTTATTTTTTTAAAAAAAGATTATAACTCTTGACTTGAGAGTTTATGTGTAGGTGTGTGTGTTTCTATCTTACACTTCCATCACCAGAAATGTTCACAACTCTCATGTGCAGATTTCTCTTCTGGTCTTTTATGAGTTGGATGTCCTCCCTCAAGGCATAGAGATCCAAAAAAGGGATTGCTATTAAGGGATGGAACATTCCAGAAATTTCGGGGTCTTGCACTGGATATCAGGCCCTCTTCTCACTTCAGATCCCTTGAAAAGTCAGCTGTTGTGAAACTTTTCGGGGTTACAATTCTGACTCTTGACAGAGATCATCTATCCATATGTACTATTATATATATATATATTTTTTAAGAAAAGGCATGATTTTTTTCTACTGTCATTCTAGTGGCCACTAAACTGTCTCTTATTCTCTTTATACTTTCCATGTCTGTTCCTAATATGCCCTCTCTGGGAATGGCTAAAGATTTTTTCTGTAATACAGCTATTTTCACATCTTTCTGTAACTTTGTCCTTACTTAAGCATATTTAATAAACAATAGTTTATTAAAACTATGCATGGTGGAATCATGCTCATTCAGTATAGCTCAGTTCCAGTGTCTGCGCCGTCATGTAGCATCTGAATCACCCCTGACAAGCTTCTACACCTCACGAATCTTCATAACCTCAGAGAAATCAAGGAGCTGGTGACTCTGCATATCAGAGTCCTTTTATGAGGAATACATGAAGGAAGAAAGTATAATGCAGCAGGAACAGAGCCTGGCATGCAGCAAGCCCTCAGAAATCAATCCCCTATGTGTATAGCTACAGGTACCTGGGTCTCTAGTTGGCCCATTCTGCAGGGGTGACTCAGTCAGAAATAGCTCCCTGGGTAGTAGGCCAGTAGCAAACTCAGGGGGCAGTAATAACAGGAAGTTAAGTGTCTTCTGGCTCCCAGAGCTCTCCTTATTTTGCCCTTTGTGAAGGAACTTTTGAAAACACCATCTTGCTCACATGACCTTGACCAAACGATTTGGGGCCTGCTTTTGCCTTGCTTGACAGTTCCCCTCAAGTTTCCCAGCTCTAGATGTCACAGACTCTCCTCACAAACATCCTGTGAAGACAGTGATGACAGGTCACTGCCCACATGCCACGCCATGGGCGAATTGGCTAGTGCTAGTCTTTGGCCTCAGAATCCCACAGAGCATGAAGAATTCTGGGCCCCCTCTCCCAATCCAGCTCACAGAGCCACTAAAAGACTCACCTTTAGATGTGGGTGGGGGTGGTGAGGGCATAGGCTGTTTCCATTGTCCTGAGGAAAGGGCCAAGTAAGCCCTGAGACACCTGTCTTAGTCCATTTTGTGCTGCTATAAGAGAATACCCAAGACTAAGTAATTCACAAAGAACAGAGATTAATTTCTTACATTTCTGCAGGCTGGGAAGTCCAAGGTCAAGGAGCCTGCATCTCATAAATTCCTTCTTGCTGCATCATCCCATGGCAGAAAATGAAAAGGCAAGGGAGTATGAGTGAGAGACAACAAGAGATTGACCTGACAGCCTCAAACTCTTTTATAATTGACATTAATCCATTCATGAGGGTGGATCCCTCAAGATCTAAATACCTCCCATTAGGCCCCACCTCCCAATACTGTTGCATTGGGGATAAAGTTTTCAACATGTGCTTTTGGGGGAACACATTAAAACCATTGCCTTCTGCTCTGGTGCCCCAAATTCATGTCTCTCACACATGCAAAATTCATTCATTCCATACCAATAACTCCAAAGTTTTAACTCATTCCAGTGTCAACTATAAAGTCAAAATTCCAGAGTGTAATCTAAATCATATATGGGTAAGACTCAAGGTAGGCTTCATCCTGAGGCAAATTTGCTCTAGTTGTGAGCCTGTGAAATCAAAACAAGTTATCTACTTCTAAAATACAATGATGGGATGGTCATAGGATAGACATTCCCATTTCAAAAGGTAGAAATAGGCAAGAAAAAAAGGCGTAACTGGTCCTAAGTAAGTCTAAAACTCAGCAGGGCAAACAACATGAAAATTTGAGGCTTGAGAATAATCTTCCTTGACTCCATGTTCTGCCTTCTGGGCACACTGGGGCAGGGATTGAGGCCCCAAAGCCTCAGGCAGCCATGCCCCAATGGCTTTGCTGGGCTCTGTCTGCCCAGTAGGTTGGAGTCTTGGTCCACAAGCTCTTCTGGGCTGGCATTGCATGCTGGTAGCTGTACAGGTCTAGAATCTCAATGGCAGTCCTGTTCCCATGGCTCCACTAGACATTACTCCAGTGAGGACTCTCTGTGATAGACTCATTCCCACGGTTCAACTACGTATTGCCTTGGTAGGGACCCTCTGTGGCAGCTCTGCCACCATGGCAGATCTCTGCATGGGTTCCCGGGCTGTCTGTGATACCCTTTGAAATCTAGGTGGGGGTCGCCATGGCCCCACAGCTTGTGAACTCTGTGTGCACGCAGAATTAGCACCATTTGAATGTCGCCAAGGCCAACTGCTTGCAGCTTCCAGAGAGGCAGCCTGATCAGCTCCTGGGTCCACTTGAGCCATAGTTGGGGAAGCTGAGGAGTGCTGTGTCAGGATGGAGGGAGCAGAAACTTAAAGCAGAAATGAATGCTGAGGCCTCTCTGGAAACCTTGCCCTCAGATTCTGCTCTGGGCCTGTGATGGAAGGGGCAGCCTCAAAAATCTCTGAAATGCTCTTGAGGTCTTCTCCAATTGTCATGATGAAAAGCACCTGGTTCCATTCTATCTATGGTAATCTTTAAATTTTTTTATTTCAATAGATTCAAGGGGTACAAGTGCAATTTTATTACATGGATATACTATATAGTAGTGAAATCAGGGCTTTTAAGTGTACCCATCACATGGTAATCTCCTTAGCAAAGGGTGACTTGACCATGCCCTTAGTTTGTTCTCCTAAACATGTCTTTTCATTCATTACATGGTTAAGCTAAAATTTTTCAAAATATCTACTTTCTTACATTCACAGGTTTTTTGTTTTTTTTTTTTTTTTTGAGACAGAGTCTTGCTCTGTTGCCAGGAGTAGAGTGCCGTGGTGTCAGCCTAGCTCATAGCAACCTGAAACTCCTGGACTCAAGCAATCCTACTGCCTCAGCCTCCCAAGTAGCTGAGACTACAGACATGTGCCACCATACCCGGCTAATTTTTTCTATATAGATTTTTAGTTGTCCAGATAATTTCTTTCTATTTTTAGTAGAGACAGAGTCTCGCTCTTGCTCAGGCTGGTCTCGAACTCCTGACCTTGAGCGATCCACCCGCCTCGGCCTTCCAGAGTGCTAGGATTACAGGTGTGAGCCAACGCGCCCGGCCCCATAGGGGTTTTGAAAGCTCCAACACGTTCCTCATGATCTAAAAGACCACAGACATGTACAGGGCTGTTTGCATTCGTTGACCTGTGCACATGCTCATCAAATACCTGACAAGGTCCTGAGCTCTCGCCTCAGGTTGAACTTCAGGCTCTGCCCAAGCGTCAGTGAAGGCTAAGGCAGAGTTGTCAACTGCCTGGCTAAGTGTTGAAGGTGTATCCCAACATGTGTATGGACTCCCTGGGCAAATAATTGGAGACGTATGGGTTCCAGGAGTGTAGGGAGATGTCTGTCTGGTCATTAGGCAAACTGTAATCTAATCAAGAAGAGCCTTAAGTGGGTACACATGACAGAGGAGACTTTAGAGAATTAGATCAGAAAAGTCAATAAACACACAACAACAACAAATAGCAACAGCAGCAAACCCTGGGGAGGGCTGATAAATGGATTTCCAAAATTGTCAGAATAGATCATTCAAAATGTTCCATTCTCCAAAAATTTATGAGATGTGAATAATCTGGAAAGTATGGATCCTAACACGTGAACAATAGCAACCAGACTTTGGACTTGTTGGACAAAGATTTTAAACCAGTTATTTTAGATACATTCAAACAAAGAAAGGAAATCATGACTAAAGAATGGTAATGATTCATGCCGCAACAAAATTAGCAAAACACCAAGGAGCTAGAAATTATTTAAAAAGAACCAAATCAAAATTCTAAGAAGAGTTTCAAAGTAACAGAAATGAAATAATTAGTAGATGGGCTCAAAATATTATTTGCAAAAGCCGAGGGAAGAAGCAGCAGACTTGAAGATAATCACTTCAGATTATCCAGTCAGAGGAACAGAAAGAAATGAGCATTGTAGAGGCGAAGGGCATGCCTCTAACCCTCGATAGTGTGACGCAAAGACATAAAATGTAACCATAATGTTGGTACCCTCATAATACCCTGAAATAAAGAAAAAAAAAAGAAAAACAAAAAGAAATTCAAAGGCATGAGTTACTCCATAAAGCATACCAAATTATGCATAATGACAACCCCAGAAGATAAAGGGAGAGGTGCAGAAAGAATACATGAAGAAATAATGGCTAAAAATTTCCCCAGTAGGATGAAAAATATTAATCTATGCATGTGAGAGGTTCAAGGTACTCCAAGTAGAATCAAACACATTTAGACAGGTTATGATAAAACCGTTGAAAACCAAAGAGAAAAAGAGACTCTTGAAAGAAGCAAGACAGAAGAGAGGTGACTTATTACATAAAACCAATGCTCCGTAAGATCAACAGCTTATATCTTATAAGAAACATGCAGTGCCAGAGCCATCAGATGATATATTCAAAGTCCTAACAGAAAAAAAAAAAACTTTCAGTCAGGAATCCCATATGTGACAAAACCATCTTTTGAAAATGAAGGAGAAATTAATACATTTTGAGATTTAAAAATTACTGAGATAATTAGACACTAACAGAACCTCCTCACAAGGAATACTAAAGGGAGACCTTCAGGCTGAAGCTAAAAGACACCAGACAGTAACTTGATTCCATGTGAAGAAATAAAATCACTGGTAAAGGTGACCATAGAGAGACTCACTTTACACCTCTACATACAAAGAAACTGAATGGGAAGTCATCCAAAAAGATAATCTATGTGTATAGTAACCAAAAGTGAGCAGGGGTGACTCTGCTTATATCAGAAAAAATAGACTTTGAGGCAAAAACTGTTACAAGAGACAAAGAAGGAATAATATATTGATAAAAGGATCAATTCATCAAGAAGATGTACGAATCATACACATATGCTCTAAACATCAGAGCTCTAAAATACACAAAGCAAACATTGACAGAACTAAAGGTGAAAACAGACAGTCTTAACCATCATAGTTGGAGACTTCAGTACTCCATGAGCAGAGAGAAGATCAATAAGGAAATGCAGGACTTCAACAACATGGTAAACTAATTTGACCTAAGACGTATATGCAGATCACTCCAACCTACAACAGCAGAAACTTTCTCAAGTGCCCCTGGAACATTCTCCAGCCATGGGTATACGTTAGGGCATAAAGAAAAGTCTAAATGAGTTTTAAAACATTCTTTTCTGACGACAATGGAACAAAACTAGAAATTGATAACAGAACAAAAACTAAAAAACTCACAAATATATGGATATGAAACAACACACTCATAATCAAGCAGTGGGTCAAAGAAATCACCAGGTAGATTAGAAATTATTTTTACACAGATGTGAAGTGAAAACACCGTATCAAAACATATGGAATGCAGCCAAAGCAGTCCTAAGAGGAAAATTTATGGCTGTACACACCCACATTAATCAGGAAGAAAGATCACAAATCAATAACCCAACTTTACACCTTAAAGAACTATGAAAAGAAGTACAAACTTAACACACAGCTGTCAGAAGTAAGTAAATAGAGATTAGAGTGGAGATAGATAAAATAGAAAATAACAAAGGCATATCAAAGACACAAAAGTCGGTACTTGGAAAACATTAACAAAAACTGACAAACATTTAGCTCGGTTGACTAGGACAAAAGAGAGAAGACTTAAATTAGTAAAATCTGAAATGAAAGTGGAGATATCATTCTGATTTTAGAAAAATAAGAGAAGGATGACAAGGGAACAGTATGAACAACTGTATGCCAAAAAATGGGAAAACCTAGATGTCATTGTCAAATTCTTAGAAACACTCAACCTTCCAAGACTCAA
>NW_012134303.1:42694-46270 GCF_000956105.1 Propithecus coquereli | reverse complement strand
TTTTTTTTTTTGGTCCTCATTTTACCCTTCACTTCGTTATTGGGGATTTTCTGGTGGGAGCACAAAAGCATTTGCATTCAATATTCCTAAAATAATCAGAAGTAAATGGATGGATTTTCCAATGTTCCACAATCCTTTCATTCTTAGAATAAACAATCTCTTTAATAGGCATACACTAGTTCTGTTTAGCAATAAGTTATTTAGGATTTTTGCATTTGCAATGATATATACTCTGATTTTTACTGCTCATATTGTCCTTTTTGAACTTTTAGTGTCTAATTTTACTAGACTCACAATAGAGGGTTTCTTTTTATTCTCATTGGCTTAGTGACAAATGCTTTCTTATGTCTGAAACACAAGGGATCTAGAAGCTGGGAAAATTAGTAGATAGAATGCACCCAAATGAATGCAAAGGAAGATACTCTTCACTATCTTATTTTTACTGAAGTGTTTACTAAGTTATATACTGCCCACCCCCGCCCCCAAATTCCTGTCCACCCTGAAGCTGTGAATGTAACCTAGTTTGGAAATAGTGTTTTGCAGATGTGATCAAGTTAAGACGAGATCATATTGGACCAGGGTAGGCACGAAATCCACTATGAATGGTGTCGCTATAAGCAGAGGTACATTTGCACAAGGAGACACGGAGACTCACAATAGGGAGTCATGTGAAGACAGAAACGGAGACTGGACTGATGCATCTAGAAGCCAAGGAGTGCCAAGGGTTGCCAGCATCCACCAGAAACTAGGCGACTCAGGGAGGGTTTCTTTCCTAGAGCCTTCAGAGGGAGCATGGCCTTCCTGACATCTTGATTTTGTACTTCTAGACCCCAGAGCTGTGCAAGAATAAATTTCTGTTGCTTTTAGCCATCCAGTTTGTGGTAATTTGTTATGACAGCCATAGGAAACTAATGCAGATTTTGGGATCAAGAAGTGGGTTGCTCCCACCACGAATGTCTAAAAATGCAGAAATGGCTTTGTAAATTGAGTAATGACTAGAGGCTGGAAGACTTGCATGCAGTGCATGATATCAGAAGCCTAGATTGACTTGAAGAGAATGTTGGTTGAAATAAGAGTGCTAAAGGCAATTTTGCGAGGGCTCAGAAAGAAGTGAGAGGAGCTGTAGAGAAAGCCTCTGTCAACTTAGAGAACACATATATCATTATGAACAGAATGTTGCTAGAAATATGAAGATTAAAGCTGCTTTGATGAGGTCTCAGACAGAAATTAGACACGTTATTGAACACCGGAGGAAAGGTGAACCTTGTTATAGAGCGTCCAAAAACTTGAATGAATTGTGCAGAGAGTAGTAGAACTTGTAAGCGATGAACTTGGATATTTAGCTGAGATTTTCATGCAAAGGGTGGAAGGTGTGGCCTGGTCTCTCTTTGCTGATTATATAAAATGTGAGAGAAACGAGATACATTGAGGAATGAATTGTTAAGGAGAAAGGAAACACACATAATGCTTTGGAAAATTCTCAGGCTACCCAGATAGTGTGCTATGGAAACAGGGCACGCTAAGGGTGTGGATGGACAGCCATTTGCTAATGAGATTAGGCATGTGGGCCCAATCAACCATCTGAGCATAACCCACAAAAAGAGGGAGGGTAATCTAGGAAGAATCTGTGGAGAATCCCCCTATCTAGTCATGTGGATCACCTTGGCATCCTCAACCCCATGACGAGGGTTTTGAGAGTTTTATACTAGCTGTAGCACTGCTGCTTTGGAAAGAAATGGACAGTGATGGGAATGAAATGATGGAAGAATGCCCCTGAAGGCAGAACCATGGGAAACCATACCCCAAAAGGACAGTGCCACCCCGCTAGAGGGCTGAATGGGCTGAGTCCCTGATCCAGAAGGCCAAGAAGGTGAGGCTGTCTCCCTGGAAGTTCCCAATGTTTGGGACTACCTCCTTGAAGGGCTAAGAGGACAGAAAATTGAGCCACAGCAGTTTACTTTTGCCCTTGAAACCTAATGAAACTTTTCTTGCTGGTCTGTGAACTGGCTCCAGAGTGGCGACCCCTTTAATCCTTCCATTTTCTCCCTTTTGTAAAGGGAATGTCTATCCTATGGTGTCCCACCATAGTATTTTGGAAGTAGATAATTTGTTTTCTAGTTTCATTGGTCTGTAGACAGAAAGGAACTTTGGCCCAGGGTGGACCTTACCCAGAGTCCAGCCCGTACCTGGTTGGGATCTTCTAGGGGATGAGACTGAGAATTTTCTGAGCTGATGAATTTAGATGACATTCTGGTTGTAGGGTTGACGCTGGAATAGGTTGAGACTTTGGGGGATCCTTGGGTGAGGTGTATGTATTTTACTCATGGTAAGTCTATAAATATTGGGGGGACAGAGGGAAGCCTGTACTGGGTGAATAGTGTGCCCCTCAAATCTATGTCTACCTGGAATCTATGAATGTAACGTTAATTGGAAGTAAGGTCTTTGTAGATGTAATCGAGTTAAGGTGAAGTCAGACTGGATTAGAGTGTGCCCTAATGCAATGACCAGTATCCTTATAAGAAGAGGGAAACTGGGGCACAGAGACACACGGGGAGAATAGCATGTGGCAACAGAGGCAGAGATTTGAGTTACGTTGCCACAAGCCAAGGAATGCTAAGTATTGCCAGGAAACGCCAGAAGCTAAGAGAGATGTGTGGGACAGATTCTCCATTTAACCCTCACACCCAACACAAGGTACCAATCTTGCTGAAACCTTGACTCCAAACATCTGGCTAACAGAATGTGAGAGTATAAAAATTCTGCCCTTTTGAGTTACCCAATTACAAAAATTTGTTATAGCAGCCTGCGAAACAAATATAGCACTCGAGTCCTGTTTAGCAAGGGTCAGGCTACAGCCCCTGGGTCACTATGTCTAGCCTGGTGACCATCACTGGCTGCTTGGGCCAGCCATAGGCACATTAGCCTGCAGCAGGCCTAGGGATGAGCCTTTGTCAGTTGTGGGAAAAGGAAGGACACCATCACTCCGGGGAATCTTAAGCATGGCACTAAATTGCCTAATTGTCACAGCTGTTCAGTCAAGGGCACCACTCTTCCTGCTCCTGACCCTCAAGGGTATCGATGTGCATATCCATGGCAGCCCACGTCCTAGGAATAGATTATTTAAAAAAAAAAAAAAAAAAGGAGGAGGAGAGGAGCGGTTTGGTACTCATCTGCTCTCACAACGCAAAACCACTTAGCCCTTATTCTACGCAGAGCTATGTCTACATTTCATTTAATTCTCACAGGACGTTAAGGGTCATGACTGTTGATTTTCTCCACAGCTAACCAGTAGGCTGAAACTAAGAAAGGTCAAGTATCATGAAGTAAAAGGGAGAGTTGGACTTCAAGCTCTGTGTTCTTTTTATTTATTTTGAAATTTTATTGATTTATTTTTTACATTGACAAGTGAAAATTGTATATATTATATTTATAGTGTGCAGCATGATGTTTCTTAATGACAGATACTAGTTATATATATTTGCAGGGCACAATGTGATGTTTCGGTGCATGTGTGTGTGGAGAAAGATTAGTTCATGCTAGTTAACAGATCCATCATCTCACCTACTTGCCATTTTT
>NW_012134303.1:35427-38999 GCF_000956105.1 Propithecus coquereli | reverse complement strand
GCAGGGGTGGTTCAACATATGTGAATCTATAAATATAATTCAACACATAAACAGAAGTAAAGATAAAGGCCGCATGATCCTCTCAATAGATGCAGAGAAAGCATTCGACAAAACTCAGCACCCTTTTATGATAAGCACGCTTAACTAAGTAGGCATAGATGGGACTTAGATAACAAGGATAAAAGGCATATAGGACAAACCCACGGCCAAATTCATACTGAATGGGGAAAAACTGAAAGCATTCCCTCTTAGAACTGGAGCCAGACAAGGTCATCCTCTATCACCACTTCTATTCAATATAGTGCTGGAAGTCCTAGCCAGAGCAATCAGACAAGAGAAGGAAGTCAAGGGCATCCAAATGGGGGCAGAAGAAGTCAAACTATCCCTCTTTGCTGATGATATGATCTTATATCTAGAAAACCCCAAAGATTCTGCCATGACACTAACTGAAATTCCTAATCAAATTCAGCAGTGTTACAAAATCTCGGGTTACAAAATCAATGTACAGAAATCAGTAGCATTCCTATCCGCCAACAATAGTCAAACTGAGAGCCAAATCAAAGACTCAATACCCTTCACAATAGCAACAAAGAAAATAAAATACCTGGGAATATATTTTACTAAGGAGGTGAAAGACCTCTACAGGGAGAATGATGAAACACTGAGGAAGGAAATAGCAGAGGATGTAAACAGGTGGAAAACCGTACCATGCTCATGGGTCAGCAGAATCAACATTGTTAAAATGTCCATACTACCCAAAGGGATCTACAGATTCAGTGCAATCCCTATTCAAATACCAACATCATATTTTGCAGATCTAGAAAAAATAATTCTACGCTTTCTATGGAACCAGAGAAGACCCCACAGAGCAAAAAGCAATCTTCAGCAAAAAGAACAAATTTGGAGGCACGAATTGACCGGACTTCAAGCTATACTACAAGGCTGCAGTAACTAAAAGAGCATGGTACTGCCACAAGAACAGACACAAAGACCAGTGGAAGAGAACTCAGAACCTAGGTATAGGTTCTGAGCCATATAGCCATATAATCTTTGATAAAGCAGAAAAAAAATGATACCGTGTGGAAAGGAATCCTTATTCCATAAATGGTGCTGGCAAGATTGGATAGTCTCACATAAAAGACTGAAACAGGATCCGCACCTCTCACAAAACTCAACTCATGGTGGATAACAGACTTATACCTAAGGCGTGAAACTATAAGAATTTTAGAACAAAGTGTTGGAAAAACTCTTATAGACATTGGCCTAGGGAAAGAATCTATGAAGAAGACCAAAAAGGCAATCAGGGCAACAACAAAAATAAATAAATGGGACCTGATCAAATTAAAAAGCTTCTGCACAGCCTAGGAAACTATCGTGGGAGCAGACAACCTACAGAATGGGAGAAAATATTCGCATGCTATACATCCGATAAAGAGCTGATAACTAGAATCTATATAGAACTCAGGAAAATCGGCAAGAAAAAATCAAATAACCCTATCGAAAAGTGGGCAAAGCACATGAAGAGAAACTTTTCAAAAGAAGATAGTCTAATGGCCAGCAAACTATGAAAAAATGCCCAACATCTCTAATCATCAGGGAAATGTAAATCAAACCACAATGACATATCGCTTAACTCCAGGGAGAATAGCTTTAATCAAAAGTCCTGCAAAAAATAAATGTTGGGGTGGATGTGGAGAGATAGGAGCACTCATACACTGCTGGTGGGACTGAAAAGTAGTACAACCTCTGTGGCAAGTAATATGGAGATACCTCAAAGAACTACAAGTACAACTACCATTTGATCCAGCAATCCCTTTACTGGGCGTCTACCCAAAGGAAAAAAGACATTCCATAGAAAAGACATCTGCACTCAAATGTTTACAGCAGCACAATTCACAATTGCAAAGATGTGGAAACAACCCAAGTGCCCATCAATACATGAGTGGATTAATAAAATGTGGTATGTGTATACCATGGAGTTCTACTCAGCCCTAAAAAGCAATGGTGAACTAGCACCTCTTGTATTATCCTGGACAGAGCCGGAGCCCATTCTACTAAACAAAGTATCACAAGAATGGAAAAGTAAGCACCGCATGTACTCACCATCAAATTGGTGTTAACTGATCGACACGTATGTGCACGCATAGTAGTAACATTCATCGGGTGTCGGACAGGTGGGGCGGAGGAGGGGAAGGGTACGTTCACACCTAATGGATGCGGTGTGCACCGTCTGGGGGACGGACACGCTTGAAACTCTGATTAGGGTAGGGCAAAGGCAATATATGTAACCTAAACATTTGTACCCCCTTAATATGGTAAAATAATTTAAAAAAAACTACAAGTAACAGGAAGCACAACTCATCTTGGCTTATCCAATAAGGAAATGCATTTGCTTACATAACTGAGAGTTCAGAGGTAGGGTTGGCTTCATGGTTAGCTGAGCCAGTAACAGAAAGGTGTAAAGATTCAGGCTAAATCTTTACTCAACCATGATGGCAATGGGTGTGGGATCGTAGGAAAGCAGAGCTAGGAAAGTGGCCAGATATACCCAAACACGTGACTATATGGGGAGGAGATGCACTGATGGAAGTCTGAGCCCAATCAGGAAGGTGAGAAATGTATAGTGTGTAGGTAAACAAAAATGTCATCTGTAGGCACTGACTCAAAGCATGTATATCAATAAGAGCATAAGACCCACAATATTTTGTTCTATTAGTTTTCAAATATGCAACTCTTCAGATAGCAAAGACAGGTATTTTCCACTTAGGAGCCACCTATATTAAATGAGTGCACCCAATAGGCAGTTACAAAGCAGGAGAACTCTCACGTCTCAGTATATGTGTTGGAAGCAGTCCAAAGAACATCCAGTGTGGCATGATTAAATGCCATTTTAACCCTTTTTCAACTTTTTTTTTTTTTGGCAGAGTTTTCTATTTGATGCTGTGTTTAGATCTTGTGTCAGGATAGTTTGACTAGAGGGAGGTGAATTCTTCATGTTTACTGCTTTATCAAGTTTTATCTTCTTGTGAAAAGACAACACAGACTTCATAAAGATGGGAAAGTTAAGAACAAAGAGAATTGTCACCATTTAGGTCATCAACAGTGTTCTTTAAAGAGTATCCTCAGATTTCAATATGCAACCTCCTTAAAAACTCTCGGCCTTTAGAAGAAAGTTAGGCTCATATAATGTATCAAAATTAAAGAACAATCTTTTCCTCTAATGCACACATTTATTCTTCTTATTTTTTCCTCACGTTTTGCCATAGTCTGCATCTACACTGTCAAACTAGCTTAATCACGTTCAGTGGTTTATCATTTGTCAATCCCTTGATTGACAGCCAATTGAGCAATCTGGCCAACGAGTCATTTTAAAACTGTCGATAAACTTTGTGATGCATTAAGTACAAGAATTTAAAACAAAAACATTGAACAGCCTGCATTTTTCCACAGGATCTAAATACTGATGATAATATCAGTTGATTAAAAGAAAGAAAGTATAAACATTTGATGTAGTAAAGAGAAAATAGTGTGGCTGCCTATCTAATAAAAGGACCTGAGAATATTGTCGAAGA
>NW_012134303.1:20885-24282 GCF_000956105.1 Propithecus coquereli | reverse complement strand
TCCCCTCCCCTCCCCTCCCCTCCCCTCCTCTGCCCCCACACCAAAGCCCTAGCCTTGCCTATCACCCTGCCCGATTTACTGACTGCGCGGTGATGCAGTCCTCTGCCCGTCCTTTGATCATGTTGTTACTAAGGGCACCAGAGACTCCTAGATGTCAGTTCGTATAGGCAATTCCAAATCCAGTCTTAATTCCTGCCTCTTGTTTGATTCTGTTAAGATTCTCTTTGTTTCCATGATTTATTTTTCCGGTAAACATACTAAACATACGCTCATGGAGGGAGCAAAGGAGGGAGAGGGTGGAGGAAGAGGGCGAGAGGGAAAGAGGGAATTTTTTACAAAAAGAGTTTGATAGGCCTGGCGCGGTGGCTCACGCCTGCAATCCTAGTACTCCGGGAGGCCGAGGCGGACGGATCGTTTGAGCTCAGGAGTTCCAGACCCAGCAAGAGCGAGAGCCGTCTGTACTAAAAATAGAAAGAAATTGGCCAAACGACTAAAAATAGAAAAAAATTAGCCGGGCATGGTGGCGCGTGCCTGTAGTCCCAGCTACCAGGGAGGCTGAGGCAGGAGGATCGCTTGAGCCTAGGAGTTTGAGGTTGCTGTGAGCTCGGCTGACGCCACGGCACTCTAGCCCGAGCAACAGAGTGAGACTCTGTCTCAAAAAAAAAAAAAAAAAAAAAAAGAGTTTGACATTTCAGCAAAAGTGTCAAAGTGACCATGACGTGAAGGTTCAGAACTTATTTTTATACTTCATTTGAAGTTCATTCGTTTTACAAAGTACATTTGGGAGTGGTACCACAATCTTTCTGTTTAGGATCGCTAAGTGGCTTACAGCCAGATACTGTTCGTTTCTGATTTTACCCCTGGCTTCCTAATTATCGCTTCTTAGATTCCTTCCCCAAAACTCCCTCCTTTTCTTCAGGCGGAAAGTTATGGTGAGTGGATTTAAGAAAAAATATTAAGTAAAATCGTTGGTGGTACATTTGGTGCATCTTGAAAGTAGTATTGGATGAATAAAGTCGAGCAAATAGCGAGATTGTTCTTATACTTTTGGGGTTTTAAATATTGCTTGACAGATGGTTAAAGAATATTGTCACTTGTGATATTCTATATTACGTGTCGCTAAAATGATTATTTTTCTCTCGTTTCAGCATTTCCAGGTTTGTTCTGCAAAACAGTAGGGTCAAGAGAAATCAACAACGAAAATGTGCTCTGTCGTAAAGAAGCATGGGATGTACAGAACCCAAGGTAAACTGATGTTCATATTGTAGGAATTTTTTAGATGATACCCTCATACACAACGTGAGTCTCAAAGAGAGGGGTGCTTTCCCCAACTTACGTGGAAATGGAACATTTTCCCACAGAGCATTTGAGGTACTGGTGTTCTTCAGAAATTATGTGGGGAAACCCTGTTCAAACTAAATCTTTTACCACTTTAAGACAGTGTGCCATCGTTTCCTAAGAACAATGGAATGCGGGTTTATAATAATTATAATCTATTCTGTTCATGAAGAAATTACTTATAACTCTTTAATTCATTTTATCTTATGTCATTTGCCAGTCTCTCCTGCTTGAATCTTTTCACTTGTTCATTCTTCAGGGATAACCCCAGGTTATAAGCATGCTTCTGGTATCATGGTGGCGAAACGTAAGTGCATAAATGCAAGTCATTAGGAAGTGTTATCTGTGGCAACAAATAAAGTGCCCCACTCTTGAAATCAGGGTGCAAGTTACCTGTCACGATGAGCAGACCCAATAACTCTTGTTTTATCCAAACAATCCACACTTTTCCGAAACCATTTTATTATTATTTAATAATTACAGCTGCCATAGTTTGAGTCCCTGTTCTACGTCAAGCACTGTGATAACCTTGTCATGTAAATACTATCACATTTAACCATCAGGAAGCTCCTGAGAAGGTCTTATTTTAATTTACACAGGAGATACATGAGCCAAAAGAGGCCTGTGTACTGCTGTGCTTATAGGCAACCCCCAAACCTCACTGGCTTATTTCTCGCTCCTACTACATGTCCGTGCCAGGTGCAGGCCCTTCAGGGGATGGTAGATGCTGGGGTCTGAGCGATTCTTATTCGAACGACTCAGAGACCCAAACTGACAGAGCAGCCACCATCTAGCTACCATCAGTCAGCGTGCTGGAGGGGAAGAGAGCCCTAGATGGCCTCAAACCAACAACAAAATGTTCTGGCCCAGATAAAACACGTGTCACTCACAACGCATTGGCCAGAGCTAGTCACATATGCGGCCCCGCCCAAACCGAGGCAGTCAGGAAGCAGTTCTACCAGGTGCCTGGTACAGGGGAGAATGGAAACACTTGGTAAACAGCAGCTCTGACTACTGCATAAAGGAATCGGAGTTTGGAGAGATTAAGCACTTGCCTAAAATCATGTCAGCTGTAAGTCATAGAACCAGGATTTGAATCTCTACAGGTATGATTTCGAAGCCAATGTCCCATTCTGGTCTTTTCTGCACTGTACTCTCTTAAAGGGAGTTCATATATATTTACACTGGAAATTCCTTTCCTTCAATGATGCAATTCCCTCTTCCTTAATCATCTGACATGCTAGCAGTTGAATTGAATAGACACAGTGGCATTGGTTAAAAACACCAGTATTGATAAGCGGAAGGACTTTTCCAAACAAACAAGTGTATCGGATATTAGGAAGTCCATTGTATTCAAGGATAAAAATTATAAAAAATAAAACCAGGTGGTAGATGAAAAGACTGTTCATTGATCATTTGCTTAAGAAAATTAATCTCCAGTGAGAAATCACTCCATAAATTCATACCACATTTAAGAAAAAAAAAAAGGAAGGTGAGTGTTATTGACTTGTCAAATGGCAGCAAAGAGATGCTCAATTTACTGCTTGCTTACAAACAACTTAGAAACACATTTCTTCATGCGCTGAATGTAGTTTGTATATTGCTCAAAACTATTATTGATTTCTTTCACTAACAAATATAGTATATCACTAAAAAAAAAAAAGAAAATGAATCTTCATGTCTTTCCACCGTGTCAAGGAAAAAATAAGAAAAATTAGAGCAGATAGTAATGAGACTGAAAACAGATGTGATAGAGTTGAACAAAAATGCTAGATGTCAGTGTTTTAGAAATACAAGATAATGATAAAACCTCTGGCAATATGAGTTGAGAAAATTGGGGAGACGGTACAGAAAATCCACTTCTGGAATGAAGACAGTGTCATGCTTGTAGTTACAGAAAAGTTTGAAAAGGTAAGATAATATTATGAAAAAGATGTGCTCGGCCGGGTGCGGTGGCTCACGCCTGAAATCCTAGCACTCTGGGAGGCCGAGGCGGGCGGATTGTTTGAGCTCAGGAGTTCGAAACCAGCCTGAGCAAGAGCGAGACCCCGTCTCTACT
>NW_012134303.1:14689-17929 GCF_000956105.1 Propithecus coquereli | reverse complement strand
TTGATTCTACATCTTTGCAATTGTGAATTGTGTTGTGATAAACATTTGCATGCAGATGTGTTTTGGATAAAATTACTTCATTTCCTTTGGGTAGATACCCAGCAGTGGGATTGCTGGATTGAGTGGGTAGGTCTACATATATTTCTTTGAGGAATCTCCATACGGTTTTCCACAGAGGTTGTACTAATTTGCAGTCTCACCAACAGTGTATAAACATTCCTTTTGCTCTGCATCTATGCCAGCATCTATTGTTTTTTGACTTTTTAATAGTGGCCATTCAGATACAGGAAAAGTAGTTATCTCATTGTGGTTTTAATTTGCATTTCCCTGATAATTAGTGATGTTGAGCATATTTTCATGTTATTGGCTATTAGTCTGTCTTCTTTCAAAATAACTTCTGTTCATGTCTTTTGCTCACTTCTTGATGGGGTTGTTTGTTTTTTTCTTGCTGATTTCTTTGAGTTCTTTGTAAATTCTGGATATCAGTCCTTTGTCAGATGAATAGTTTGCAAATATTTTCTCCTATTCTGTAGGTTGTCTATTCACTCTGTTGATTATTTCCTTTGCTGTGCAGAAGCTTTTGATTTAATTAAGTGCCATTTATTTATTTTTGTTGTTGCTGTGATTGCCTGTGGGGTCCCCTTCATAAATTATTTGCCTAGGCTGATATCTATATATAAAAACTGGCCATAAAGTAATTACCTGACCTGCTTTGTTTAACTGTAAAACCCCCATTCCAGGAAGGGCCTTGCCCTACACACAGAAGGGAGGAATGCACGCTCAGAGAAGCCAAACGCAATCTAGGCAGAAAGGCCTTGCTGGGTTCCCCACCCAGCCTGTCAGGTTTCAGTCTGAAATATCAGTTCTTAGCATGCTCATGGCTGAAGAATGACCAGACATGCCAAAGTAAGGCAAGCACAAAAATGAGGTTTATTGAGGAGAGAAAGATAGGATGATAGAGCAAGACATAGGTTTACAGAGCATGATACGTACACCACAGATGACGACCAGACCCATTGCCGCAGCAAAGGGAGAGCAGAAGGAAGGGCACACACACAAAACAAGGGCAGGGGGTTATTGATCTCCACCATCACTGAGGCGGGGGAGGAGCAAGGCAATTCATGGCTAGGTTGTGAGGGCCTGAAAGGCTTTGCGAAGCCTCCACAGGGCTCAGAATTTGCTTTTCCAGCCACCAGGGGGAGCCGCTGGTAGGAGGGTCAGGACAAGCACTCCAAACCGGGAGGGCTGTTCACAGTGAGGGGGCTAAATGCTTGAATGCTATGGCCTGGGGATGGAATCTCTCTCCCTTATCCAGTGGCACAGTTTTTCTGTGGGGAGGGGTAGGTGCTTCCCCAAATGGCAACTTCTTGGACCCCCACACGCCCCCCACACCTTTCCGTAAAAGGTGTGCAAATTGACCTCCCTGTCAGTAGGAGGTGCTTGCTGGAAGGAACAAGCTGCAATGTTGTTTCTGGGTCCTGTGACAGGCTCTAGTCCCTCAGGAGGAGCACATGAATGTCTCAGATGGTGGTTGGGGTCCTGGAACTTACAGGTAAATCCTTATTGTCTGCCACAGTAGAGGCAGGTGAGGGAGTGTGGCTGGGCAGAGCTGGGTTCGGTGAGCTTGCCCTCAGGCTCCGCAAAAGCTGGCAAGGTAACTGTTTTGGCAGGGGTCAAAGGTCTCCTCCAAGCTTCTGGGCAGAGCTGCCAGAGAGGGCCCGAAGTGGCCCCATTCAACCAGAAAAATCTGCCGAGATTCACAAGCTGGCAGTCTGCAATGGACCTCGCTCCTCTCCCCACTCTTCTGCTCCACAGTGTCCCTTTGGTGTCTCCTGGCAGCCAGGAGCCCAAGCCAGCTGAGCTCCCTCCCGACTGTGCTGTGGGCCAGGAGGTTCCCTGCCCAGGATCCCAGCTTGAGCTGAGAGTGTGGCCCTCCCATGGGGGATGGGTGCCCAGCGAGCACCCCGCAGCTAGGACCCACAGTGCACTCTCCTCCTAGATCATCCCACGCAGGCTCCCTTGCCTCCCAAGACCAAGAAAATCAATCCCTGACCATGCCAGGGAGAAGCGTGCTGGCCCCAAGTCACCCACAGGGTGCCCAAGCAGGATCAATGTCCTTCTGCCTCGGGGTGTGCCTTACTCTGATGGAGCTGCTGGGCAAGCAGCACCAGGGAGGGCTGGCAAGCAAGGAGCTCACAGTCTGAGCACCCCTCAGTCTGCTGCAGGACCCCAAGAGGAAAGGCTTGATGCCCACTCTCTGTGGAAGCCTTGATGTGGTGGCTCGATTGTCTCTCTCAGCAGCCACAGCTGGGGGAGGGGAAGGGGAGGAAAAGAGTCTGTGTGGAGGAAAGCTAGCACTCTGGTCGTCTCTAACCGTCTCTCTGGGAGGCAGTCCGCCCAGAATGTCAAGGCTCTGTAGTCATGCAGCACATCCCTCGGGACTCACTGGACCCCTGTGCCTCCTGCAGTCTGGGCCGGAGTTGGGAAATGTCTGTGTGGGAATGAGCAAGACCAAACCTGAGGAGCTGAAGCCCCCTGGGGTACAAAGGCACACAGTGGGTGGAGAAGCAATATGGCGCCTACCATCTGAGTTCAGGGCTGTGGGGGTGGGAAGTGCCCCAGGGGGCTGGCAGCCTGGTGCCCTGTCCACCAGAAGTTCCCAGCTCACTAGTGGCAGCAGCCTCTGGGCTCGTGTGGGCAGAAAGTCTCTCCAGCATCTCAGGAACTCACCAACTATCAGAGATGTGAAGGAGGGAGAAACAAACTGCTCCACCTACGCTTCTCACTGGACTCCAAGCCTCTCTGTGGTCGATCTTTGCCGATACCTTGCTCCTTCTTGTTCTGTTCCACAACTTCTTCCTGTGCAGTCTCCCGAAAGCTCTGGCACCCTTCCTTCAGACCCACATCCAATTTATGTTTGTCTGTCTGTTTTTTCTCTTTCACCTAAAACTTCTCCTTCTCACTGAGATGCTCGGGTGGCTGGTGTCTCTGGTCAGCCATGTGCTTTTTTTTTTTTTTATTTATTCTTTATTTTTTATTTCAGGGTATTATGAGGGTACAAACATCATGGTAACACTTTATGCCTTTGCCTCACCCAAGCGAGGGTTAAAGGCATGCCCTTTCCCCCTACAATGCTCCCCGTGTCCTTTAGTTGCGGGTTTACCCCCCCCCCCCCGCCAATCCCCCTAATCCCTGGAGAGTATTACTGCCATGTGAGCACCCTAGTGTTGATCAGTTAGT
>NW_012134303.1:0-8886 GCF_000956105.1 Propithecus coquereli | reverse complement strand
AGAGAGAGAGAGAGAGAGAGAGAGAGAGAGAGAGAGAGAGAGAGAATGTTGGTATATAATAGTAGAGACTTCCAGCACCCTGTATTGAAGATGCCTGCTGGAATTTCTAGCGTTATTTCACAACTGGCCTCTGACTCTTGTTCTCCTCTGGGCCTGTTTGTCTCATTGGTCCTCCAGTGCCACCTCCCTGGTCTCCACTGCTGACTTCCTCTTCCCTTCTCCAGGATGCGCAAGACTTACCTCCACCAAATATCACTGACATGGAAGTCTCTGATTTAATAAAACCCTGCCAGGTGAGGAAGAAGAACCAAGCAAGATGTGGGGTGCTTCAAGGGATGTTTTATCATCAATGTAGTCTAAAATGTCTTTGAATTCCAGGAAAGCCATAAAGGATTTGAGACCCTAAAGAATCTAATCCTGCAATTCCTGCAGCAGTAAGTACCCCTGGGACCACAAGGAAGGGGAGGGCTGGGACGAGCTAGGCCACCCAAGCACGGGCCTGCTCATGGTTGATTTCAAATCTTATTTGGGAACCAGACTGCAGAGGTAGCCTACCCTCATTGCTCCCCGACAGGTATTACTTGATCTTTGACCATGGAGACCGACAGGGTCTCCTGGATGCTTACCACGAGGAGGCCTGCTTCTCCCTGACCATTCCCTTCAACCCCGAGGACCCAGCTTCGTGAGTATCACGGCTCAGACTCTGCTCCAGGGCCACGTGGCTCCCCAGCAGACACAGGTTGGCTCCTGGAAAGCCTGTACTGGCTGGACCACCAAACTTGCTGTTCCTCTTGCTCTCCTAGGAGCACCTTGTGCGAGTACTTCAAGGAAAGCAGGAATCTGAAAATGCTCAAGGACCCCTGTGAGTGTGCGATGGGGAAGACTGGGCAGGGTAAGGGGAGGTGAAGGGGACATTCACAGGGGCCCAGGGCCAGGGTGTGGCAGCCCCCGATCTTTGCTTCTCCTCCCCTCACAGACCTGCGGAGACAGCTGCTGAAGCACACAAAACGTGACATCGTGGACTCCCTCAGCGTGTTGCCCAAAACTCAGCATGACCTCAGCTCCTTCCTGGTGGACATGTGGTTCCAGACGGTGAGTGCCTGCTTCCTCCCTCGGGCAGGCCCAGAAGACCAGAGGTGGGTGGTAGGTTAAGGAGGATCCTGAGCGCCTGGGCTCTTCCCTTTCAGGAAAGGATGCTCTGCTTTTCTGTCAACGGGCTGTTCAAGAAAGGTGAGTGTCTGTAGAGTCCCCTCCCAGGTCCCACACTGCTCCCTGCCCTGGCCGGGCTTCCTCTCAGAACTCTCCCAGCTTCCCTGATTTTGTTCCTTTTGGTCCTATTCTTCCCCCTGTGTTCTCCAGCCCCCACTCTGCCCACAAACCATCCTGGTCTGCCCTAGGTCCATGTGTGTCGGCCCCGCATGGCTCAGACGTTAAGGACACAGGCTGTGGAGCTTGATGGCTCTCATCCCGGGTCCTTACTCTGTAAACTTGAGGTGGTCACTTAACCCTTCAACTCCCTCATTTGCAAAGTGGGGCTAGTAATATCCATCTCTTGGGCTACTGTGACACAGGAATCAAGTGAACTTAGGAAGTGGTTTTCACAGGGCCCTGCACATGATAGGGGCCCTATCACTGGGAGTGGATTCTTCCTATTGTTGCCCTCCCCATTCCTGCCACACCCTCCTGACTCCAAGTGAGCAGTTGTTGCGGTCCGGCTCCCTTCAGCGTGAGTATCAAGTAAGACGCTGCCTGGGGAATGCCTTGTGAGCAAGTAAAGCATGTGCAACTCTGAGGGAGTATTTTTCTGTTGTCTTTGAAGTGGAAGGAAAGTGTCAGGATTCTGCTCTTGCTTTCACCCGGACCTTCATCGCTACCCATGGCGGCAATTCCAGGTAAGTTCTGTGTTGTGGGTGGGAATGCCCATCCCAGCCTGGGGCCAGTGGTGTGGCGATGTAGTGGTGTAGTCCTTGAGGTATTCTCAATACTGTGGAAGGCCAACAGGTAGATCCGAGGAGCAGTCTAGCCTAGAGTTTAAGAGTGTGGGCTCTGGAGTCCAAATACGGGTTCTCTTCCTGACCCCTGACACTCACTAACCACGTGACCTTGATCAAATTACCTGACTTCTCTGTGACTCAGTGCCTTCCTCTGAAAGTGGGGATAAGCATATTCACTTCCTTGGGCTGTCGTACAGGGTAAATGCAGTTGGGTTAAATCTACACATCCAGACAATCTCTCCTCTCTCCAAAGGTGGGCTCTGTGGGAGGGTTAGATGGTACCAGCCAAGGAAGCTGGGAGCCAGGCACAGTCAGGATATGGAGGGAGTTTGGTTGCTGAGTGGCAGTGGTTAAGGAGGGTCTCGTTGTTGAGTGTGTGAGGTTGTCTATATGTCCAACTGTTTGAGGGTGCATTTTTTCTCCAGTGTGTGCATCGTGAATGATGAGCTGTTTGTGAGGGACACCAGCTCCAAAGAGACCCAGAGCACCTTATCCACACCCTGCTCCAGCTCTGTGCCCGCCCTCTCCCAGGAGCAGCAGGAAATGGTGCAGGCTTTTTCCACCCAGTCTGGGATGAAACTCGAGTGGTCTCATAAGTGAGTGCTGGGTGTGCACAGGGATAGGGGGGAGTTGGGACAGCCGGAGAGTGGATAATGGAAACTCACATACCGTTTGGAAAAACAACTATGTGGATATTTTGCTTCCAAAAACAGTGGGCCCATGAAAAATGTGTCATACTTTTATACTGATATGTGTGAAGAATTTTTAAAGTTATATAATGCTCAAATGACTTTACCTTCCATATGTAAAATCTGAAAGAATCCACCACAACAAACTACTAGAACTAATAAACAAGTTCATCAAGGTTGCAGGATACAATATACAGAAATCATTAGTATTTCTATGTACTTTCAATGAACAAACCAAAAATGAAATTAAGAAAACAAGTGCATTTACAACCGCATCGGAAAGAGTGAAATACTTAAGAACAAATGTAACAAGAGAAGTGCAAACCTTATACTCCGAAATCTGCAAAACATTGCTGAAAGAATTGAAGAAGACCTAAACAAATAGAAGGACATCTCATTTTCACAGATTGGAAGACTTAATATCGTCAAGGTGACAATACTACCCAGAACAATCTACAGATTTAACACAATCCCTATCAAAATCCCAGCTGGCTTCTTTGCAAAAATTGACAGGCTGATCCTGAAATTCATACGGAAATGCAGTGGCGCCAGAATAGCCAAAATAATCTTGAAAGAGAACAATAAAATTAGAGGACTCATACTTTACGATTTCTAAACTTGCTACAAAGCTACAGTAATCGAGACTGTGTGGTACCAGCACGCGGACAGATGTAAGAATCAATGGAATAGAGAACCCACAAATAAAACCATATAGCTACTTCCAGCTGATTTTCAACAAAGCAGACAAAACCATACACTGGGGAAAGGACACCCTCTTCAACAAATGGTGCTGGAAAAATTGGATAGACACATGCAGAAGAAGGAAACAGGATCCCTATCTCTTACCACATACAAAAATTAACTCAAGATGGATTACATACTGAAATGTAAGACCTGAAACTATAAAAACTCTAGAAGAAAACGTAGGAAAAACTCTTCTAGACATCGGCCTAGGCAAAGAATTTATGACTAAGACCCCAACAGCATATACAGCAACAACAAAAGTAAATAAATAGGACTTAACTGAATTAAAAAGTTTCTGCACAGCAAGGAAAATAATCGACAGAGTAAACAGACAGCCTACAGAATGGGAGAAAATATTTGCAAACCATACATCTGATAAAGGACTAATATCCAGAATCTACAAAGGAACTCAAACAAATCAGCAAGAAAAAGACAAATAACCCCACTAAAAGGTGGCCAAATGGCATGAACAGAGCTTTTTCAAAAGAAAATAGACAAATGGCCAACAAACATGAAAAAAAACGCTCAACATCACTAATCATCAGGGAATTGCAAATTAAAACCACAATGAGATACCACCTTACCCCCTATCAGAATGGCCATAATAAATCACAAAACAATAGATGTTGGTGTGGACGTGGTGAAAAAGGAATGCTTATACACTGTTGGTGGGACTGTAAATTAGCATAACCTCTGTGGAAAACAGTATGGAGATTCCTCAAAGAACTAAAGTGGACCTACCATTCGATCCAGCAATCCCACTACTGGGTATCTACCCAAAGGAAAAGAAGTCATTATATCAAAAAGACACCTGCACCCGAATGTTTATCTGAGCACAATTCACAATTGCAAAGATGTGAAATCAACCTAAGTGCGCAGCAATTGAGTGAATAAAGAAAATGTGGAAAATGTGGTATGTTATCTGTATACACACACACACGCACACGCACCCACCATGGAGTACTACTCAGCCATAAAAAGGAATGAAATAATGTGTTTTTCAGAAACTCAGATGAAAGTAGGGAACATTATCCTAAGTCAAGTATCTCAGGAATGGAAAAACAAACACACCACATGTTCTCACTAAGAAATGGGAGCTAAGTGACGGGTACACATGGTCATATAATAGTGTAAAGGACATTAGAAACTAAGAAGGAGGGAGAGCTGGAGACGGGCGAGGGATCAAAACTTACCTGTAGGGCGCAATGTACGCTACTCTGGTGATGGGCACACTGAAAGCCCTGACTTCAGCATTGTACAATTCATCCATATATAAAAAAATCACTTATGCCCCCTTAATATGTTGAAATAAAAAATTTTTTAAAAAGAGGTGAGAGTCCGCAAATAAACCCTCACATTTACGGTCAATTTATTATCATTCAGGGTGCTGAAAAAAAATCCAAGGGAGGAAAAATAGTCTTTTCAACAAATGGTACTGAGACAAGTGGATACCCACATGCGAAACAATGATTTTTGACCCCTATCTCACACCATATGCAAACATTGACTGGAAACGGATCAAGAATCTGAAAGTAAGAGCTAAAGCTATAAAACTCTTAGAAGAAAACTTAGGTATAAACTTTCCCGACCTTGAATTAGGCAACCAGGTCTTATGTATGAAACCAAAAGCACAAGCAACCAAAGAAAAAAAATAGGTAAATTGTACTTCATCAAAATTAAAAGCTTTTGCATATCAACAGACACTATCAAGAAAAGTGACAAACCAGAATGGGAGAACATACTTGCAAATCACCTATCTGGCAAGGACATGTGAAGAACCCTTACAACTCAACAATAAAAAGGCAAACAACCCAATTAAAAAATGGGGAGAGGACTTGAATAGGTATTTGTCCAAAGAAGATACACGAATGGCCAACAAGCACATGAAAAACCATGCTTTTTTTGGTTTCTCAACATCGTCAGTCGTTAGGGAAATGCGAATCAAACCCACAATGAGTAACCACTTCACACCCACTAGGATGGCTTTAATCAATAAATTGAAAGAGTACAAGTGTTGGTGAAGATGTGGAGAAATTGGAAATCTCATGCATTACTGGTGGGAATATAAAATGGAGCAGTTGCTGGGGAAAACATTTTGGCAGTTCCTCAAAATGTTAAACATGGAGTTACCATGTGACCCAGTAATCCCACTCCTAAGTATATGCTGATAGAAACGAAAATACATATTGATTCAAACACTTGTACATGAATGTTTATAGCGGCATTCTTCATAATAGCCAAAAAGTGGAAACAACCCAAATGTCCTTTAGCTGATGAATGGACAAATTAATGCGGTGCATCCATAGAGTGCAATAGTACTCAGTCATAAAAAAGAATATAGTTCTGACGCATGTTCTGACACGGATGAACCTTGAAAACATTATGCTGAGTGAAAGAAGCCAGTCAACAAAAGGCCGCATATTGTATGATTACATTTATATGAAATGTTCAGAACAGGCAAATCCATAGAGAGTGAAAGCAGAGTAGTGGTTGTCAGGGTCTGGGGGAGGAGGGAGAATAGGGAGTGATCTCTAAGAGTCAAGGAGTTACTTTTTGAGGTGATAAAATATTTTGGAATTAGATAGTTGTGATGGTTGCACAATCTTGTGAACGTACTTAAAAGCACTGAATTGTACACTTTAAAATGGTGAGTGCTACGGTATGTGTGTTATACCTCAGTGAAAAGGAAACTTGTATTTTAAATTTTCCATCTGTTATTTCCTCAGACGCCTTTCTTTATCAATATGTATTAAACTCCCTTGTCCATTTAAACACCGCTGTTGTCCTGCTTTGAATTCTAGTGGACATGAATGTCAGCGATAGACGTGTTGGTTTTCACCAGGTCTTTCTTTCTTCATCATTACAATAATGCCCATATTGGTACATGTGTCCCAGCAAAAAAGTAGCATAGGTGAAGTGGTGGCATTGCATGGTCAGTGTGTCCATCCTGGGGTAGTAATGGAGATCACCTGTTCTTCTCCCACCCTAGGTGCCTTCAGGACAACGAGTGGAACTACACCAGAGCTGGCCAGATCTTCACTCTGCTCCAGGTGAGGTCCGGGAATCAAGCAGGTAAAAGATGGATGTCTCTTGGCCCTCAGGAAGGCCAAGAAGATGGAGGGTGGGTGTCCTGGGGATGGAACTCAGGACACCTGGCTCTTCTGACGTCCCAACTCCTTCCCTTCAGGCCAAGGGCAAGATCCCAGAGGAGGCCTTCCAGCAAATCCCATGAAAGGAGTCCTTAGATGTCTTCGTCTCCATCCACATCATTTTTGTTTCTCTTTTCAACAGCCTAAGGGCACGCCCATAACTGAGGTTGGAGGCCAGGCTGGCCAGGAAGCCAAAGTTAACTTGTAGGCCAGGTCACGTAACCACCCAAAGAGCCAGTTGTTCTGTGTATTTTCCCCACTCGTGATCACTGTTTATTTTTTATAATAAAGAATGATGTTGCACATTGTACGTTGTGTTTCCTGGATTGCTCTTCCCCTGCCCCAACCAGAAGCCCATGGGGCCAGGACTGAAAGGCCCTGCCACCCCCATTCGCCCCTTAGCAGGTACATCAGGCTTGCCTTCATAGGCAGTTTGCCAATAAATCCTGATGAGAAAGGACACACGCTGCTTCCAGAGATTGGCCTTTGGAGACAGCAGGACTCTGTCAGATGCTCTCCCTTGGAGGCCTGCAAAAGAAGGCATGTTACCTCACATAAGAGGGGCTTTGCAAGGGATACCTACTGGCTAGTGAGGGCTGTGGAAGGCAGGCAGGATGGCAGGCAGGCAGGCAGGAAGGAGAGGACTCACACATTTTGCTTCTCATTCTTCATCATTTGAACGTTTTCAAAGACCACACCGTGATCAGTTTTATGATTTGCAGCAGGTAAATAATGGGAAATGGGCCTTCTCACAGCTCTCGCCATTCTTCCATCTGTCTTCCCATCCACCGTCCCACCGCACCCCCCACTCTGCTTCCTGAAGGTGCACTGTGCGAGTAGTCTCATGTTAGCACGTGCAGAGTGACGGAGAGTCAGCCTGTCTGCCCAGCAGATTCTTCAGAGAGCTGACACCAGGTGCTCCATGCCGGTGTTCTTGAGGGGGTTGACCACTTGTTTTCACTTCTAAACAAACAACAGTAGCACAGAAGCTCACGTTATGGACAGTTCTGTGGGACCTCTCTCAACAACTGGCAATAAGCAGTTCTAAAATGCAGGCAAGAGTTGAACGGGACATTCTCACAACTTACTTTCCAGGCTTCTGTAATTGCTTGCACTTTAGACAATAAGCAGGCATAACTTTTGAAATTCAAATGATAGCAGTATAAAGTTTTCAAGCTACAGTCCTATAAATGATGACAGAGGTGCGGTATCACCAGTTTACAGATTATGCCTCCACTCTTATGTTTGGCATAAGTTATTTCCTACCACTTGCCACTTTTCAATTCTTTATGTACATGTATATTAGGGAGCCATATGTTGGAGTGTGAATTTCTTAAGACTACGAGCTAGGGGGGTAGTTGCCATTACATAGAGAACGATGCCAGCCTTGTTCTTCGCGTAGTGCCTCCGTGGTCAAAGACAAGTTCCCGAACCTCTTTAAGCCTCAGTCCTCTCACCTAGGGAACGGAGAGCACAAAGCACGCTTCTCAGCCTCGTTGTGAGGACGAAAGACAGTCACACGTGCTATCCATCAATTGTAGCATCTGGCCCAACTCAGGCTCCTTGAGTTGCCTGGGTTCCCTTGCAGTCAAGAACCATGGACTCCACCCCTCACCCCATCGCACGGCTCCTGTACTTTTTCTCTCTACATGATCAGGGATGCCACGGTTTTCCAGTTACTCATCCTCCCGCCAATTCCCATGATTCCCTTTGGTCCCATGCTCTGAGCAAATGCTAACACTGAAGTGCCTATCTCTATCTCTGTCTCTTTCTCTATCTCTATCTCATCTCTCTATCTCTGTCTCTATCTCTGCATGTGCATATGTGTGTGTGTGTATAAAGAGAGAGAGAAAGTATATGGATAGTGATGGATGTGTTAATTTAATTGTGGTAATCTTGACACATATATCAAATCATTAAGCTGTACATCTTGAATATATACAATTTTATTTGTCAATCATGCCTCAATATAGCTGGAGAAGAGTATTATAGGCAATGTTATGTCAATGAATTTGACAGCTAAAATGAAATGGACACAAAATGTATCTGCATTATGGTTCCATTTATATAAAAATGTGCGTACATATATATTTATGTGTGCATTCATAATTGAAGTGTTCGAAATTGTTCTAATGAATGATTATGCCAATTTAAGTGCTCAAAACAATGCATGAGAGTACCCGTAGGACCCTCCAACTTCAGAAATCATCTTGGAAAGCAAACACTTTGCCTCATCATTTACAATTCCAAGAACTTGTGCTACAGGAAAAATTTGCAGACAGAGAAGTATGTAGTGTGTGTGTGTGTGTG
>NW_012134302.1:5961-6380 GCF_000956105.1 Propithecus coquereli | reverse complement strand
ACAACTGTTTCCTAAAAAGAACTCCTCTTCAATACCTTCTATATTTCATTCATTTAGCCTGTATTTCTTGCATGCTGATCGTGTGCCTGGAGTTATGCTTTTTAATTGCTGGTACCCTGAAAATTTAGAAAAAAAAATGCCTCATACGTTAAGTCTCTGTGTGTTTGGAGTGTCACCTGGTTGCGTTTACATCAAGCTATCCAGAAGGATGAATTCCAATGATCTATGGCATTTATAGGCCTCAGAAGAACCAGAAATGTGAATTTGCTGTAAGCTGCCTCGGTATATTCCCCATTCATTGAAGGAATGCATTTGTATTCATAAAAACAATTTCTTACTATTTTTCTTTCTGGAGAGAAAAGAGTGATGTGTGGACTTTGTCACAGGACAGAGACCCTTCCAGATTGCTGTTGCAGTCC
>NW_012134302.1:2431-4821 GCF_000956105.1 Propithecus coquereli | reverse complement strand
ATAGAACAAAGCTCCTGATGACACTCAAAAATATTGAATAGCTGATAAGTTGATAAAGATACCCATAATGTTATAAATGTCTACATGATGTCAATCCTTAATACCTACAAAGGACACAAACGACCTAGAACAGAGAACAGCTCAGGAATCTTGACAATAATTTCACTGTACCTTCCAGAAAGTGTGTTTTCAGATAATTATCAGCAATAATAATGACCATCAGCTCATTTTCTTTTTGTTTCTCTTTCTTCCTCTGTGAAACTGTGGTAAGCCTTATCGTAGGAAGAAGCTCATAGGGACACCCAGCATCTACCTACGTCCAAACTAAGGGCAAAGCAGAAATGAACTGAGTTCTTCCATCTATGTATAAATGAGGATCATTTACTACATGTACAAGCTTTGGGCCAATGGTGTGGAAATTGGGTTCATTGTTAATCTAACTATTAATATTAATAATTTCAGTCTTTTTAGTCAGGTATTTTAATAGGAAGGTAGCATAGAGGAGGACTTCTTTGGCCTCTGGTGCCAAAGACCAGCTGAGTTTGAAACTCAATTCTTTATGAATTATTTAACTTCGCTGTGCCTCATTTTCAAATCTATAAAATGGGGTTAATTATATGTATTTTGCATGTTGTACTGGAGATCAAGATAATGCATTTTAGATTTCTACTACAAATAAGGCCCTCAAATTTACTTTTCTCTAGTACTAAATAGCAAAGTAAAATTGAAGAATCAGGAATTTCTCTACCTGGCCTTTGATTTAGAATGTGGAATTTCTCCATTATGGGTAGAAGGATATTTTTCTTTATAGTGAGTCATTGACCTTCAAGAAAAAAAAATCAATCAAAGGTTACGTGGAAGTAAAATGACATGTCATCTAATTGAATGGAATTTTTTTGTTTAGATTTAAAATGTTAGCTTACTTGATTTAGCATTGATCTGAGCATGTAAAAAAACTTTAGAAAACACAAGAGACGTTTAAAACTAACGTATCGAAATCCAATATAATAGTTAAGAAAGCTGGCTTTCTAGGAATTACAAGGGAATGGTTGGAATAAGAGAGGAAGAGGGGGAAGGGATATGGCAGATATCTAGAAGAAAGGCATACATACACTGGAAAGGAGGAAGGGAGAGATGAAGGGAGACCTAGAAAAAGGGAGAGAAAGAAAGGTGAAAGGAGATGGGCTTGGAAAAGTTCTGAGGCCCTAATTAACTGATCTTGTCACACACAGCTGTTCATTTGAGTTGTGGGCCTCAGAGTATTATTCCTTTTTATCACTATCTTTTGAAATGCTAATTAGAGAATTGACCATTGTTCACAGTTCTTTGGTTACTTTTTATTCTTAAACTTTTAGAGACTAGTCCTTGAATGGGGTACTTGGAGCAGCACACCAGATGGGAAATTATTCTCTGGTCTGTGGTTGCCAAATGACCAGCACAGTAGTGCGTGGGGTATCGTGGTCCAGCTGAGAGCCAGATCTAGCCTAAGCGGTGGTCAGCGGACTGGTGATAGCCCCTCATCAGTAGATTGTTATTTTGTAATGGTGCAGCGGCTGCCTTTTTATTTTCGTATAGATTTATCAGATTTACTCTAATCAATAGCAAGTCTTCTTGACCTCAAAAAGCTCACTTGAAGAATATCTACAAATGATTAGCGAGACATCTTCAGTTTCTTGTGAAATACGATTGCAAGCACAACGTTTGAAGAATGTTATTATTCTACCTCTGACCTACTTAACTCATACTTGTTTCTTTAAATTGAATTAGATAATATATATGAAAACATTTTGAAGAATATTACACTCAGCACAAATGTAAGATTCAATTACTAATGGAGTTATTAAATACCGTATAGTGGTAATATATCTGAATCTTGCAGAAAAACGCTCTCGACCAACAGGACATGATCCAATAGAGGAGATGCCTGTTCTATGTATATTGCGAAGAAAACTAATCATTTTTTTTCCCCATATACTCAATCTGATGTCATGGAACCTCACTTTACACTATATGGGAAGCAAAATAACATGCCTGACCTTTTCTAAGTAAACATTAAAAATTATTAAATCTGGATGTTAGAAAGATTGATTTCAATGGTGGCTTTTAAATTTTTCAGTGAATATTTAAGTGTACATTTTCAGATAGTTTTCATGAAAAGAATTGACCCTTAGTTATTGTCCTACAGCAGTTGGAATATTGATGGTATTTTTCATTTTAAATTTATGTGAACCAAAATTTTGTTACTTGTTTGGCACGAAAATCACAGAATTCTTTCTCCTCAGGCTATTTTTCAAAAATAAAATTTTCTTTATTAAAGGAGATACATGTATGTTATGAAACCTTCTGCAAATACTGAAAAATAAAAAGGTAAAACCAAAAATTTTCTCTTA
>NW_012134302.1:0-396 GCF_000956105.1 Propithecus coquereli | reverse complement strand
TAGAGGAAGAGTGGATGGCTAGAGGAGGAAGGCACTTAGCCCTTCCTGCTCTTGTCATCACTCTGGTACACAGTTTTTTCTGGTTTTCAGTATTTCCCCACATTCCTAAAGTTAACCTCATTAGAGATACCAGCACCAGTCTGCTGTTGCTTGTTTCTCACCTTGTCTCCTCTGAGCTTCTAGGTTCTGTTTCTTTTTGTTGTTGTGAAAGACTTGTGACAGAGTCTTTCTTGCTCTGTCACCCTGGCTAGAGTGTAGTGGCATCAGCCTAGGTCACTGCAAACTTGAACTCCTGCACTCAAGCGATCCTCTTGCCTCAGCCTCCCAAGTAGCTGGGAATAGAGGTGTGTGCCAGGACATTCTGCTTATTTTTCTTTTTTTGTAGAGATGGGGCGG
>NW_012134301.1:2534-3513 GCF_000956105.1 Propithecus coquereli | reverse complement strand
TGTTTAAGGAAAATATGAACACATTATTAAATATTTATAGTTTAACTTTTTCTCTGACTACAATTTCCAAATGCGTAGCAGTTTGCAATATGAATTATGTACTCAATTATATGTCCTGATGATCTACTGATGTTAACACATTTACTTCATAATATTCCATAGCATGGATTTATCACAATTTCTTTAGCCAGTCTCTGAGAAACAGTTCGAGTTTTTATTTTTACTACTACAAAAAAAAATCCACAGTAAATATTTTATACATGTTTCTTTGGCAGAGGCCAGAATGAAGTGAAAGAATAAGCCATATGGTTACCTGGAGTACTAGTACTCAAGGCAGAGGAATGAGCAGCTGCAAAGACTTTGACAAAGGGAAGAAATTGGTGTGTTAGAGCAACAGTAAGCGCAGTAAGGCTGGAGAGAGTGAACAAACTGGAAGACAGTAGCTTATGTCACATGCCAAAGGTGTGGCAGGGAGCTAGATGGACTTGTATATTATAGGAAAGAATTTGCTTTTCATTTGGATAGGATGGTAAGACATTAGAGAGTTGTGAGCACAGAAATAAAATTATCTGAATTATGTTTTCAAAACATTACCTTTTCTGCTGTGTAGAGAACAAACTGAAGAGGGGCAAAGATCAAAAAAAGAAGATCGGTTGGGTTTATTCCAATCAGCCAGGCAAGAGATGACTGTGGCTTCGATGAGGCTGGTAGTAGTGAAGGTCATGAGAACTGGTTGATTTGGGGCATATTTTAAAGAAATGGCTGGTAGGATTTCCTAATGGATCAAATGGGGGTGTGAGAAAAGTGAGAAGAAAAGGTTGATTTCAAAGTTTTTAGCCAAGGGGATTAGAAGAATTGATACATGGAGTTGCCATTTACTTACATGAGGAAGAGTTCACACGAAGCAGGTATAATGTAAGGAAGGCTCAGTCGCTGGAGAGGTCAAACTCAGTAGATCATTTTCAGATATATTAGGAAT
>NW_012134301.1:669-1139 GCF_000956105.1 Propithecus coquereli | reverse complement strand
TTTTCTCCTGTATGAAGTCAGTATATACAGAATACACAGTCTTCATAAATATACACAGAACAGTGTCAAGAGTACATCACATTTTGGCCACAAAACAAGTCTTAACAAATTTAAGAAAGTAAAGTCATACTAAGTATCTGTTCCAACCAAAATAGAATAAAATTAGAAATAAATAGCAGAAGCAAAACTTGGAAATTCACAAATATTTGGAAATCAAACACCATACTCTTGAGGAACAAATTGGTCAAAGAAGAAATCAAAGGGGAAGTTAGAAAATGTCTTGAAACACAAAACCAAACACAATATATCAAAACTCATAGTATTCACCAAAAGCAGTATTAAGAGGGAAGTTCATAGTGATAAATGCTCACATCAAAAAGGAAGTAAGATCTCAAACACAACACATAACTTCACACCTCAAAGAACTAGAAAAAGAACAATTAAGCACAAATTCAGTGAAAAGAAAGAAA
>NW_012134301.1:0-619 GCF_000956105.1 Propithecus coquereli | reverse complement strand
TTCTGGCCAGACTGAATGGAGAGGGTTTTCTCCTGTATGAAGTCAGTATATACAGAATACACAGTCTTCATAAATATACACAGAACAGTGTCAAGGGTACATCACATTTTGGCCACAAAACAAGTCTTAACAAATTTAAGAAAGAAAAGTCATACTAAGTATCTGTTCCAACCAAAATAGAATAAAATTAGAAATAAATAGCAGAAGCAAAACTTGGAAATTCACAAATATTTGAAAATCAAACACCATACTCTTGAGGAACAAATTGGTCAAAGAAGAAATCAAAAGGGAAGTTAGAAAATGTCTTGAAACACAAAAACCAAACACAATATATCAAAACTCATAGTATTCACCAAAAGCAGTATTAAGAGGGAAGTTCATAGTGATAAATGCTCACATCGAAAAGGAAGTAAGATCTCAAACACAACACATAATTTCACACCTCAAAGAACTAGAAAAAGAACAATTAAGCACAAATTCAGTGAAAAGAAAGAAAAATAAAAATTAGAGCAGGAATAAATAAAACATTGAATAGGAAATAATAGAAAAAAATAAAGAACCAAGAGTTGGTTTTTGCTCACATCGAAAAGGAAGTAAGATCTCAAACACAACACATAAC
>NW_012134300.1:6223-7687 GCF_000956105.1 Propithecus coquereli | reverse complement strand
CTCACTCTTGCTCAGGCTGGTCTCAAATTCCTGACCTCAAGTGATCCTCCTGCCTGGGCCTCGCAGAGTGCTAGGGTAATAGGCGTGAACCACTGCGCTTGGCCGAATGGGGCCTTTTGTAAACAGCCCTGAATACATATGGTAGGTATTGTTCTTAGCTTGATAGGTAGTGGTAGTCAGTGAAGGTTTTAGAGCTGCATTTTAAGATTGATTAGGCAGTGTTGTATAGGATGATGGATGGGGAAATGAGAAACTAGAGGTAAGAAGACTAGATAGGATTTTAGACAAGAGGTAATGAGAGCCAGAACTAGCATGGTAGAAGTTAGAAAAGAAGAAATGGATGTGAAAATTCTATTGAAACTACCATCACTAAAATCATTAGTGACCTAAAACAAAATTCAAGCTTCATTTGTGTCCTAATTTATAGACTTTTCCTTGTTTATGAAGCTGTTGACCACTTCCTCTTTCCTGAAAGTGTTTCTTTCCTGTTTCTTCTCCTAACTTTCTGACCATTCCTTCTGACTCTTTTGCTTTTTTCTATAGACTTCTTAGGCGTTGATAGTGCCCAGAATTTATTTTTAATTTTTGTCTTTTGTTGTTTCAGTGATCTCATATAGTTTTGGCTGGAAATCTCTATCACCACTTTTCCACTGCTTTTTGACCACCTTGGTCTGGAGTTTGTGTTCTTCCTCTGTGATCACATGGCACCCAGTTCACATCTCTATCATAGCAATTATTATGCTGCATTCTAAGAGTCTATATGCTTATCTGTCTTCCCAATGAAATTGTGAGCTCCTTTAAGGTTGGAAGGAAATTGTCTATTATCTCGTTATGCCTAGCACCTAGCTAGTGCTTGACACTGAATGAGTAAATTTCTAACTACCTGTTAGACATTTCCACCTAAATAGTCTATAGATACTTCAGACCAATCACCGAACTCATCAACTTTACCTCACTTTAAACTTCTTTCCTGTCTTGTGTTTCCTGTCTTAATAGCAAAGCTATCTTCTGATTACCCAAGCTAGAAATATCAGATCTTGACTTCCTTGTTCTCACCACTCAAGCATAGATCACTACTGAGACCTATTTAAATATGTATGTCATGGCTGACTCTGACAACTCCATACTCAAAGCTACTGTTTTAATCCAGGTTCTCATTTTCCTTCCAGTACTATCATAATCTTTAAATAGCAGAAATTATTAGATTCATCAAAGTTGTTTTAAGCAGGTCATCATTTTTAAATGCTGTTGGTGTTGCTTTTTAATTATACACATGACTGTTGGGTTAGCTTTGTAATTATCAACTTAGTTTGTTATGGGTTGTTTGGTTATTCCTGTATAGTGAATAGCTGTGTATATTTGCTGATAATATGATTTTATATCTAGAAAAACCTAGACTCCACCAAAAAACTCTTAGATTTGATAAGTGAATTCATTAAAGTTTCAGAATACAAAATCAACATA
>NW_012134300.1:3376-6173 GCF_000956105.1 Propithecus coquereli | reverse complement strand
AAAAATAGATAATATATTTATGTTAAAAATTTAAAAAGCATAAAAAAGTATATAATGAAAAGTATCTCTCCTGTCTCTGTTCCTTATTCACTGAGTTCTCACTCTGAACACCAAGTATTAATAGCTATTATTATTTCCTTCTATATAATTCTAGACTACATATATTTTCCTCCTTTTTATACAGATATTAGCATAATATACATGGTTCTGAACCTTGGTTTTTGTTGATGTATTGTGGAGCCATAACTATTGCTTTTAGATATTTATGAAATGAAGTTTTATACTCTATTTTTTTATGATAACACTTTCCATTTTTCCAAATCTTAAGATTCTTGCTAAATGTTGAGGCTTCATTCCTCCCTCTTCCCAGTTCTGTTTTACAGTGGCATAGTATCCTTGTATGGATATACTATAATTTATTGAACTGCTTACTCTATTGGTGGATATTTTATTTTTATTTTTTTTCTTAATATTGATTTGTTCAAGAAGGTGGATATTTTAGATAGCTTCTGTCCTCTGCTGTTTCATACAATGTTGTGCTAAATAACTTCGGATAACCATAATTTCAACAGGTGCAAATATAACCTTGGGCTAAATTACTAGAAGTAAGGTTAAAGAGTAGTCTCCCTTGGTATATGTAGGGGCTTGGATTCCAGGATGCCTGAGTATACCAAAATTCACACATACTCAAGTACCACAGTTGGCCCTAGAGAATAAAAAGTGTATAGAAAAAGTTAGTCCTCTATATATGTGGGTTTTACATCTTGAAAATACTGTATTTTCAATCTGAGTTTGATTGAAAAAAAAATCCACGTATAAGTGGACTCTTTGCAATTCAAACCTGTGTTGTTCAAGGGTCAACTTACATACATTTGTAATATTGATATTGCTCTCCTTAGCTTTTTACCATTTTGTACCTCCACAAACAGGTTGAAAGTCCCTGCATCCTTATCAAAACAACCTATTGTCAAACATTTATATTTTGGCTACTCCAGTAGATAAAAGTTTGATTTTTTAAAAATTCAATGTAGTTTTAATTTGCATTTCTCTTATTTTGAGTGAGATTGAATTTATTCACCTGTTTAAGAAAAATTTGTATTTCCTCTTCTGAGAGTTGTCAATTCATATCCCCAGCTTGCTTTTCTGTGGGATTATTACTCTTTTTTTACCACTTTGTGGGCATTTGATATACATTAGGGAAATTAACCCTTTGTGAACAGTTGGTGATATTTTTTCAGTTCCAATTTTCTGGTTTTGCTTATGATTTTTTTTGGCCTGGAGTTTTTTTTTTTTTTTAGTGTGGTTGAATTTATCATTTTTTTCTTAAGCTTTAGGATTTTGAGTCAATAGCAAAGCCTTCTCTAATTTTTTTTTTTTTCCTGAGGGAGGGTTTCGCTCTGTTGCCCTGACTAGAGTGCAGTGGCATCATCATAGCTCACTGCAACCTCAAACTCCTAAGCTCAAGCAATCCTCCTCCCTCAGTCTCCCGAGTAGCTGGGACTACAGGTGTGTGCCACCATGCCTGGCTAAGTTTTTTTTTTTATTTTTTGTAGAGACAGGGTCTCACTCTTGCTCAGGGTGGTCTTGAACTCCTGGGTTCAAGCTACTCTCCCTCTTTGGCCTCCCAGAGGATTACAGGTGTGAGCCACCATGGCCAGCCCCTATTCTCGAGTTATGAGGAATTCTGTTACGTTTTATTTTAACATTTCTGTGGTTTTATTTTTTACATTTAAATCTTTATTCTATTTGGAATTTACTTACATGAACAGTATGTTATAGAGATAATTTTATTTTATTTTTAAAATTTATTTTATTTATTTTTAGAGATAGGGTCTCATTCTGTTGCCCAGGCTGGAGTGCAGTGATGTGATCGTAGCTCACTGTAACCTTGAACTCTTGGGCTCAAGTGATCCTCCCACCTTAGCCTACTGAATAGCTGGGACTGTGTATGCTTGCACACCACCATACCCAGCTAAGTTTTGGTAGAGACAGTGTCTCACTATGTTGCCCAGGCTGGTCTTGAATTTATGGCCTCAAGTGATCCTCCCACCTCAGCCTCGCAAAGCACTGGGATTAGTTTTATTTTTTCTAGATAACTATTCAGCAGTCTCCACCTATTTATTAGTTTAGGCCATCTTTCCTAACCATTATTTCCTAATAATGCACTGCATCTAGCTGTATTATTATTAAATTTTTAAGTTAGGATGAAGAGATAGCTTAAGGATTCTAACTCTTCTCTATGCAAGAACACAAAACCTGCCTACGTTCAAGATTTCTTTTGAATCCTCCTGGAGTATGTTAAAGTTTTCTTCATATATATTTTGGACATTTATTAAGTTCATTTCTAGGTATTTTGCCTTTTTTGTTGCTATTGTAAGTAGGGTTTTCCCCCCGTTATATCTTCTAACTGTTATTAAGGGGCTTAAAAATTACAGAGTAGTAAAGTTTATGTTTATGGAATATAATTATACCTTCAAACTTAGAAGCTTTCCATTATGGTTTCTGTTGAGAACAGGAAAGAGAAGTGACCATCCAAATGTAATTGGTGGAATGTTAATTGTAGAACAGGGCTGGGCATGGTGGCTCATGCCTGTAATCCCAGCACTTTGTGAGGCTGAGGCAAGAGGATCACTTGAGGCCAGAAGTTCGAGACCAGCCTGAGCAATATAAGTGAGACCCCCATCTTTAAAAAAAATAGAAAAAATTAGCCAAGCATGGTGGCACATGCCTGTAATCCCAACTACATGTGAGGCCAAGGCAGGAGGATTGGATTGCTTGAGCCCAGGAGTTTGAGGCT
>NW_012134300.1:0-301 GCF_000956105.1 Propithecus coquereli | reverse complement strand
AGTCTAAACTCTTTTATTATTATATAAAGGCTTTATATTGAGGCTTTAGCTGCTAGTTCTGTCAGCATCATCTCCTGATACCCTGATATAAACACCAAATTCTAATCTAACGTACAGAATTTACTGTCCCCTGAAAATGTCCTTTTGTGCTTTTATAGTTTTGGTACCTGCTATTCTGTTTCCCTAGAATGTTTCTGCTTCTTAGCCTGATAAAGAGCCATTCACCCTTTGAGGTTCAGGTCAAACTTAATAACTTCATGAATCATAGCCTTTCTGATGTTCATTTATTATAGCAACAATA
>NW_012134299.1:2418-3143 GCF_000956105.1 Propithecus coquereli | reverse complement strand
TCACATATTGAACAACTGCCTGGGACCCCAACAGTACAAGAGCTCCATGGATTGACCCCTACAGGATCTGTGGATAGAATTGAGGGGGACAGATATGAACCTAGATAAAAAAATTTCATCTTTATTTTCACTAGTTCTAATTGAAATTTATAATTTCCTAAATCTATGAGTGAAGGCCACAAACCACAATAGTACTGTCATCCCTCAGTATCTACAGGGGATGGTTTTAGGACTCCTCAAAGATACCAAAATCCAGCCAGTTGTGGTGGCTTACGTCTGTAATCCCAGCACTTTGGGAGGCCAAGGCGGGAGGATTGCTTGAGGCCAGGAGTTCAAGACCAGCCTGGGCAACATAGCAAGATCCCCTCTCTACAAAAAAAAAAAATTAGCCAGGCGTGGTGTTTTGTGCCTGTAGTCCCAGCTACTTGGGAGGTTGAGGCTGAAGGATGTCTTAAAGTCCAGGAATTTGAGGCTACAGTAAGTTATGATTGCACCACTGTACTCCAGCATGAGTGACAGAGCGCAAAACACTGTCTCAGAGAAGGAAAAAAGATACCAAAATCCGAGGATGCAAAAATCCCTTATATAAAATAGGGCAATATTTGCATGTAACCTGTGCACATTCTCCTGTATACTTTATTTTTTTATTTTTATTTTTTTTGAGACAGAGTCTCACTTTGTTGCCCGGGCTAGAGTGAGTGCCATGGCGTCATCCTAGCTCACAG
>NW_012134299.1:337-658 GCF_000956105.1 Propithecus coquereli | reverse complement strand
TCTTAAAACATTTTTAAGCTTAAAAATAGTCCTCTTGCAAAAAAGGGAGTTATGTTACCAGGATCAAAGGAATCTGAAAAAGGAAAAAAAAGGGGGGGGAGTTATTAAAAAAAAAAATAGTCCTCTTGTTTTCTCATTAAAAAAATTGATTTTGTCCACACATCTTCCTTTTGAGTCTGCCTTTAAAAAGGGAATCTTCAGCATCTCTTCTTTGGTAACATCATCAACCTTGTAAAATGGAATTTTGTTTGTGAACATTGTTAGTTATTTTCATAGGGCTTGTTTTTCTTGGAACATGCCATGAAACCAAAATATTTTGAA
>NW_012134299.1:0-287 GCF_000956105.1 Propithecus coquereli | reverse complement strand
TGGGGAAGATACAAATAAGGCTTATTTTTGGCTCTTTTAGTTTGTAATTCCTGTTCCTAAAATTTTTATTAATGTGTTATTGGTCGATATATGACCAAGCTCATCTTCATGGATGGCTAGCTGCAATGTTGGCATTGCTTCCTTCCGCTGCCTCAGTCAGCTTGTCACTGAGGGCTGATTCTCTAACTGGTTGGTTACTTTCAGTGGAAGAAAGTAATAGATCTGGCAATCAATGATTAAAATAGAAATTCAACTTTTATTTGGAAGTATAATACAAAAATTAATCT
>NW_012134298.1:9273-9627 GCF_000956105.1 Propithecus coquereli | reverse complement strand
CTTATTCATACTGCATAAAGTATATTTACATAGCCATGCATATCAAAAGGGCTATTTTCTATAATTGCAATTGGTTAGTAACTATGGTATAAAATTTAATAAACATTTAATATAAACTCGAAAAGTTTAGTTGTCTTAATTTCCTATGTAAATGTGTGGACAAAGATTTGAATGAAAGGTAAACATTTCAGTGAAGCATCAGCCCACATATGGACACAGACTTCATTGTTTGTTTTCTGGAATTATCCAGAAATTGCTTCATCTCTCACTTTCATTACGACCTCTTGGGATGTGTAATGTCAATGATAAAAACATTTCTATGTGAATTAAATATAGGTTGAAAATCCAAAGAAG
>NW_012134298.1:2165-3600 GCF_000956105.1 Propithecus coquereli | reverse complement strand
AGAGAAAAGTCTGTCTGCCTCTGTGCAACAACTTTCATCTCCCTGAAAACTGTACAATTGCATTGCAGGGGAGTGTTAACAGCGCATTCCAGTGGAGGTCGACTTTGACAAATGAAACTGCTAGTTAAAAGCCTTACTTCATGAGAACAAACTCCCATTACATAATAATGCCCTGAGAGCATGTCCCGGTTCCCAAAACTTACTAAATTCCTGTCTTTTGTCAAATTACCATTTTTATGGATTTCACATACATGTCACAAAGCTTCAGGTGATGGAACTCAGTCTGATCCATGTGGTTCAGAATGGTAATTGCATGTAGGCAATTCCTATCCATTACCAGCATATTGCTACTTCGTTTCCCCAGTAACGTGGGAAAGCTAAACTCAGGCAATGTCACATATTGGAAGCTATAAAAATAAATTTCTTAGAATAGTAGAAGTTTTGAGAAAAAAATAACTTGACTAAGGCTGATTCAGACTTCTAACCTGGGCTAGTATATAATTTGAGGCCAAACATGAGAAAGTTCTATGCATAATGTATTGTGTCTTTCTAGTGCCAACACTGGGTAAAGGAATGGGAAGAGAAGTAAAGTGCAGAAGATAGGAGCTATCTACAAGACAGTATTGACCAAAACTAAATTTGGAATCAACGTCCATGAGGTATGATTTATCTCCAACATTCTTCATTCATTTAAGGAGTACAATTCGATGAGTTCTGAAAGATGTACACATGGAATAATCAGGATACATAATATTTTAGATTACTCCAAAAGTTTCCTTATACCCCTTTTTCATCCCATTTCTCCTTCTGCTCCCAGACACAAAAAGCCGTTAATCTTCATCACTATAGATTACTTTGTAGTTTTTATAATTTTATGTAAGTCATACGTATATATTCTGACCTCTTTCACTCAGCATATTAATTTTTGGAAATTATTCATATTGTCATATGCACCAGTAGTAGTTCATTCCCTTTTGTTTTTGAGTAGAATTCAATCATATAGAATTATGTATGTTGTGTTTCTATTCAACTTTTAATGTATATTAATCATTTGATGAGTTGTTTCCAGTTCTTAGCTATCATGAACAAAACTGCAAGGAGCATTTATATATAAGTCTTTGTGCAAATATATGTTTTAATTTATTAGGGGAAAATAATTAAGTATGGAATAGCTGGAAGAGGTTAAATTTTTAAGACACTACCAAATCATGCTGAAAAGTTTCTGTACAATTTTTCATTCCTATCAGCATTGAATGAGAATTCCAGTTGCTCAATTTCCTCATCAATAGTATTGACAATATTTGTAATTTTAGCCATTCTAATGGGTTTGTGGTGGTGTCTCACTGTGGTTTTATTTTTTAATTGTTTTTATTGAAGCATAACATACATATAGAAAATACAAAAATTATAATAGTACATTTGTCCTAATCAACTC
>NW_012134298.1:0-600 GCF_000956105.1 Propithecus coquereli | reverse complement strand
CACTTAAGTGTTTTCTTTGGCAAAGTGTCTAAAGTGTCTTTCTTAAGATTCCTTCAATTATTGAGCTGTAAGAATTCTTTGTGTATTCTGGGTCTAAGTGATTTGCTAGATATATATGTTGCAAATGTGTTTTCATCCGTTTTATTTATTTATTTGTTTATTTATTTATTTTTATTCCAGCATATTATGAGGGTACAAATGTTCAGGTTATGTATATTGTCCTTGCCCCACCTGAGTCAGAGCTTCAAGAGTGTCCATCCCCCAGATGGTGCACACTGCACCCATTAGGTGTGTATATACCCATCCCCTCCTCCTCCCTCCCATCTGCCCAACACCTGATGAATGTTATTACTATATGTGCACTTAAGTGTTGATCAGTTAATACCAATTTGATGGTGAGCACATGTCGTGCTTGTTTTTCCATTCTTGGGATACTTCACTTAGTAGAATAGGTTCCAGCTCTATCCAGGATAATACAAGAGGTGCTATATCACCATTGTTTTTTGTGGCTGAGTAGAACTCCATGAGATACATATACCACATTTTATTAATCCACTCACATATTGATGGGTATTGGGGTTGTATCCACATCTTTGCAAT
>NW_012134297.1:4953-6736 GCF_000956105.1 Propithecus coquereli | reverse complement strand
CACTTTCAAAGACAATTTACAACATTAAACATACTGTTACTATACAATCCAATATTCATACTCCTTGGTAGTTACCCTAATGAGCTGAAAATGTATGTCCACACAAAATCCTGTATAAGAGTGTTTATAACAGCTTTATTCATAGTTGCCAAAACTTGGAAGCAACCAAGATGTCCTTCAATGAGCAAATGCTTAAGCAAAGTATGGTACATCTGTACCAAGGAATAGAACCACTGACACGTTCAATAACCTAGATGAATCTCCAGATAATTATGGTAAGTGAGAAACCATAAATATCATATGATTCCATTATATAACATCCATGAAATGACAAAATTTTAAAACTAGAAAACAGATTAGTGGTTGTCAAGGGTTAAGATGGCAATGGGGGCAGAAGAGAAGTGAGTCTGGCTATAAAAAGCAAGCATAAAAAGCCCTATGTTAAGTCTCTTTCTTAACAGTATTCATGGCAGCATCCTGGTTGTGATACTGTACTACAGTTTTGCTGTTACCATTGGAGGAAACTGGGTAAAGAATACAGAAGATCTCCGTTTTTTTCTCACTACTGTAAATCTATAATTATCTCAAAATTTAAAAGTTTAATTTAAAAAATTAACCATATGAAGAAACAGATGCCATATTCATTTCCTTCTGAAATGTAGGATCCAAACTAGGAAACACGAATTACTCATAATCATCTATAAAGCCACCTGCTTTCTTCCTAAACCTCCCCTTTTAGAGGAATTCATTAAGATATGCCAATATTCTATTTTTGACCTTTGTTACCAAATTTACAAAATTACCATTGATTGTCAAAGGCTTCTATGGTATAGGAGTGAGGCTGAAATAATCCATGTGGCTGTAATTCTGTTGCTCATGGCTCCATTTCTTTTCTTTTTTTCTTTTATTTCAGCATATTATGGGAGTACAGATGTTTAAGTTATGTATGTTGCCCTTGGTCCCCCCCCCCAAGTCCAAGTTTCAAATATTTCTTGACTCTGGCTCTATGATACATTTGTTTAAAGAAATCTGTTGGTGATTCACCTGTTTCTGTCACTCCCCAGGAATAAATTGGAAATGTCACTCAGAGTCAAGTAGCGAAGTTTTTCATGGTATTCTTGTCATCGATTTTATTCTGCTCAATTGCTTGCAGTTGCCTGTCTTTATTTTGCCATGTCAATAGCTTTCAGACAACTCTCTGTCTTATGTGGATCTTTTCCATTTGATTTTTCATATATTCAGTTTGGTGGAGCTAAGTTACTCTGATTATACCTTCAGTGCCCAGTGACGCTGTTTCAGAACTTTATTGGAACACATGAAATAACCAATCTGTAAAGTCAAATCACCACAGAAGAATTAAATCTTACTTTCCAAGTTGGGTGGTATATACAGGTGAAATAGATTCCTAAACTGTGGCTGTATCAAGACACTCGAATCCATTTTAAATAGCAAAAATTAATGCAAATCATTCCAGGTCTTCTTAGGTCATTTCAGGCTAGTGGCTACAGCTTCAGAAAATATGTCACAGTGGCTTCAGTGAAATGGCCCTCTCCTGACAAGGGTGACTCTCTAATTTTTATAAATAACCACTCTCCTAACCTCTTTAGGCCTGGGGTTGGCAGGTATCTTATTGCTATTATCTCCGGGATACCAAACTATCCATGTGATTTCCCTATAACCTGTTCACAGGTTGCAATAACCTTTTATTACATTCACCTCAACTTTCCCCAATTTGATTGTGCTATTTATTTCCTGCTGAGATCTGATACCCAAAAAAGATCCA
>NW_012134297.1:2255-3463 GCF_000956105.1 Propithecus coquereli | reverse complement strand
TTCTAGTGCATACAGAGAATCTATTTATTACAGAGAGGAAAATAAAGTATACCAGCATATTATCCAAAATTACAAGAGTCTGACATTGCTATTTTCTTGTTGGTAGTGAACAGAACGTTACAATGAATCACACTCTTTTTCACTCCCTAATTCTCTTTTCCTAGTTGGATGGTTTTGTCAGATGAAGACAAGATATTGGGAAACAGTTTCAGCTCTTTATTGTGTATCTCAGAGTAGCACATGTACATTTTTCTAGTGCTTAATTTTTATATTTTCACTCTGTTCCTGACCTGCCCCTTTCCATGATAACTTGTGTTAAAGTTGCATTATTTAGTGATATTGCTCACGGCTATAATTTATTGAGGATTTGTTACATGGCCAGAGTTGATACTGTTCTAGATTTTTGTTAGCTTGTTTTGTCAATGTAGTAAAATCCATTAAAAAAGGCATCATCTTTGTTTCTGTGAAAAGTAGACATGGAACTGGATCAAAGCCCAAGTTTTTCTTTTCTTTCTTTTTTTTTTTTTACAGTAACAAGCACCACAGGGAAGCAATACAATGCAATAAGGTAACTATTTCATTCTTAAAACATAAATTATGATTCCATTCACTTATCTGTTATTTTGATGAAATCATTTTAAATGATGTTTAACCCAGGCATAGTCTCTGCTGAAAATCCTGAGACATGTATATGCTATAAAACAGTCACCTATTGCCTATTTTCATAACATTTGTGGCTAAGAACTTTTAATACAACCTATATGATCAGCTCAATCTTCATTTTAAATTGTTGACTGTTACAAACTTGGTGTGATAATCCTATGCATTGATTTAGAGTTTGGAAGTTTATATGGAAACTCAGCGATGATTTATGGCCACAGAATTCATAAATGAATCTCAGTTTTGTTCAATGTACGCTTAAGGGTATACTTACAACAAACTTTGTATTTCAGAACAATTCATCTGTTTGACTGATTGACAATTGAATTGGTTAATTCTTTGACTGAATATGTCAAACTGCTAAGTTTGATCATATATTAACACAAAAAATAATTTTTGAACTTTTTCAATTTATTTAAATTGATGTCAACATCATATTTTGATTACCTTACTTATATATTAGTCAATTTCTGAAAAATTATATCCAAATCAAATTTCAGTAAATTATATTACCTTAAACATATGAGAAAAATAAGTTATTTGAAGGT
>NW_012134297.1:0-2205 GCF_000956105.1 Propithecus coquereli | reverse complement strand
GGGGTTGGCAGGTATCTTATTGCTATTATCTCCGGGATACCAAACTATCCATGTGATTTCCCTATAACCTGTTCACAGGTTGCAATAACCTTTTATTACATTCACCTCAACTTTCCCCAATTTGATTGTGCTATTTATTTCCTGCTGAGATCTGATACCCAAAAAAGATCCAGTATGTTTTCTGACATCAGTTCAGGAAATTTGCGTAAAATTAATAAGAAAATATTTTCAAATCATGCTAAATTTCTAATACATTATTAGCTATACACTTCTTGAACTAGCAAAAATGGTATGCTTGCAAAGGTGGAAATGTGAGATGTAGAAGTTGACAGATTGTAGGAGATTCCTTGCTAGAGTTGATGGCAGCCATGACAATAATAAGACAGGCACTCAATATGAGAAATTCTGTGCAAATCAAATTTCAGAAACTGTATGAAGTACAAACCATTTTAGGCAAGCATTCAGTTTATTTAGTGTAGCTGGAGATGGACAAATAAGAGTTGTCAGGAAGGTCCACCAGTTGGATAGAAGCCTAAAGAAAACTCAAGCCACTTAGACCTATTGTTGATGTTGATCATTTCACTGAAGTTAATTTTTTTTTCAGAATATAATTCTTCCCAAGACCAGATGGACAACTAGGGCACATTGGCTGTTCCCTGAAAGTGTCTGTTTCTGAGCTCACCTCTCTATTGCCTACCCAATGACATTGAGTGTGTTTGCACTTTCCTCTTCCTCTGCCTACTGAATCCTTGTCACTGTTCAATATCCAGCACAAAGGACAGCTCCTCTGTGAGCTCTACCCAGGTTCCTCCAGAAAGAGCAATCACATCCTCTGCATTTTCAAACTGAAGGATGCATACCTCCGCAGTAACAGCGATTTAATGTAGCGCAATTAGCACTAATTATATTGTGAGTTTCTGGATGGCAAACAAACTTTTTTCTTCCTCTAGTCCAGGCCAGAGTATAATAACAAATAATAGGCATTTAATGGATGGAAGAATGAATATAGCTTTATTAGCGTCCTATAAAGCAGACCCATTTATAACATTTACATTATGTTCTTCTAAAGCTCTAAATGTGTATTCTTTAATGTAAATGAGGGACAATTTTTTGATCAAAAGTAATTAAACATATGTCTATTCAATTTGCATATATTTGTTGAGTACTTGCCACTGTAAGTGAGCTGGGATATTTTATTCTTTGATTTTATATAAACAAAAATTTCATTTGTGTATCTTAAAACATATTACGTTCATTAAGTATTTTCTACCTAAACTATTGAGACAGAATTCATGAAACAAACGGAAGGAGAAAAAACTAACAAAAATCCTGCCACAAGTTTTAAAATGTTGCATGGTCAAGAAAAGGTACTTGGGAAATATATTTAAATCTTTCTTATACACTATCATTTTTAACAGTAAACTGCTCATTGAAATCTTTACAAAGCCTGGTGGTAATATAATGAATAACTATGTGAGAAATCAGTATATGGTATTCCTCAGAGCTGTAACAGAAGTGGACACGACTAAGGATACTACCGTAAAATTGGCCCACAATTTTAACAATGAATGCTGGAAATTTCCTAGGCCAGTAGGCCGACCAAACCAGCATGATCCCTCTCATTGTAAGTACATAAATATAACTGTTTACTTTATTGGGCTCTTCAATCCTGCTATCTCACTATTTTGTGGTTGCTAAGCAACCCTAGTAATATTGTGGCACATATGCTTAAAAAGACGGAGGCACCAAAATGTGTTTGTTGATTTATTTATTGGAATGGAAAGGATCCAGGTCCAAAATAAAATCATTTCTATGTGATATCTGCCACCGACTAGTTAACAACTTCCATTCACTGCAATCACAGTGAGACAATTTTTTTTTTTGAAAAGGTAAAAACGACCCCTGTTTACTCCCTTACCCCAAATGAATATTTGCACAATCATTTTTGGTGGGGATCGTTTATGAATATCTTAGGATAAATTTTGGCCTTGAAAATTCATGTGAAGAAGTGTAAGTAGAGTAGAGCCCAGGGCCAGGGCGTTTGTAGGACAATATGAAGTATGAATTATTGCAACTGTATTAACCAGTGAGCAAACTAACCCATCAAGCTATATAAGTTGTCACAAAATGTACTGAGGCATTCCGTTCCACTCAGGTGAGATAGGACAAAGGGCAGAAATAAGGAGTCTAAGTCATAAAATCCTT
>NW_012134296.1:6207-6769 GCF_000956105.1 Propithecus coquereli | reverse complement strand
TCATAAGCCTTATGGTCTTTACCTGACAGTTTTTCCTTTTTAAAAAATTTTATCATGAATTCTGGAATTTCTCATACTTAAGTTGTTTGACATTTCGATAACCAAGTTTGATTTTTGTTCCATTTTAATAGGCATAGGGATGTTGACAATTGGTAAATAAATAATGAGTACAGGAGAGATTCACTGTGCTTTTCTCTACTTTAGCACATGTTTGAAAATGTCCATAAGACAAAAGTATTTAAAATAAAGACACATTTAAATAGGTATGTGGCTCTCAATAAAATTTAACCCAGTTTTTTCCTACTCAGGGATGCTAATTTAAAATGCTGTGTGTTCCTGGAAAACATTTAGGGGGTTTAAAATGTAAAATGTTGTGTGATTTCTATAAATCCATAACTTAAAATTGGGGGAAGGATGATAATTCTGCTTTTGGTCATTGTTAAATTGACGCTGTCCTAATGATACCGGTTTTCCAGCCCAAGTCCTCGTGGTACCGTGTCATTGCCACATCTTCATTGTGAAACTTTTGTCTTTGAAACCATCCTTTCTCCCCTGCTTTACC
>NW_012134296.1:3837-4186 GCF_000956105.1 Propithecus coquereli | reverse complement strand
TGGGTAATTATGTGTCTTGGTGAGCGTACGCGTATTTCCTTTTCTAGTCTGGAAGAGTGTTTTCTCTGCTTAAAAACACTGAGGGAATGAGCCAGAAGTATGCTGGTAAACCTGCTTTGGGGGCGGGGGGACGCAGCATTGGCTGGTTTTCCATCGTGTGAATATTTCCACTATTGCCAAATTTAAGCTGCCCGGGGGAATCAGCTCACAAAATTCTGGAATATTCAGCAGTTGGCTCTCATGAGCCATCAAGGTGGCTCTAAAACACCACTGGAATGAGCTTATCAGAATTAATTTAAAAGAATAACACAATCTACAGAGAGATTGATAGTCGCTGAACTCTATAATA
>NW_012134296.1:0-547 GCF_000956105.1 Propithecus coquereli | reverse complement strand
AAAAAAAAAAAAAACAAAAACAAACAAAATGTATCTCCCAGCTCAGATCTCTCCTGACCTACGTAACCAACGTTGACTGACCTCACTACCTTGTCTGATAGGGATCTCACCCTTGACTTGTCCAAAGCCGCACCCTGGAGCTCGCCCTCCAGATCTCTGCCCCGAGTCCACCCGATCTCCATAAACGGCACCTTCCTTCTACAAACTGCTCAGCCTCAATACTTTGGAGTTGTTCTTGGTATCTCTCCTTCTCTCAGCAAATGCCTCTAGGCTCAACTTTTTTTTTTTTTTTTTTTTTTTTGAGACAGGATCTCTCTCTCTTTCACCCAGACTAGAGTGCATGACACCATCACAGCTCCCTGCAACCTCAAATTCCTGGGCTCAGTTGATCCTCTTACCTCAGCCTCCCGAATAGCTGGGACTATAGGCATGCACCACTGTGCCTGGCTAATTTTTTTTTTTTTTTTTTTTTCTATTTTTAGGAGAGATGATCTCACTCTTGGCTCAGGTTGGTCTCGAACTCCTGACCTCAGGCAATCTTCCTGCC
>NW_012134295.1:11044-13539 GCF_000956105.1 Propithecus coquereli | reverse complement strand
CAGTTTGCCAAAGAGACAATGTCACTTCCATGTTCATTGCATTGTTCACAACAGCTATGATATGGAAGCAACTTAGGTGCCCATAATCAGATGAATGGATAAAGAAAATGGGGTATATATACACAATGGAATGCTCTCCAGCCTTTAAAAAGAAGGAAATTCTATCATTTGTGACACCACGGATGAACCTGGAGGACATTATGCTGCCAAGTGAAATAAGCCAGGCCCAGAAAGACAATTATCACATGATGTGGTTCATATGTGGAATCTAAAAAATTCTAACTCACAGAAGTAGAGAGTAGAATGGTGGTTAGCAGAGGCTGGGGGCAAGGGGTGGATGGAAAAAGGAGAGGCGTTGATCAAAGGGTACAAAGTTCCAGTTAGACTGGTGGAATACGGTTTAGTGACCTACTGCACAGAAAAGTGACTATAATAAATAACAATACATTGTATATTTTAAAATTGCTAAAAGAGTAGATTTTAAATATTTTACCACAAAAAAAACATGATAAGCAAGTGAGGTGATAGATTTAATTAGCTTGATTTAACCATTCCACAATGTAAATATATATCAAAATACCACATTGTACCCCATAAGTATATACAATTATTATTGGTCAGTCAAAAATAAAATTTAAAAAGAATGTAAACAATACAAATAAAGTTGATCTAAGAGATAGGTTATGGTCAAAGTTGTAATTGGAACTTTTGGTTCCAGACTACGCTGATGGTCAACCTCCCTTCAAGTGTCTGTTCCTCATAGAGCGGGGCTTCAGGAATATTGGTTGATTTAATAAGTTTAAGGAAAGGTGAGTTGCTTATATTGCACTATAGGTTACTATAATGATATTTTAAATGTAGAGTTTGTGCATTAATTCATATATTCATATGATTTTTTTTTTTGAGACAGGTTTTCACACTGTTGCCCAGGATAGAGTGTAGTGGCATGATTGTAGCTTGCTACAACCTCACACTCCTGGGCTCAAGCGATCCTCCTGCCTCAGCCTCCCAAGTAGGTGGGACTACAGGCATGCACCACTGCGCCTGGCTAATTTTTTTCTATTTTTGGTAGAGACAGGGTCTCACTCTTACTAAAGTTGGTCTTGAACTCCTGGCTCAAGTAATCCCTTCTGCCTCAGCCTCCCAGAGTGCTAGGATTAGAGGCATGAGCCACTGTGCGGGGACCTTGTAATATCCTTTTTAAAATGACCCCCTACTTGATTTCCATTGCTTGTCTGTCTATGTGCCTCTCCACAAAATGAGGATGGGTTTATCTTTGCATTATCAGTAGGTAGCACAGTGCACAGTGCTGGCACACTGTAGGTACTCAATAAATATTTGATTCATGATTAATTAATTGAGAGGAATAAAGATGACTTTAAGTAGTTTGCTAAGTTATTTAAAGCCCTGTATGATACTTCCCTCTTACCACCCTCTCTTTCACCTGTCGTACAGGAAACTCCAGACACAACTGCCATTTTATTTTCCTGCTTCTCAGACCATACTGAGTTTCCTCCTTCTTTTGGCCGTTGGTCTTCTTGTTTATTGTGCTTGAAAACTTAACCCCAGATCCTTGTGTGGTTAGATTCTTTCTGACAATTCAGTCTCATCCTACATGGTACCACTTAGCAAAGCCTCCTCCGGCCGACCAAGCTAAAGGAGCAGTTCATCACTTGATATCCCACCACCCACCCCCGCAAGGTCTATTCACTGTCAGAAATGATTATTGACTTATTTTATTTCAATTTTTCCTAACTAGACTATAAACTTCATGAGAACAGGGATCTGGTTTTCCCCCAGTAACTAGCTCAGTGCTCACAAAAAGCAGATATTCAACAAATATATGTTTAATGAATTACTAAGTAATTATAACTCTAAAGCAATTGAATGCATGCCAACTACTATATACATAGTCCACAATAGTTTCTTTAGGATTTGAAGAGAGGATAAGACCAGATTTGTTTGGTCAAAGAAGATTCCAGAGAAGAGGCCAGGATTTACCGTGAAAAAATGGTATGGTAACCAGACTTCAAAATGGCCCCATGAAGCTGTTCCTGATATCCACATCTTTGGGTAGCCGCTCCCAGCCCAATGCACCGTCATTGGTCTGTGCAACCAACAGAATATGGTCAAATTAGGGCTTGTCACTTTCAAAATTAGATTATAAAAGACTGTGACCCAGGGGAAAGAGACAAACCTGTGAATAGTGGGGAAGCCTGTTTATTTTACATAAAAAAAAAGAGTAGTCACAGAGTTGAAAGAAAATGTTTGGGCTTTGGAGTCAGATAAATATATGTTTGAATCAAGTGCTTGCATTTATAAACTGTGATAAATTGAAAAGGTTACTCTTCAATTTTTTTCAACATTCCTGAATACATTCAGTGTCTAATACCTAAAAGGCACTCAAGAAACATGTGCTGAAAAGAGGCATAGGTGGATGAATCTATAAAATGTTTTTAAAATGAAAGGAATATATATAGTAAATGCTTTGCGTA
>NW_012134295.1:8997-10994 GCF_000956105.1 Propithecus coquereli | reverse complement strand
ATTTATCTATTAAAAATCAAAGCAATTTGGGAAAAAATAATCATACAGGTGATACATGGATATTTCAAAAACCATAAAGGTGACTTATAGATATCTCAAACTGGGAAATCTGGTTTAGGAAAATGGGCCATTTGAGCTCTGGAAGATATGGTATATCAAGAGACAAGATATCTTTGAGAGAAACAAAGCAGGCTATTTCCATTTTCCATGAATAGGAATTTGGTGGAGTAGAGAAAACAGAAGCAAGAAAAAAAAAAGAAAAACAAATCAACATACAGAGTGCCGAAGGACTTTTAGGAATAGACTATTCTACTTAAAATGATTTGTGTTCTTCTTGTGCCAATACTCCTTTCCTCTGCTAAATTTCTAGAAATGTTTTGATATAAACAAAATCTACGTGAATGTGTTTTTATTTTATTGTGTTGTTTGGGGACAGAATTATGAAAAGAGTTCCACTCTTGGCTGAAAACCAGGATGGAGAAGGAACGAAAACTGTAAGACTCAGAGTGGAGAACCGGATCTCAGCAGGGGCAAAAGATGGAGCAAGGGGTGGTCATGGAATGTCTGCTCACTGGGCTGCACAGGAATCTGGACACTGATTTTCCTGGAGAAAAGTGAGTAGGTTTCATCTAGGTTTTAAGAGGCAGAGAGTGACAGGTGAGAATACTAAAAATAGAAATTACCCATATAATCCAGCAATCCCACTTCTAGGCATATACGCAAAGAAATGGAAGTCAGTTTGCCAAAGAGACAATGTCACTTCCATGTTCATTGCATTGTTCACAACAGCTACGATATGGAAGCAACTTAGGTGCCCATAATCAGATGAATGGATAAAGAAAATGGGGTATATATACACAATGGAATGCTCTCCAGCCTTTAAAAAGAAGGAAATTCTATCATTTGTGACACCATGGATGAACCTGGAGGACATTATGCCGCCAAGTGAAATAAGCCAGGCCCAGAAAGACAATTATCACATGATGTGGTTCATATGTGAAATCTAAAAAATTCTAACTCACAGAAGTAGAGAGTAGAATGGTGGTTACCAGAGGCTGGGGGCAAGGGGTGGATGAAAAAAGGAGAGGCGTTGATCAAAGGGTACAAAGTTCCGGTTAGACTGGTGGAATACGGTTTAGTGACCTACTGCACAGAAAAGTGACTATAATAAATAACAATACATTGTATATTTTAAAATTGCTAAAAGAGTAGATTTTAAATATTTTACCACAAAAAAAACATGATAAGCAAGTGAGGTGATAGATTTAATTAGCTTGATTTAACCATTCCACAATGTAAATATATATCAAAATACCACATTGTACCCCATAAGTATATACAATTATTATTGGTCAGTCAAAAATAAAATTTAAAAAGAATGTAAACAATACAAATAAAGTTGATCTAAGAGATAGGTTATGGTCAAAGTTGTAATTGGAACTTTTGGTTCCAGACTACGCTGATGGTCAACCTCCCTTCAAGTGTCTGTTCCTCATAGAGCGGGGCTTCAGGAATATTGGTTGATTTAATAAGTTTAAGGAAAGGTGAGTTGCTTATATTGCACTATAGGTTACTATAATGATATTTTAAATGTAGAGTTTGTGCATTAATTCATATATTCATATGATTTTTTTTTTTGAGACAGGTTTTCACACTGTTGCCCAGGATAGAGTGTAGTGGCATGATTGTAGCTTGCTACAACCTCACACTCCTGGGCTCAAGCGATCCTCCTGCCTCAGCCTCCCAAGTAGGTGGGACTACAGGCATGCACCACTGCGCCTGGCTAATTTTTTTCTATTTTTGGTAGAGACAGGGTCTCACTCTTACTAAAGTTGGTCTTGAACTCCTGGCTCAAGTAATCCCTTCTGCCTCAGCCTCCCAGAGTGCTAGGATTAGAGGCATGAGCCACTGTGCGGGGACCTTGTAATATCCTTTTTAAAATGACCCCCTACTTGATTTCCATTGCTTGTCTGTCTATGTGCCTCTCCACAAAATGA